>NC_045619.1:134870972-135186472 GCF_009829155.1 Mustela erminea
GCTCTGAGTAAACAGAGGAACCAGGAGGCCTGCCGTGAGGACTCCTCCAGCTTGGGCTGAGACCAGCAGACTACACAGGGTTGTGTTCTAGCACATCTAAGGGGCCCTTTCTATCTGAACGTCCTGTGAGGAGAAATACTGGCATTTTCTATGCTAATACCAATGATCTATCTTTGGGGGCCTAAAGTTGGATCCACAGCTTCAAACTGCTTATTTATACTGTTCATACTCGACTACTTTGCCTTTTCCCACCAGTTCCGCTCTATATTTATTAATTTTAAGCAAAAATTTACTCATGTCCAAGGAGGTTCCTGGCACCATACTGGGTCTTCTTTGAAGAGGGATGAAGGAAAAACAGCCCTGACTTTTCCCTTGACACATTTGGAACCCGTCGAGACAGGCAATTGTGTTGCCGATAAAATGATACTGGAGAACGTGCTTTCAGTCTACTGGCCAAGCGGGCTCGGTACCACGCCCCTAAATTAGACCCGCTCTCAGCCGTAGACAGCGTTGGTGCTGAACAGCCGTGACCATGTGCCTGGAGGACCGACAGGGAGGCTCAGAGGGAGGGAGAGAGAAGGCACTGAGCTGTGTTCAGTTCCTCCCAGACTTGAGAGTGACATGCCGTTTTGCCTGCTGCTTGGGGTACAGTGTGCGCAGTGGGGTGGAGAGCCTGGAGTCTGACTGTGTCACCAACGGAGATTAGGGCTTCCTCCGTCTTATTGGTGTTCCTACATCGCAAGAGCCAGGATTCCCGTCCAAGTCTCTAGAGTCTGGGGTTCAGTCCATTTTTCCTACTCTACTCTCTTAACAGGTGACAGCAGAGTTCTTTAAGTGAGACATAAAAATCTACCAAAACTAAGAAATTTGCTCTATCTTTAAAAAAAAGAGAGAGATATAGCAGTGTGCCTTTTAGAAAGCTATTTCTGACATCTTGGATCAGTTGAATTTCTTTGCTTATAAGAAGCACTGAACATTTTAAAATCAGATGCCCCACATTGGAAAAAGTTCAGGTTTGCTGGTTGGAAAAAGCTAGATGGATGTCCCCCCTCTCTCCACCCGACGTATGAGCTACGGGAAGGACCATGGTCAAAAAGTTAGGACACATTTTGTCAGTTGGAAGAAAAAGCACTGAATGGCTCTTTTTAATCGTGGGACTGGATTTACACCCAGGCGAGAGAGTGCTGAATGATTCGGCCTTGGGATGTGACTCTCAGCTTGCAGAAGTCACTGCTGAAAATCAAAGCGAAGATATCTAAGCTTCCCACCTTGGGATGCTGACCTCATCCTGCAGGCAAACCAAGAGAAGTGAGTTCTTGATTGATTTATCTAACACAGCACATTTCGAACTCAGTACTAGACTCTATTATCTGCCCTGTCAGTAAAACATCCCCTTTGGGTTAACGGCCCACACAGCTGACACATCATTTACTCGGATTTGCCTGCCAAAGGACAGCTCAGTCCTTTGTGGAGGGGAGAAGTCCAATGTCCCCAAAGAGGCAGATAATAAGTAGACTTTGTTTCTAATTGTTTTGCTGGGCAGTCCATCTTTTGTGTACTTTATACAAGTTCATTTTTCCTGGAGGAAAATTTCTTTTATGAAGAAAATTAAGTGTACTGGTTTATTTTTCTGGTGACAGTTTGACGCTAAGAAAGAGTCTGAGCTTTCCATTTTTCAAAACAGTTGTCAGAGATACAGAGTTTTATACATTTTGTCCTACAATCCCACTCCATTTGCCATATCCTTTCAATTCTTAACCTTTCAAAGGAGTTCATTTATACAAACTAGAGGGAAGACTGGATTGGGGTTATAATTTAACTGATTCTCTCTGCTGTATGCAGGTGAGCAGGGGTGGCGCTTAGAAGCCCATGGATTGGGCACCATCCCCTTAGATCCATGGGCACTCTTAGATAGAATAGGTAAACTGAGTCTTCAGTGACACTACAGACTGGGCTCTTGGCCTAGGTGCAGTGACGGAGGGAATCGTCCATGTCGACCCATCATTTCCGACTCACACATACAGTTTCCTACATACGACCTTGGTTCTTGAAACTTATTCTCATTGCCTTGACTCATAACTCACATTGTTCCTCACTTGGAACCCTCCCTTCCTCCCATCCTGTAAGGGCATTTCGTTCCCTTCAAGTCACCTTTCGTGATCACGTGGCTCTCACTGGCCTCTGTCTTCTCTGAGTTTCTGCAAAGCCTGTGTCCTATATTGCAATCCAACACATATTCTCTCTAACTTCATGGTAAATTTATTGAAATCAATGGCTTTTATTTATTACAGAATTTTTGAGCTAGAAAGAATCTTACAGTAAAGGCAAAGGGGCATATGTAGTCACACTACTAAGGAGTAAAGACCAATACAAAGTCACATAAAAATAGTGGCAGATAAAGCAGATGGTCCACACCAAACTGGGCCACAATGTGCTTGTTTTATAGTGGATCATTTTAGTTAAGCCTTGCCTGACTTCACAGTTTGAGGCACTGACTTTAACACCAAGTGTCTAGGTCAGACCAAAAGACAATCAAATTACTCCTCTTGCAAGAGTGAAAAATGTAGAAATTGACCTTGAGTTCACAAAGAAACCAAAGGATTAATTAACCAAAAATAAAAATACCACCCCAGTTTATATGACTGGACGAAAAGACAGCCGTGAAGAGCAGAACACTTGCCTCTCGCATTTCTAGTGTCCAGATCTGAGTGTACAGCCAGGTCTAGTACCAGGATGGTGACTTGACTTTTGTCGGCGAAGAGACGAGGACAAGCCGATCTGAAGACCATACGAAGGCAGAAAACAGAACGATCATGGACTGGGTGACTGTGGTGATTTCCAGAGTGTAAATGATTTTTTTTTAAAGATTTTATTTATTTATTTGACAGAGGAGATCACAAGTAGACAGAGAGGCAGGCAGAGAGAAAGGAAAGGAAGCAGGCTCCCTGCTGAGCAGAGAGCCCGATGCGGGACTCAATCCCAGGACCCTGAGATCATGACCTGAGCCGAAGGCAGTGGCTTAACCCACTGAGCCACCAGGCGCCCCAGAGTGTAAATGATTTTATATGAAGTTAATTTAATTTCCCTCTGTCACCTCATGGATAAGAGGCATTCTCAGATTCTTTAAAACTGTTTTGTCCAAGCGCATGTTTTTTTCTCATGGCCTAAAAGGCTGCATTTCTGTTGTGATTCAGGATTGACTTCTCTAAGGTCCAATAGAAGTTTCATTTGATGCCCGTGTAAAATGATGAATCAAGTTGTTTAAACGCAGATGGGATGACTTAGCAGGTAGGCATTTGAGGTTTAACTATTAAATTAAAACTCTTCTGGCCATCTGTAGCTCTGTAGTCCGGTGTACACGAAGAACTCTGCTGTTTCTATAGAGTAAAGCCAGACACCCATAAATAAAAATATTTGAAATCTTGAAAATTCTTTGTGGTCATGTAAAATGCTGTTTAAGAATCTTTTATCAAATCATTCCATAGATCCACGTAAGAGCAGATAGGCAGAAAACCTAATAGAAGTGACCATTTATAGAAATGGTCCTTTAGAAAATGCCCGCTTAGCATTGGGTGGAGGTGGTGGGAAGGCACGGGACAGAGCGCTTGGTTTCCAGCAACTGCTCTGTTTCTAAACCACGGTCTGGCCCTAAAGAAGTACTTTCCTTCATCTGTAATGACTTCTGAGGTTTCTCCAGTTCTAGAAAACTCTAACTTTCATAAAATAGATTTTTTTCCCTCCTTCTTATGCTTAATGTAAGAGATAAAACATTTCTACAGAGGAGGACAGGAATAGTATGCATTTCTGGAAAACCCTGGAAATGTGTACCTGAAATTGGTCAGGAATTAACTGCATCACCTCTTAAAACACATTTGGAATTAAGTTTCAGATCATTTGGTCAGAAGCCTTTTTTTTTTTTTTTTTTTTTTTTTGCATTCCGTGACATTCCTTAATAACAAGTTGTCACAGCCTTCCCATAGCAAAATTTTTACAAAGGAATCCATATCCTAAGGGATTAGAATAAGTGAGAGCTTTTCTTAGCACTACCTGAGAACTGACTCTGTTTTTCATCCTTTGGGAAGCTGCGTTTGACAGCTAATGGATCTGTTTTTGTTCTAAAACTACCATCTGCTCCATGGCACGTTTAAAGGTTTCTCTCATCACCATTATGTGGGAGATGTATAAATATATATTCATAATTATGCATTTCTAAGAAAAAGGCAAAAACACAATTACACTTAGGCTTCAAGGAGGCAATATTTAAACAAATACACCAGCAACTCCTAGTTCCACACGCATTTGATACCGCTGAAGACACCCAGAACATGTTATGTGGACTCCAGGGTGGCAGGCAGTGCCGGAGGTCAGAGTAGGAGCGACGGCTTCTAAGCACGAGACCACTAACTCCGGGAGCGGCTGCACAGCAGCTGGGTGCCGTGTTCCCAGAGGCGTGTCCCGTCACACCAGGCTCCCTTCTAGTCCAAGACACGCCAGCACTGGCGTGCTACCTGCTGGCATTGAGTTCCGGCTTCTGATTCTACCCGGTGCGTTTACCTACCCCACTGGTGTGTCTGACCCTTTCTTCAGTCCTGGGAGCCAGCTCTCTCTCTGATATGCCATACGCTGGTTCACACTGCATTTTGGCCACTTTCAGCAAATCATTCCTGCCTGATGTATAAAATATCAAAATAGAGTGACCCTCTGTTCTAGTTTATTCCTTACTCTCTAGTTAACTTGGGAAACTAGTCCACGGTATGAGTCCGCCAGGGGCCAGTAAGGTCTTATTTCTCCCCAACAACGTAGATGCCTCCTAACTTGACCTCAGGAAGCATTTGCCTTCCCCTGGGGAACTCCGGGCGGTCAGCAGGAAAGGGATTTTGGCCAGGGGAAGATGTTCTATTGTTCTTCCGTGACTCTGGGGTAGGCACAGTACCTGGTACAGCCTTAAGCCAGGATCACCCTGGTGAAAAGAGCTTGTTTTCCTCTTTCCATAAGTGGAGAACAAGTCTTGGTAGACTCCTGGTCTCAGGTGGCAAAGGAGCTCCAGAGCCAGCTGGGCAGGAGGGGCCACAGGCCAGGAGACACGGGCTGAGCTGGAGGAAAGCCGTTCAAGGAAGGCCTCCATCGAGGCAGGCCTGTGCTAGAACCCTGGGCATTGCTGCTGGGACTGGGATCCAAGGGGACCCGGAGGGTGATGAGTATGGGGAGCGTTCCAGAGGCGGCCATGGCCTGTCGACAGGCTGAGAGGGAAGCAGGCCTAGCACCGTGGACGAAGAGTGGTCGGATGTAGGAGGGAGGGCTGGAAACCCATGAAGCCTACCAGTGGGAATTTAATGGAGGAAGCGTGCGACATCGGATTTGAACTCAGCAGAGGCTCTACCAAAGGTCTGCCAACAGAGGAGGAGGGTGGTCCGCATGGGGTTTATGCCAGATTGTTCTCCGGGCGTTGTGCGGGAAATCTGCAGCAGTAGAGGAAGGCCAAGGGCAGAGCCCCAGACAGGACACTGTCGCCAGAACTGCAGGAGGAGCTTGGAAGGGACGGGCTAGAAGGACACAGAGTGATGCCCTTCTGTTAGGGGAAGAGATGTGTGAGGAAGGAGGGGCTGCAGCTGATTCCGAGCGGAGAGCCCAGGAACCGAGAGGAGGGCACGGTTCATGCAGCTCTTTGAAGATGGGAACAGGAAAGGGAAACACCTACTCTGTAAGCAGAAAGGTGCAAGTGATGCTTTGAGACCTAGTGGTTCTCCTAAGACGAGAATTCCGAAAAGAACAAAAATTTTTTTTTTCCCACTCAGGGACAATTAGATCAAATCACTGGACAGTGAGAGGATCGATCCATCTGGACTCGCTGTAGGAGACATCACATCTACTTGACTCAGGTAACTCATTAGGGAAACCTGCTTAGAGATTTTTTTTTTTTCTGCCAAGACTTTTATGTGGATATTATTTTCATTCTTGTTTCTTTCTTCAGGAGGGGGGTGTTGTTTGGAAAAGTAAACAAATGATGAATAATAACCGGGAATAACCATGGACGTAAGACTTGACCTGAATCCTTCTTCTATCATATTCTCGTAGTCCACAGAAATCCTTCTGAGTTTTAAGCAAGGGAGAAAAATGTGAAGTCCTAGTGTCTGGTTTTTGTGAGTTAAGAGTTAACGATGAGTGTGTGAGAACCATCAGCCACGGTGGGACCCTCCAGAAACCCTCTTGCCTACTGCCCTTTAGTATCTGAAGGGGAGCAGCCGGGTTGTGTGTCACGTGACCCAGCCCCCTAGCCACGCCCGTGGGAACCTGACCCAGGAGCTGACAAGGGTCAGCCAATCTGTGGCAGGAAACCTGGGCAGACGTTTCTGCACAGGAGATGATAGTAAGCTAATCAGTTTCTTTCTCTTAGAAATTTCCTTCCTTAGCAACTCAAAGAGCCCCATCTGGAACAGTAATCTCTCCATCAGTCTAAAGTTCACTCGTACCTTTCTGTACTCTGCTGCCCATTAGCCAGGAGCTCCTAGAATTACTTGACCTCCTCAGGAAGTCAGTCAGATCCCTAGACCAGGATCACGGGCAACTCCCCGGATGTCAGACGATGTCACCAGCGTCTGACAATCGGAGGCCGGAGCCAGATTTGTGGAGCTCCCACGGCCATGTCCACAGCTTCAGATACGGTCGGCTGCTTCCGGGGCACACAGAGATGACCATGCCATCTCACCATCCATTGCCACGGTGTATTTAAGATGCCTTCTCTCCTGAGGGTGGCCAGCATCCGTCCCCACATCAGGACCACCATCCTCCGAAGTGTCACCAGGGAGAAAAGCTCTGAAATATCTAGTTCAAAAGAGGAACGCACGCTTGTCCTGCAGCCTTTTTATGTAGGAGTATAAAGGGGCCTGCTGCCGTCGGCCGATCACCTGAGAGGCAACTTTTCTGATGGATCCTTCCACAGACAGCTTTTTCCAAATATCACAGGTATAATTTACTGGCCTTGCTGTCGGGTCAGAGCAATCAGTCTTTCCCTCAAAAGCAGAAACCCTGGCCATGGTCACCTTCTGTCTAGCTTTTCAGCCATGAAAGAATCTATTTCAACTATCTTCCCGGGGCTGATGGGTGATTTGCCTGGGTTTGCACTAAGCGGCGGGTCTCGGATGCTGCCACATTAAAAAAGGAAACCCTTCATCCGGCCCGCTGGGAGTGCAAAGTGCCTTTCTCGATTCAGATGTTTGCCTTTCTACAATTGCAATCAGTCCCCATGCACTATGTGGTTGCGACAGTTACAAGATGAAATCCCCGCAGAGTGGCTCCGAGATTTGTCAGGAAATAGGCTTCCCGCAAGCCCTGTTTGGCTGACCAGGGCGAGCCACTGAAATTTCAACGGAAAAGCCGTTCCTATCTTTAGTAACTCCATTATTAAGAGCGTGGAACGCAAATCAAAACCATAATGAGATACCACTTTGCACCCATCCGGGTGGCTATTTTAAAAAAGAAAAAAAAAAAGTTACAAGTGTTGGCAAGGGTGTGGGGATTTTAGGACCCCATTTATCGGGGTGGGAATGGGAACTGGCTCAGCCAGAGTGGAAGACAGGGAGTGCCTCAGAACGTTAAACATAGAGTAACCCTATCATCTGCAGCCCCGCTCACTGCTGAAAACCGCTGGAGGCAGAGACTCAAACAGCCATTTCTGCACCACTGTTCACAGCAGCCTTACTCACAATTGCTAAAAGATGGGACACCCCGCGCCCATCCATAGGGGAGCGGATAAGCAAGATGTGGTATCTACACACTATGGACGGTTTTTCAGCCTGCACAGGGAATGCAATTCTGGCACATGTTCCAACGTGGAACCTTGAAAACTCTGTGCTGAGTGAGACGCGCCAGTCACAGCCTGAAATGTATTCTAGGATCCCATTCCTACATGGTCCCTAGAAGAGAGAAGTTGTTTTTTGTTTTTTTTTTTTCAAAGATTTCATTTATTTATTTGACAGAGAGAGAGAGACAGAGATCACAAGTAGGCAGAGAGGCAGGCAGGGTTGTGGGGGGAAAGCAGGCTCCCCACTGAGCAGAGAGCCCAATGTGGGGCTCCATCCCAGGACCCTGAGATCACGCCCTGAGCTGAAGGCAGAGGCTTTAATCCACTGAGCCACCCAGGTGCCCCTTTTGTTTGTTTGTTTTTCCAGATTGTATTATTTCTTTAAGAGAAAGGCAGAGAGAGAGAGAGAGAGAGAGAGAGCTCAAGCGAGCATGAGGGAGAAGGCAGAACAGAGGGAGAGAGAGAAACAGACTCCCCACTGAGAAGGGAGCCCGATGCCGGCTTGGTGCTGGGACTCCAGGATCATGACCTGAGCCAAAGGCAGATGCTTAACAGACTGAGCCACTCGGGTGCCCAGCATAGGGAAATTTAAAGAGAAAATAGACTAGAGGGTGGCAGAGGCTGAAAGGAAGGATAAGTGCGCGATTACTGTTTAACGGCTGTGGGGTTTCTATGAGGGGTGATCAGAAAGCCCCGATCACGGACCATGGTAGCGGCTGTACACCATCGTGAACGTACTTGATGCTACTGAACTGTACGCTTAAAGATGGTTGAACTCGTAAGAAGAAATATATGGAAAAGTACATTTCTCCTGTTCAGTTACTCACCGAGGGCAGAGGTAGCTGCCTCGTATTGTCTTCTGCTCAGGGGTTGGGAAAGAAGCCACGCCCCAGTGTCCCCTTGTCACACAGAAGACTACAAGCTCTGACTCTGGGAGGCAGGTTTCCCTGGACCATTCCGGCTGGCCTGCAGCAGCCCTCTTAATATTCTCTGCCATGCCAAATGTCTTCTTAGATTTTTTCCAAGCTCAATCACATACATGCCCGTTTATTCGCCTGCCATTCCGGGCAAGCGAGTTCTGCTGGGGAATGTGCCTTCTCCTCTCCCTGAGAAACCCTGTTAAAATGAATAAAACATGGGCCTGAGCAATTCAGCCTTCCCAGCTGGTTCTCACCAGCTTAGAGGATGTCTTTTGTTTCCTTTCACCCTTGACAAGATGATGGCTTTGCTCTCATGCTGACTTTCATTCCTGTGAAGTTGAGGATAACGGGCCTTCTGTCGGTCCCATCAAATATAGAGTCTCGTGATCTGCGGTGCCGTGCTACCCGGGACTCCACGTGTGTCCTTGTATTGTCCGAACCGCACACGAAGAGCGCGTCACGACTGCGCCGCAAAACTCAAGCAGGGCCGACGGGCCAGCTCTGGGATGCATCCCTCGCTGAAGCGTGAAGCCCTGTTCCTACATCTGGCCGAGGGAGACCCGCCGCCTCGGAGGACTACACTTGGTAACTCAGCTCCAGCTGTGTTTCCTGCAATCAACGAACACCTGGACAGTGTCGCTCTTTCGACAGAAGAAAAGCATTGGCATTCTATCTCTAGAAAGAAGACACTGTCCTAATTCTGGTTGGGCACCAAATGCTCAGAAAGTCCTGTTTGAACCATATTTATAAATTAGAAGTGAAAACATGTACGCCCCAGGAAGCATCAGGCTAACCCCATTTGTCATCTCAGTCAAGAAGATTGGGAACAAATGACAATGCTTGGGAATAAGTGTTATAATATAATGAGGAGACGGCCGTGGCAGGCTGTGGAGACCAGAGCAGACCAGGGGCAGGACAGCTCTGTTGATTTTACCCTGATTCTTCCAGGAGACTTCTTCCCCCTTTGGCAGATATTAGTAAAGCAAAAACAAACTGCCCTAATTTCGAGGCCATTTCCCCATTCCTACTCACTTCAGTGTTTTTCCACTGTGCTGCTCCACGATCTGATGGCATGAACCTGACAGGTTGGCATCTGCCAGTGTTTGGTGCTTGGCATTTCTGACATGACACTGGCTTCCTTGTATGGAAGCATTTTTATCGAGAATGATTATAATTTCCTAGAGTGGCTATGGGGTACAGCTTCGCTTCGAAGTCCAACAAAGTCGGAGCAAACCTTGGGCACTGGATCTCCTTAGCGGGCCCTCCGCTCAATGACTATGTGACGGGTACCCAGGGACCTGACAGGAATGTTAAATCAATGAAGCCGTTCTGTGGAACTGGGAGAAAGCTGTGTGAGATGACACCAGACTAACAGGTCTAATGAGAAGAGCATATTGTTCCTCAGGAATCCTACTAAAAACATATTGAAAGCAACATGTCACAGAATCTCTTATATGGGCTTTTTCCTGGGAGCGGAGGAGAACTGTGCTTGCATTAGAGCCTTCATTTTCAAAGCACATTTCTTTCCTTCAGAGGTTAGGACAACCCCAACCCATTCCATTCTGGATTCCAAGACCTTTTTCCCCATGAAAGAATAAGATGCTTCCTAAGAGTCTCTATAGATTTTCTGTTTGTGTAACCAGAATTCAAATAAAATAATTAAAGCTTCTAAAAGCTAGTCTGAGGTGAGAAATGCAAAGGAAGGGGTCTGCCTTCTAAGAATAAGCAGGTTTGTTTCATGTAGGAGACGCATCCTTTGTTGGGATGTGGTGGATGCAGGGAGGGGAAGGGTAGGCACACCGTGGGTGATGTACGCTCCGTGACCTTCCTCTCCCACAACGCGGCTCAGAGCCTTTTTGGATTCCTCCTCCACGGGGGGACCCCTGGCAGCTGGGGGTAAGCACACAACTGCAGATCTTGCCTTTCCCTGAAAACCATTGCTGAGTTGTGTGCATCAACACCACCCCTGCCAAGACCCACTGATACATGAGGTGAGATGCTGCCCTCCTGGGAATGTTTGGAAGCCAGGCTCAGATAGCCAGGTTGACTCTTCTGGATGTTTAGGCCAGAGAATTTGGCCCAAGATACATTAGAGCACTTAATCTTGAAATCACTGAAACTTTCAGTAGGTTTATAATCTGGTTGCGTTCCTTTCACCTTGACCGGCTGCCTACTTGGTGTCCTTCCATTACATTTGGAAAGAAGGGGTGAAAGGTAGTGCGGAAATGGGCTAGCCACAGGTACAGTAGGTGTTAATATCTAGAAGAAGAGTCATGTAAATTTATCCTGCTCATATATGCTTCAAAGTATATGCTTGGCTTGGTATCAGATGGCTATTTTGTCCACAGTATTTTTGTCAAGATTTCTAACACATTTATTCATCCTCTTGTCACTGGGCCAAAACTGGTCTTCTAAATCCTGAAAGCTAGTTCTTTTACTGCCCTCCACGCATCCACACACAGAGCCATATGCTCCGATTAAGCTCTGAGAATTCACATTTCACATTAAATAAGAGTCCTTTTATTTTTTTATTTGATTTTTTTATGGAGCCCAATATGGGACTTGAACTCATGACCCTGTAATCAAGACTTGAGCTGAGATCAAGAGTTGGACACTCAACCAACTGAGCCACCCAGGCGCCCCAACAAGAGTCCCCTTATTAAGATGTTCTCTTGGAATCTTGTGATACCTGGGATCCCTGGAAAAATGAAGCTATTTCTAAATATCCTGCTTCGTATAGTATCTGGACTAAACTCTTTATTTCAGTACTTTTAAGGAGTTCTAACACTTTGTTTTAACCTGAGAATGCACATGGTCTCTGCGATACAGTTCCCTTGTCTGGAAGGAAGGAAGGAGGGAAAGAAATGCCAATCTTGCTTTCCATCTAAAAGGCTAAGTGGAACAGTCTTTCTTAAAATTTGTTAATCGTCTAGTATCTCTGTAACATTTTTTCCTATAAAAAGCAAATGAATATAGAAATAGTTTCCTCCCTTGGTTCTCAACAAATGAAGGCACTGTGCTCATAAGTTATATTTAGTTGCTCGAAACTGAAGATACTAATAGCTCGTGTTTGCAGAGGGCTATGACGTGCCAGGTGCCCTGCATTTCCCTCGTTCATTCTCACATGAACCCGATGAAGAGGGCAGCGAAAGAACAGCCTACATTTATGGAATGCTGACTCCGTGCTGAAGACGTCCACAAAATATCTCATTTAATCCTCAAAACCGGATTGTGGTTTGTCATCGCATAAACTGAAGCTCAGAGAACACAAGACGCTCAATTCTTAAACAGCACCACGGAGCTCCAAGCCAAATCTGCCTGACCCCGGAGCCCAAGTCTTTCTTCCTTCAGGTTATGTCACCCCCTGACAAGCAGGGGAATTGGGAGGCACGTTACTGTCAACTCACTGAGCTCCCCCAGCGGGGCAGCTGGTTGCCTGGCGGCTGGTTGCCTGGCGGTTAACCAGACCTGTGGAGCTAGACGAGAGGGGGGACCAGGACAACCTGCCGGTAGGGGCAAGTTAATATTAGGATAGGTCACGAGCTGCCCCTCTCAACCTTCGGGGCTCATTAGAATCCGGGAACTTGCTTAAAAAGCAGGTTCCCGAGCCCCACCCCTAGGTTCCTGGCCAATGACAGCGCACCACTCATCATTCTGCAAATGGCCCACAGCTCTGCGGGTTCATACTGCAATAGATTCAGACGGTGATGCTTCTCGTCTTCATGGTTTCTGCTGTGGACGGCAGCTGTCCTCAGCTCTCTTGCCCCGAAGGAACTCCCCATCTAGCGGGATGAAGGAGTCCTTTGGGCACATAGCCATGCAGCAGGAAGGCAGGCGCTTATTTTGAGATATTAGTAGACTAATAAGTGGGAATGTTCAATAAATAGACTGACCTCAGCAGTGAGAGTTGTGTGGGAACTAAAGATGGTTCATGGCACCTGCCTTTATGAAGGAGGGGAGAGGATTTGGTCTTCCTCAAGCGTTGGTGTCTGTGGGGGTTCTTCTTGCTATCTTTATATTGGCATTTCAAATACACCTCAGAGAAAATCTTTTAGCTTTTAAAGATTTTATTTATTTGTTTGTTTGTTTATTTAGAGAGCATGAGTGGGGGGAAGGGCAGAGGGAGAGAGAGAGTCTCAAGCAGACTCTGTGCAGAGGCTGACCCTTGGCTAGATCTGATCTCAGGACCCTGAGATCATGACCTGAGCCAAAATCAAGAGTCAGTTGCTTAACTGACTGAGCCACCCAGAATCCCCTGCCTTTTTAACTTTTAAATATATTCCTTTAAACATAGTTATTAAGACCTTAAAATTTTACATCAAATGGCTGAAAATCAGATTTGCCATCCTGCAAATGGTCCCCACATTCCTAACTTTGGTCCCCTTGTTCCTAACTCTGTCAGGATTTCCCTTCCCCATGTGCTGGTGCCCTGTTCACACTACAGTTCATTAGGAAATCTGGGAAAAGTTAATAATAATAATAATGGAACAATTTGTTATGAGGTAGCAGCAAAGAATTTATAACTATGAAACACTTTTTAAAAAAAATTTATTTGAGAATGTGCATGTGTGTGCACATACACAGACGTTCATGTGTGTGTGTGTGTGTGTGTGTGTGCACGTGCGCACCAGCAGGGACGAGGGGCAGAAGAAGAGAGACAAGCAGGCTCCCTGCAGAGCAGGGAGCCCCATGCGGGCAGGACTCAATCCCAGGACCCCAGGATTATGACCTGAGTCAAAGGCAGATGCTTAACCAACTGAGCCACCCAGGCACCCTAGGAAATATTCTTCTACATTTTAAATTAATCCTTCAACATATAAAATCCACTATTACCTTATATAAAGGTTTGCCTACTGGTGAACAGGTGGCCCTTGACCACGAAGAAGGCAGGTTCTCTGGAAAGGATATTAGATGTGTACATGAGTATCATCTGTTCCAAGAATGCATAATACCGTAGCTCCAGTGTATGCTGTAGAGAGAGGGGGAAGCAGAGCGGGTTTCGTACTCATTCTGTGACTAGTTAGTCATGGTAACCTTCAGGTATTTGGTGGTTTGAGCAAAAGGTCTGATGCACATTCCCGGCATCCAGAACTGTAGGGAAGATGGTAAAAATGTTTAGACAAAGAACGAATACATTCACTCATTTGACAAAACCCGAAAGTACGTGCAGTTCCAGCAGACTTCAGAACTGTGCTCCGTTCAGCCTCCAACGGCAGAAATTCACTTTAGGTTCCCAGGCAGGACGGAGGCTCTAGAGATGGCACTTGTTGGAATGCGGAGTCTTGCTGGGTCTTATCGGCAAAGCTGGGGACGAATGAACCAAGTTATCAGGGGAGGGTGGGTGACGAAAGAAACACTGCAGCCGCCATCGAACTTACCCACCAGCTTTCTAACTGAATGAGACACTGGGTTCAGACTTTTATTGTTACTTTTTAACCATTGCTGATGAAAAGCTGACTTTCACTAATGATTTGTTTTCTTTTCTCTGAATTATGTTTCGTGTCCATTGGTTGCCTTCCTGCAAACTACTAATTCCTCCCTTGTCCTCTCTTTTTTGCATGTTTCATACAGATTGCTTTTAGAAAATTTAATTTCTGGTGGATTAAATCAAAGAGACAACTAGCATGCCTTCTGGTGGGTATATACCACAGGTACTTAAGAGGTCAATAAACAGAGTTTGAGGACAGTAAACTTTTTTAAGGCAGAACGTGGAAAAAACAAAAGTAACACTCAAAAAACAGATCCACAACAAGCAAATACATAATTCAAGGAAACTAGTCATTTTCTTAGAAGTGCTGGCCAGTTTTCCTTTGGTAAACTCTGACCCTCAGCTGAACGTTTTGGCCCCATTTGCATGGTGAGGATTTACTGCTCGGGACTTGTACGGTGTGAGTTTCCTGATCATTTTCCGCTTCAGAGATAGTCACCAATTCAGTTCAATAGACAGCGGTTTCATCCAGCTGCCAAGGATATGGGGCTAGGTTGGCGCAAACAGAGGGACTGATTTGTACCTGGGTCTTGATTTAACAAAGGTGACTGAGTGACAGCGTGGAGAGGTCGGTGCCACTGAAAGCCGAATGTAAAGTAACTCACAGTTCCCCTAGAAACACGAGGCGTGACACGCCATGCAGGGGCCACAGGCGGGGTGGGGGCCACCAGTGTCCACCAGGAGATAGAAAGGAGCATGGGGAAAGCACAGACCACGGCCTTTATTGGGGTCTCTGTGTAAAAGGCAAGGCAGGGTTAGGGGAAAAGCTGAGGATCCGCTGGTCTGAAGAATTCTAGTAGGCTTTGGGGTGGTCCCAAGCCAGGGCACATACTGGCTTGGAATGTGACAGTTTGGTACCAAGGTGGTCTGGAGAATGGGCTCTGCATCACTGGGGGGCTGGAAACAGCTGTGGCTGGCAGGTGGGCCCTGCACTGTAATTCCTGGATCCAAACAGACAAATGCAGAACAGAGGAAAACACGTTTGGGGGGGGGGGGGTGGTGACCGAGCCTTTCCCCTGGGAACTCAGAATCTAGGAGCTGAAATGCAGGATAGGCCATGATCTATCCTCGCAGCTTGAGCAGAATGCTGTAGGGGTCTCACGGAGGCAAACATGCCAAGTCATAGAATGCTTTCTTGCGTGGGAGATTCCCATTCTCTTCAACGCTCAGCTGGCCTCACTTCCTCAAAGTCCTCCCACTCCGGTAATGGATGTTGCCCTTATAGACGTGGAAGGATGCAGATCAAGGCCTAGTCAGCCTTCTGGCATAGAAGAAACATGAGATAAAAGGTCGTTCCCACTTGTCTGGCACAATGTGGTGTCATCTCTGTGTGGCTAGCCATCACCGTCTTACTAAAAGGCCAATATGTCATTCTCGCCCCAAACGGAAGCTTTCTTTTCTTCTTGCAATTAATGTTGGTAAACAACTTGTTTTGTTGTTGTTCACATAGTTCCCATTTTTTTAAATGAGAAGTCAGAAGGGGTTAAAGAAAATGCTAGAGTTCTTTTTGTTGGTTCCTGATGAGCCCGTGTGTGATGAAAAGAGAGGCAGCTCGGGGGTGCCCGTGTCTGGACGACTCTGGTGCCAGACACACCATTGTCTTCTTGAGGCCACATGTGTGTCTCCCTTGTACCAGTGGGATCCCAGCCAGCCACTGTCATTCCCGGGAGGATAGCAAAACAGGATTTTCCTAATGAATCTGGCCAAGAATCGCAGCCTACAAGCAGGCGGATGCTTGGAATGTTCTGTCAACCACGAGTAAATAGCCACCCTTTGCTAGGGTGGTGACAGGGCTTGGGAGAGAGGCAGAGAGGCTGTTTCCCATCAGTGCGTAGCCTCAGAGAGGAAAAAGCTGACAAAGAGGTAGCAAATAATCAAAAATGATTTTTCCCATGCAATAACTCTGCAGATTCACTTTCCTTAGAATGAAGGTAGAGGGTTAAAAAAATATTTGTTATTCTTCTCTTAATTCCCAGGATTAGAAGCTTTCTGTCTGGGCTGGTGCCCTGACAGCCCTGACCATTGCTGTCTAAGTCAATGGTTAACAGACACCTCCTGAATTTTATTCCCAAGGCATTGCTCTGGTCTTTCTTGAATGTTTATCATGGGCTAATCATTCTGTTAGGCTTTTGACATGCGATTTCTATTTCTTGTGCTCTATCCCTGCTTCTCAAACTTTCCTGTGTGTAAGAATCATCTGGACACTTACTGGACATTTATGTAAAGTGTATATTGCTGGGTCTCAACTGTAGTAATTAGAAATTCTGATTGTGCCCAATATGGATCAGGCCCAGGTACCTGGCTCTCCATCAAACCCCCGGTTAATCCTAAAGGAGGTGGTCCATGGAACGCACTTTGAGAAACAGAGTTCTAGTTCATGGTTAAAAGTAATTATGCAGACTACTCTCTGAATTAATATATAGCATGGCACTACCTAAAATATTAGGCTTATTGGCACCTGTTCCAGCGTTTGTATAATTATTATTGTCTGACTGTTAAAACGAGTCAACAAGAACGACTTCAAGGTTTTATCAAGGACATTAATCTTTTAAAAAAATGAGGACTGGTAGTGTTCTTCAGACAAAGAAAAACATCAAAGAATATCTAAGTCAACTAAAGGAAACCTTATAGTAGGTCATCACAAAACAGCCCCAAAGCAAGGAGGGAAGAGGGTTATTTAAGGTCCTTGAAAAGGCAGGGAATTAAAGAAACAACGGTTTTGTCTTTTTTTTTTTTTTTCCTTTGTTCTTAAGCGGCCGTTAAGCATTCTTTCTCTGGTCATCGCACATCTGCCCTGATGACTCAATAATCCGAGTTCCTTCCTGAGTCTGTGAAATCCCTTCTCTGGGACTCAGAGGAAGGCGGGACATTCAGGCACCCAGGGCTGGTCCTGACACACGTTCCTTGGACCCGTGCTGGGTTTCTAAGGGCATCATGCTCAACGTTGGTTTAAATCATGATTTAGATCACATATCACAGAAGCAGCAGATAGATATTCTCCCCTGTGCTTAAACCTCCCCCAATCAAGTAGGTAGGAGGAAGGGCCTGAAGTTGCAGGAAAGTGGGGTGGGCGGTGAGGGGAAGGACTGTGATTCTTCCCACGGTCAAAATGAAACGGACGCAGGTGGTTTCTGAGTTACAGAGGCCTGACTTACGAAAGAAAAATCCTTTTTTTCCTAAAAATATAACAACCAACAAACGCACAGGTGCACGTATAGATGACATGAGACTACACGCGGCTGTGGAGCTGGTTTCTCATGTGCCATGTCCAGGGTCTCGTAACTGTGTACCGCTCACCAGGGAGGCCAATTGGCCCGGTGGACCGACCTTACCAACTTCTATCCTCGTCTGGGGAAGCACCGCCCTCCCCTGCGTCTCTGTCTTCTTACACTGTGATTCAGACAACCCAACCCTCCGATACTCGTGTATCTTTTCAACCTTAACCTTCATTATTCTATTCTCAAATCTTCAGAAAAAAATCTCCCACCTTCCTCCTTACTCCCCAGCTCCTCTACCACGTTCTGTCCTGTTTTCATTTTGCTTGTTCATCTCAAGTGGCCTTAGTCATGGCTGGGAATCAGCAGAGCAGGGCTAGGGCTGTATCAGTGCTGGAGAAAGGGGAAAGCCAAACAGTTTGAACCGAGGTTGTCGTGATAAAGAGCCAGGGCTCAGCGACCACAGAAATCTTTAAAATCGCAGAGTCATCTTCAGAACCCACAGCGGTGCAATCTCATTAGCTTCTTCTAATTAAATCTGCCCTTACCAAACTTGCCACTGAAACACAATTTCTCATTAAACTTTATTTGGGTGGGTTTAGCTTAGTTTCTAGTATCGCTTCAATTTTTTTTTTTCCTACTGCAACCATACAGCATTTCAGTTACATTGTACAACTTCTGCAAGGCTGACCCAGAAAACCCAACAATATCATATTGTTCTAATCAGTTTGCTGGCTGATAAATGATCTCGCAGGAACATTTGGCTCCATATGGGTCTGCAGAGGGCTGGACACGTACAGGTGTGACACGAGGAGGAAAAGTTATTTCACCGAGTTGACAAATTGAGGACAAATGGGAATTGTATGTCATTGAAACACTCTGTCCCTGAAAGACATGTTCATGGCAAGAAGTAATAGCACCACCGCCTAGGACTATGATTTTCCACAAAAGCCTCTGCGATTCATTTTCTCTTTTTCGCATCTTACTCCCTCAGTCTGGAGAGGATACCCTTCGCCTCTGCTTAGACACAATGCAGCTGTCCTTCCGGGCCCCCCACAAAGCCTTCCCCAGTGGCTCCAGCCCACAGAACACTGTTAGTACAAGCACCCGTGGTAGGAGCTGTCAGTTTCTGCACGTTCACTCTGTGGCAGTACTTCGGCTTTCCCAGGACGTGAGCACTATATCCTTATCCCCATTTTGTCTGAGAGGAGTTTGAGAAGGACAGAAGTCAAGTAACACGTCTAGAAAGGGACAGAAGCACCCCAAATTGGTATCTGTGCCTTCCTCAAGCACCTGATCATGCTGTCCTGTCTGCCCCATCTCCCCGATGGGATTTACTCAGAAGCCCTGTAGATAATGTCACACACAGCACTGGATCATATTGTTTTTCTTCTCCAGCACTAGTGTTTTTGGCTTTTTTTCTTTGCTCTCTTAGCTTAATATGCTCCTTGTGGCTCGTGTTCAGAGCAAAGGTCTTTGGCCAGATTCTGCAACTTCTGTGTGCCTCCCGGAGCCCCAGTGTCCCATGCACCCTCCCCCCCTCCCACAATAGGACTGTGGTGAGGATTACCAGAAAATAATGCATATGAAGGGCTCAGAGTGGGGTCATCTGCAGTGAGAGGCCAAACAACTTTATGTATTACTGGTGTTACAATGAGCACAACCCTAACTCTGAGAGGTTTTCTAAAAATTCGTTCTGCAGGGATTCCTGTCTGCTCTGACATCCATGTTCAGCCCTGGGGACTCCACTTAGCCGACACCCTCTCCCTCTCCCCAACTCATCAGCAAAATTGAACACTTTATGTCTTTTTCCACCCTCCAGAGTACACAGCTTTTGCCCTTGAATGGACCTAGCAGCAGTCTAATCACTGCTGCCACGGAAACATAGAGTGGGCTAGGAGGTAACTGGTCATTCCAGCCTGAACTCTCCCACTGACCTCCTCCTACTCTTGCCTTTAGGCAGATCCCACTCCCAGCCTTAGTTTCCTCATCTGTCCCAGGAGAGGATAGACTGACCTCTAAAGTCTCCTGGAGCCCTACAGCTAAGACTCTTAGAGGTCTTTTTTTAAACAAGGAAATCCCAAGCACTAAGCTGTTGTCACCGGCACTGTTTTCTGCTCTTCACGACTTCCGTGATTGTGTTTTTGTGAAACGGTGTGTACGGGTGTTTGTGTGTTTTATGCGAGGGTGTGTGTGTGTGTGTGTGCGTTTGTGTGTGTCTATGCGTGTGCGAGTTTGTATGTGACTGCATATGGGTGTGTTGGTGCGCAACTGTGTGATTATACATGAATGTGGGTGCATCTGTATGTGAATATTTTTGTTGTGTGTGTGTGTGTGTATCTGTGTGTGTGTACATTAGCCCAGGGTCGAAGCCGTCTGAACCCAAGTGACAGGAAGAGAGAAAGCTGTCCCGCTCACCTGTGCCTTTGGGACGACCCACCCAGGCAGGGCCCGCACGAGGCGGGGGAGCTAGGCTCCGCACCCAGGAGCCGCCCCCTCCCCCGCCCCCGCCGCGGAGAGAGTCGGAGCCTGGAGACCGCCTAGCGGGCGGGGCGGGGCGGAGGGCGGGGCGGGGCGGGCGGTGGGCGGGCATCCGGGCGGGGCGAGGCCCAGGGTGGGTGGGGCGGGCGGCGGCGGCTCCGGGCATGCTCGGCGGTGGCGGCAGCGAGCGGGGCGGGTCGCGCTGGTCCCCGGCCGGCCGGAGCGGCGGCGGCGGCGCGGGGCAGCATGAGGGAGCCGCTCGGTAAGTCCCGGCGTCTCTCGCCCCTCCTGACTCCCGCCGTCCATTTGGCCCGCAGCCACGGCGCTACGCGGGCCTCGCCCCCAGCCTCCCGCGCTCTCCCCCAACTTCTCCAGCCCGGACGTTGCTCGGGTCTGAGCCTCCCCCAGCTTTAGGGGATGTCCGCACCCCCGCCCCGGGCGTCCCGCACGGTGCCCTGCCCGGCCGTCGCGAGCCCCCTGCCCGCAGCCTCGGGGTGAGGGAGCGCCCGCTTTGCGGGGAGGGGGCGGCCCCGTCCCTCAGGTACCCAGTCGGGGTGCGGGACTCCAGGGTCCGGCGCCGAGGGCCGCGGCCGGCGTTAGCGCTCGCTTGGCCCCCTGCGCAGGGAGGGCCCGGGACGGCGGGGGTCGCGGGCTTCCCTCTCGGCGTCCTCCCCGCCAGCCCGGCTCCAACCAATCCCCTCTTTCGCTTGCGCGCCCCCACTTCGCGGACATCACCCCAGGAACTGACAGCCACTGTTGAGAGTCCCAGCGGTCCCCGGTTCCCACAGTGGCCACCTCCCCCGCTCCCCCCCTCACCCCGCGCGCCGTCCGGACCAGCCCGCGGGACGTTGAGAGCTCGTCGCCGCGCCCCGCGCTCGCTGCTTGGGTCTCTGCCGGGCCTTGCGCGCCCCTCTCTGCGGGGTCAGGACCGGGGATTAGGGCGCTAATCGCCGCCGCTTCCTAGCAAGTGCCTGGGGCGGCCCGGCCCCGGGCAGCTGGTGGTTAAGCCCCCCCACCCCCCCCACCAAAAAAAAAAAAAGAAGAAGAAAAAGAAAGAAAAGAGAGAGAGAGAGAGAAAGGGGTGGGAGAAAGGAAAGAGCCCCGCCTGAGAGTGCTGTAAATCTCCTTAATCAGCTCGTTTATGGGATCTGGAGCCTGCCTGCCTGTCTGCCTGCCGGGCTGCCCGGCTGCCCGCCCAGGTCTCCGCACACCGATTTCCCGAGCACCCTCGTCACCCCCCCCCCCCCCCCCGCCCAATCGCCATCAGATCACCCTAGAATGCCAGGTTTTGCCTAGATGCCCTGGCCACAGTGGGGTTCAGCACCTACAGCTGAAAGCTCTCCCTCCTTGCTCCCTGTCACTGGAGGTAGTGCCCAGCGCCTCGGATTCTTCTGGGGGTTTGAAAAAGAAGCTGTGATTTCACTACTGGAGAAAAACATTTTAAAAAACGAGAACTCTACGCCAGCGCAGCCTGGTCCTGCCCTGTTCCTTGCTCATCCGTACTCTGTAGGGGCAGAGGACTTTGGGCAATTAGCTTAGGCAAAACACCCTTCCCTCCACCCCGATCCTCTGCCTCTCCTCCCCCTACCCCCGTGCTCGCTGTCCCTCCCTCAGTCTATTTGCCTGGTCTGTCTTGGGGAGATGGATGAAGTCGTGTGGACCGTACAGCTGCGAGGTTTTCCCTACATCTTCACGTCCTTAGTCTCTTGCTTGTTTTTTCAGGTCTGCAAAGAAATTTGATTTGAGGTGAAGGTTGGAAGATGGGGGTGGGGGTGGGGGGAGCAGAGGATTCCTGGGAGTAGAGGGACATAGGATTCAGACAGCCAGAAATACTTAGACAAAAATGGCAGACTCAGTATTCAAACCTGAGTGGTCACAGGCTAAACTTCAGGAAAACAATGTCTGATGCCAGGAAGTTTTAGAATTTAAGATGACTGGATTAAGACCATGTAGCAAGGCAAGTATGTATATCGTTGTTTTAGAAATCCCATGCAAATTCTAGTTCAGGGGAGTTGTGATGGTTTGCCTGAGAAATTGAAAATTCAGTAAGTTCATTTGGTTTCTACTGTTGTGTGGCTTTCAACATAATGTATTTACCTTGATATTAAGTGTCTTAATCTTGGCTACCAGCTGACCAGCGGTCCTGAAGGTCCCTAACTATTACTCTGGGCAGACAGCATGTAGCAGTTTCACTTCTCCAAGAGTGGGTGAGCAAATATTTGTTGAAGGAGGCCTTAATCTGCTGGGCCTTCCTCCTGGCAAACTTTACTCCTGTGCTACAGAGAATGGAAGGTCAGGCCCTTGGCAGGCCCAAGAGATTTAAGGGGATTGGGTGGATGGAGAAAGTCTGTGCCAGAAAAAAAAGAGAGAGAGAATTTTGTCTTTCTATCTCCCTGGACTATAACTTAAAAGTGCCTGAGTGTTCACATGCTCTGGAGGCTTGACAATCTAATCAGAGTTATCTAATGACCCATCTGAGTAGTCACAGATTCTAGAAGCTTATGGCCTATCGATCAATAACTATAAAATGCAACTAGAGATTGGAGGTACATAAGGAGAATAAATAAGGACCAGTTTTTCAGTTTAAAAACCAAACAAACAAATCTGAAAAGATCCTTGGAGTATAATTTTTTTTAAGTGCAGTTTAAAAATAAACTAGAAATGCTATCAGTAAAGAAAGCCCAGAAGTCTGTGGTTCCGCCAAGTTCTCATTGTCCTGGCTGGAGAGTCCTCTAGTCTAGGAGGACAGTAAACACCAGCCCTGCTGCAGGAGTTTCGAGTTTCTCTTTTAATGAGCTTGGCGGGATTTCACGCTAATTAATCTAGGGAGAGTTTAGAACACAGAGCGTTGGATTTGAAACAATTGTTCTGTTGTGGTTTTGATTTTGATAAGGGAAGACTATCTCCCTGAAATCCTATTTCAGGCCTATGCTGAACCCATTACTGTGCTTTATTTGGTTTTTTAACAGATGTTGTTTTTCACCTTTTGGATGGCAGGGGTTATCTCGCTCATTAAAACCTTGCTATTGTGCTTTGTTTCAAGAGCCTATGGAGTTAAGGAATGCTGAGGGACAATCACTTGCTGGGGCCAGTGTGCAGGGGAGGCGAGGTCGGTCTCCAGTACTTGGATATAGCCTTTAAAATGCTAAAAGTCATTGAAAAACTGTTGGAACCACCCTGATACTAAAATCTCAATTATCTTGATTTAAATTGATGATATCTTGTTTAAAATTTGGATTGTAGGGCGCCTGGGTGGCTCAGTGGGTTAAGCCTCTGCCTTCTGCTCAGGTCATGATCTCAGGGTCCTGGGATCAAGCCCCGCATCAGGCTCTATGCTCAGCAGGGAGCCTGCTCCCCCCCGCCCCCCCGCCACCCCTCTGTCTGCCTCTCTGTCTGCTTATGATCTTGTCTGTCAAATAAAATTTGGATTGTTACCTTTGCTTTATTTAAATATATTTTTCCAAAAACTTTCTGTAGGTAATACAGTTGGGAACAGTCAGGCCAAGCTGGTAAAGATGAATTATCAGACCCCAAAATATCCTTGTAATTTGCTGCTTCTTGGTGATCTTTCTATAGCTTACCTCTAAGCTTGTTTCTTTTGTACATAAATGAAATAGTTTATTATGAAGAGACACCAAGATATATTTCAAAGGAGAAAAAAAAGGGGGGAAGAGGCAGAAAGCAACTGTAGGTATATACAAAGAGTAGTAGGAGAAATGGAAACCAGACTGTTGCTTGGCAGAGTGGGGTTACTGGGAACTTCTACTTTTTATTGAAACACTGAATTTTGCATTGTTTACCCCTAGTATAACTTTACATGACTTCTGCAATTAGAAAATAATGTACAAGTTATATGAAATCATTTAAACTTTAACATTATAATAAGACCTTGGTTCTTTTATCCAAAAGATATTTTAAAAGAAAACTAGTTTGTTTTAAGTTAAATAGACCATATCAGGAATCTTAACACATGGAGTTTGATTTACATCATGGTAGTGGGAATACATTCTAATCTAAGTTTTATAGTTATTTTTACAAATAGCCAAAAATTCCAGAAGATTTAAAAAATCTTATCCAATTTCACTCCTTTTCTTAATGACTGCTAATCTTCCAGAAATGTTGCTGAGGTACTTAGGGTCTCATAGGAAGAGGGTGAGGTCGCCAGAGCAATAATGGCAGGATTTAGAGGTGAAAAAGATGACAGAAGTGCATGGGTGTATGTGCGCTTCTGGTGTGTTCACACAAGTCTTGGGAGAAAAGGCAAAAAATCAGAAGAGATAATATTTATGAAAAAAGTAAAGTGCATAACATTTGGTACTTCCCTTCTCTTTCTCTGTGTTTTGGAATCAATGCCTTCATACTGACCCAACCCAGCAAGACTAGCATTCCAGGATCCTTTTGATCTCAGAACCAAGTTTTCCACCTCCCTTATTTTTTTTTTTTTTTTTTTTTTCACCTTAAAGAAACTTAACTCAGTGATGTTTGCTCTACTAAAATTATCACTTCACAGATTAAATACGCTTTTTATGTTTAGGAGACTTTAACAACTTGAGGGCTCTGGCAAGAGCTGGCCATCACACTGTTGTGCGATGGTAACAGTGGTATGTGAGTACTTACTGGCCCAGCACTTCAGCTGGTCCTCTGGAGTTCTCGACTGAATTATTAAGACTGGGAAGAGAAATGGCAATCCTGTTGCTCATAATAAAATACATAGTTCTACGATTCAAAAAAGAAACCCACAGAAAGCATTAATGTCCATGTATCAGTTAGCAATGAGTCCTATTCTGCTTTGGTTTAGGTCTTAGCTATTTACCTCTTGTTTAAAGAAAGTACTTTGTTATATATTAATCATAACATTAGACTGAGAAGTTGTCCGTTGAAGAAGTATTTACAGTGAACTGCCAACAATTTGAGGGACTAATTACATCTTAAATGTGGAATGTCGGTGAATATAACCGAGAAGTTTTAGGTTTTCAAGAAGAGTAACAATATCTAATCAAGACCCTTGGAATGCTGTTTGTAATCTTGTATCAGATTTTATTAGCAGAACATGTAACTTTTGGCTCACTGGAAACAGGTTAAGAATCTCTGTAGCAGATATGACGCATGTACTATATACTAGACACATAGAACCTTACATAATTCAAAGTTCATTTATTCTTCAGTGTTTCTTTTATTTTCATGAAGTCTTCCAATTTTCAAACATACATTTTCTTAATCCTACTTAAGAAACAGTTCTTAATTTTTTCTTAATATTTATTTTTAAAGTAAACCCAACCCCCAGTGTAGGGCCCAAACTCCCAACCCCAAGATCAAGAGTGCCTGTTCTACTGACTGAGCCAGCCGGGCGCCCCTAAATTTTCTTCTGATGGTGAAATCATATCAGGTTAAAGTACATGAAAATGCCAATATCTGACCATTTTTTTCCTGCAACATGGCAACTTCATACGGTTCTACCAAATATATTTCATGACAGGACATCATAAAATATAGTGAAGTATAAATAAGGCCATAAAAAAAAAAAAGAAACAACCAGAATGCAGTACCACCTTTGATAATTTGATATGTTTTCTTTGGTGTTTTTTTCTCCTGTGTGTGTGTGTGTGAAATTACTATTGTATTTAACATAAGGTTATGTAGACTGTCTTTACCATTTAATATGGTACTGTGAGCATTTCCGTGTGCCATTGTATATCCAGAAACATAATTTTATACATACATATTACATATCCAAGTCTACCATATGGATGTATTAGGATTTTTAAATCATATCTAAAATGGACATTTATTTGGTCTAATTTTTTATTTATCATAATTAAGACGAGTAAATATGTTTATAGATGACTTTGTGGGTATTTCTGATTATTTCTGTAGGATGGATTCCAAGATAAAAGATTATTAGCCCGCAGAGTCTCAGATTTTTAAAGATTTTACAGCATATCAATCACTTTTAAGAAAGGAAATACCCATTTACAACAGACCCCCCCCCAACACAGTCATACACCCACAAATAGGAGAGCCCATCATGCCCTCACCTACAACAAATACTGCCTTCTAAAAGCTTCAGTAATATGGGGGCACCTGGGTGGCGCAGTGGTTTAAAGCCTCTGCCTTCAGCTCGGGTCATGATCCCAGGGGTCCCACATAGGCTCTCTGCTCAGCAGGGAGCCTGCTTCCTCCTCTCTCTCTGCCTGCCTTTCTGCCTACTTGTGATCTCAGTCAAATAAATAAATAAATCTTAAAAAAAAAAAAGCTTCAGTAATATGATCGGTGAGTAATAGCATTTTGGTTTAATTTACATATCTTTGATTACTAGTGAGAGTAAACATCTGTTTTACATTTTTAATTGGGTATTTTTCTCTTTCCTTTATCAATTTTCAGTTCATGTTTTAGGCAATTTTTAAAAAGGAAGGAAAGTTTTGGTTGATCTAATGCGCTTTTTAATAGTTTTATTTCACTGCTTTGGGGAGCCTTATGACTGTAAATATGAGAATAAAAACTATTTTTGTGTTTATAAATGTAAAGGGAGGAGGAAACGGTACACGTTACAGAGTAACATTCATTTGCCCATCTCCACCTCTGATGATGAGCGTGTGCTAATGGACACACCACAACGTAGACCACAGCGTCTGCAGGGGAGGGTGTGGATGGGGCTGGTCTTTCTGATCTCCAGCCCAGAGCCCCGTGCCTCGCGCGGTCAGTGTAAAGCAAGTGTCCTGAGTAACATAAGTTGGAAGACGTGTCCAGTACTGTGCTCTGGGACCTCTGGATGGAGACTTTCTGGCTGCTGTACCCTGCGGCCTCCGCACCCACCCCTGCTGCTACCTCTTCTCCCCGTGCGGCCATATAGCTTAGCTCTCTTGGTTGGCCTTTCTGGGTTGGGTGGTGATGGGGCCAAGGTCAGAGGTTCTTTCTTCACATGACCTCCTTAACTTTGTTCTCTGTCATGGCCACAAGCTGTATCCTTGTTCCTGTGGCCAGCTGACTTAGAAAGGCATGCTGCTTGTCACAAGGGTAAACAGGCTCAGGAGAGGGACAGATGGCTAGAGCTAGAAGGACCCCGAAGAACCTCTAGTTCAACTTTATTTTACTTCTTCTGGGGAAGACGGAAGCCCAAGGAGCTTCCCTCTTTGGGGCAGTGTCTCAGTCTCAGTTCACTAGAACAGATAGTACCAAGCCACAAGGAGTGGCAGAATCTACCCCCACAGCGAAGGGGCGGGCAACCCTGCACCTAAACACTCTGGGCTGATATTTAAAGAACGTAGAAATCTTCCACAAAATAAGATCACTGGAAGTGATCTCATTCTCATTTTTTGGATGAGACAAATAATCAGATGAAAATCCACTTGAAAGTGATTCAGGAAAAAGAAAATTTTATGGGACTGGGTTGGTTAAATTAAAATCAAATTACCTGTCATCTCCTCCAACCAATAGCTATTGGTTATTTGTGATTTATTTCTCCTCAATGGAATGACCATTAGCTTAGTCACCAAAGACTAGAATAAATGTACTTGAACTCCTCTTCAATAGATTAAAAAGACTAGAATCCATGTACTTGAACTCCTTTTCCCCATCCCCTGTTACCACCTGTGCACATTCAGTAAAGAGACTTGTAAGTACTTGTCCCCACATCTGTCCTTGCTCTGACCACTTTTATCCTCCGCCTCCCCACCATACTGACTGTCAGGCAGTCTTTCCCGTTTGCCCACTCCGGTGGTTTCCCAGTGCCTGCTCTCACGAGATGCAAATTCTATCCGTGTTATGCGTAGAGTGACTGTTTCTATATCGATCATTTTTCTTTTAGAATTTAATTGTTTGTTGTTGTTGTGTTTTTTTTTTCTTTCTAAAAGTTACTCGCTCCTTTCCCATCCATTTATCACGGATGTAGTTTGTCTGCTTCTCAGAGTCACCCAACAAGTTTTTTGATAGCTCTGTAGGACCCTGAAACCAAAAATGATCTGAGGTTCACGGAAGGTCATGAAGCGAGGACATGGTCTATTTGTGAATGAATTCTATTACTGAGCATTTAAAATTAATACAAGCCCTGCCATCAAAATACCACAATCAAGGGGCGCCTGCGTGGCTCAGTGGGTTAAGCCGCTGCCTTCAGCTCAGGTCATGATCTCAGGGTCCTGGGATCGAGCCCGCATCAGGTTCTGTGCTCAGCAGGGAGCCTGCTTCCCTTCCTCTCTCTCTGCCCGCTTCTCTGCCTACTTGTGATCTCTCTCTCTCTCTCTCTGTCAAATAAATAAATAAATAAATAATCTTTAATTAAAAAAAAAACCACAGTCAAGTGAGGCAACGGGCCCTGTGCATGTGTACACGTATGTGCATACAGGTGTGCATGTATGTACGTACATGTGTGTGCCTGGTGTGCATAAGGAAGGAATCCTGTAGAAGAGCCATCCTAATCCAGTAGAACAAAGGAGTTTTTTTTCTTTTAAAATATAGTTTCCATTTTAATGCCACCATGACTTCATCTTTTCTTGTTTATTTTTATGCATTATTTAGTAAATTAAGAAACTTCTATTGTTTGATAGGAAGGAACTTTAGATGGGTGAGCCTAAAATAGTAGCAAGTAGCAAGGGCTTTGAAGCTAAACAGACCTTGGTTTGAACCTCAGATTTGTGCTTCCAAGCTCAGGCCTTCAGCCTCAATTTTCTTGTCTGTAAAGTGGAGACATTCATGGCTACCTTTGAAGTTTGCTGAGGGCATATAATGAAATAAAGTTGTTTGTTCTTGGGTTAAAAATTTTCTCTGTATAAATGGTATTTAGATATTCATGGAATGAAAAAGATATTTAAAGTGGGTTCATTCGTCTCTTGTTGTGTTTGGGTCCAGCCCATGCTAGAAGCTCCCCCGTAGCTGAGATTGGTAGCTGAGATTGTATGTGGACACCTGCACTGTTGTAACCACTCTCCCGAGATGTTCCACTATGAGTATTTGCTACAAGGAAACAGAAGTAACGAAGGAAAAGTTTTCTTAAATGAGCCGCCTGGAAAATCATACTTACAGTGTGGGTGTGCCTTGATGTGGAGAATTAGTTTGGCTTAGAAGCGATCTTCCAGAAGCTTCCTTGATCCCTTGAGATCAGGTTAGGGTCCCTTCTGCCTATTTTCCTGCAGTCTGTATAGCAAGACAATAAGATTCTCAAGGGCAAAGAATATGTCTTATTCATTATTATCGTTGCAGAGCCTCGTGCATTATAGGTGCTCAGGAAGTGTGTCTTAGTGTTTCAGACTGTATAAGATAACACTGTTCTAAGTGACTTGGAAGGAGGTCGAAGTGTCCATTCACAAGGAGGTCGAAGTGTCCTCGACCATTCACAAGAGACAAGAAATATGGGTGATATAAAGAAGGTATGACCTTGGAAATCAAAAGTTACATCCTAAGTGATACAAGAGGAATTGGGAAATGGTCTGAATTTCAAAGTGAAAATTAATAACGAATGTGAAGTCTTTTCATAAGGCAAGTAACTCTTCAGAGACAAACTAAGGCCACTGTAGCATGCTAAATCCACCGTCTTGTGTCTGCGTGGTGACTTACACTGTCACAAGATCTTATTCGGTCCTCAGAACAGCCTGGTGGGATGGAAGAGAGTAGCAGTGCCATTCTGCAGGTCAGAAAACTGTGGTCTGGTGCGGTTAGCCACTGCCTGCAGGGGTCCCAGCTGGGGCGGGTGTAGCATCACACGTGATACTGCACGCTTTAACTGTGCGTCTACATTTCCAAGTTGTTAAATCTTTTGTTACAGTAACTGACATTTATGTTGGGTTTTGCTTTGTGTTTGTCTTTACAGCAATGCCTTGAGTTGGTGGGTGGGCGATCAGATCAAATACTGTTGATTTAGAATGCTGGTGTCTCAGGGTCAGAGAGAAACTCTAAAAGGGACATCGTTTTGCCCAGCCGTTCACTGGAGGCCCGTCTCCTCAGCACGTCACTGTCTTCTCCTGGTGGCCGCTGGGACCGATGTGTCCGTGATGGGGCTCTTGCTGCCTCTCGAGGCAGCCCGTTAAGTGTTCAGTAGATGAGGATGCTGAAGGGAGTAAGCCGAGTCCGATCGGGATCAGGAAGAACCACGAAGCTGTTCAGAAATCGGCTCCAGGGGAGTGGCGATGCTGAGCAGGGGTGTGGAAATGAGGAGAAACCCCAGCTCGGAGTTGGGATCAGAAGGCGCAGGGAGTCGGCCGAAGGGAGAGACGTCCTTGTGGACTCGGAACACTCGTTTGGGTCGTGGGGCTCGCGGGTCACCCCCTCTCATCTCGGCCCACCCATGTGGCTCCGGGTGCGCCCACGCTGTTGTGCTTTGTACTCCTGCTCTCCATGGGCTGCGGGCCTCTGTGAGACAGAACAAGTTGCACGTTTCCAGTAATCGGTACACTTTTGACCTTAGACCTGTAAGGTCAGGTTATGGCTCTTCGACTTTGAGTATTTTTCGCAAGATGGCTCTGCTGGGTTGTCATGCCCCTCGAGGGCTTGGGAACAGAGCAAGCGTGCTGATGTGGCCAGACTAGACTGAGTAGACCGACTCCTGCCTCAGGAGGATGATGCACACATGCGTGCTTTGTGCGGCCTTTGCTCCTTCCCCCGGCAGCGGACCGCGGCCCCGCAGGCTCTGGGGTGGACGCCATCCACTCCTGTGAGCGCGGCGCGGCCACTTGGAGGACAGCACCACTGGCTTTGAAAGAGCCTGACCTAGTATGAGAGAGAGAAGCTGAGTGTAGTGAGGCCCAACTTCCCCTGTTAACTCTGGTGCCACCTGGACGTGTGACATTGAGCCAGTCAGTGTGGGGACCCTCCCTGGTGTAGGCCACCAGGATTTTGCTGGCATGTCTTTTCTTTACTTCTGAGATCATCGTTCCCCAAGTCTATAATCCCTCTCATGCACCCAAGCACGCAGTTGATAGAGTGAGCTCCTTGTCACTCTCCAAAACCTAGCTGGGATGTCCCTTTCTCGTATCTGTGCGTTCTCGCATCTGAGAGAGCCTACCCTGTGCTGGATGCCAGGGAGGGGGGTAGCCCTGAACCAAACGAGGACCCTGGCCTCACGGCCTGGCCTCGGTGCTCCCCTAGCCCTGTGTTCGTCGTGGGATCACGTTCTCCTGCAGACTCATGTCCAGTGACGTGCTCGGTTGAATCAGAGAGCAAATGCTCGCCTCTCTGGTCCTTCCATTTCTGTGTGAACGACCCAAGTGGCCCAACCCCCGCGAGGCCTGTAGCAGGAGCGTCAGGAGGGCAGGACTGTGCAGTAACCACCCGGGCTCATCAGGCTTCCGTGAAATGGGGCGACCTAATGGGAAACCGACCGCTTCCAAAGTCCGATGCTCCCCGTGCTGACGGCCGGGGCTTCTGGGCCCCGGTCATCCAGCATGTGATGAGGAGCGAAGACGTGCCTGGTCAGCAGAATGGCGGTGGGCCCCGGTCAGAATGTGCAGCGGCAGGAAGCACATGTGTCTGCCTTTCACCTGCACCCAGGCCAGCAGGCGTTTCCTGGCCATTGTTCGCGGGGGCTGCCCCCGCGCGCTTTCCGCCCACCGGCGGCCTGGGGCTGGCGCGGGGCCCGCTCGGGCAGCTCTTCCAGGCTGGGCCTCTGAGTGCTCCCCGCCCGGCCCCGCAGCCCATCCCCAGAGCCACCGGAAGACACAGGAAAGAAGATTCCCTCATGTAAAAATAAACATGGCAGCCCCACCTGTTTTTGCACGGGGCTCCCAAGTTCCTTTTCCTTTTGTTCTCAGCAGCGCTGGGGCCTTCGGACGGTGGCCCCAGGGAAGGAGGCGCACTGGAATTCGTGTACCCTGCGGGGAGCTGGGATGTGGCCACCCCGGGCTCAGAGAGGCGGGAAAGCTGCCCCAAGACTTCCTGGGGGAAAAATGTGATTCTTGCAGATTTCCCGGGTGAAGGGAGACATGTGGGGCCCCGCTGTGGTGCCATCCAGAGGCTTCCCCAGCTGCCCTTCCTGGCTCGGGGCTCACCCCGGGAAGCCAGAGGTAGGGCTCGGGATGGCAGGGCGAAGTGTCAGGGGGTGAAGCCAGCACTGGTCCCCGCTCTTTTTAGAAACTCCCGGTCGAAACTGCAGCTTCCGAACCCGTGTTTATTTTGTCTTGGCTGCTTATGCCCAGTGTTTTCAGAGAACGGGGGCGAGGGAGTGGTGGACACTGTTAATCATCTGGTTGCTTAAACACTGGTCCAGACTCTGCTCCAACAGGCCCCGGCAGCAGGTGGGACCTGCAGGTCTCCGGCCACGTCCGCCCTCTCCGGCTCCGTGGGATAGAGACTGACTTCAGGTGGAGCCTCTGCACTTCCTGGCCGGGGCGGCCACTGTGCTGCATGCATAACTGGGCTCTGGTTTTGGTCGGAGTAAAGGGAGCGGGAGGTGTCAGGCGCGTTCCGGGGACCCTCGGCGACTCCTCACAAACACTTTCTCTGTCGTCCCTCCAGTGTGGGTCCTGCCAGCGCAACGGTCCCAGGGGCTGGGCTTTGATGAAGCAGGTGCATTATGTACAGCGTAGAAGACCTCCTGATTTCTCACGGGTACAAGGTGTCACGGAGCATCCCTGCGCCCCCCGGGGATGAGCGCAAGGGCCACCGGCAAGCCAGGAGCCACGCCAGAGCTGGCCAGGACCTGCCCAACGGGTGCGACGCCGGCCGGGCCGCCCTCCCACGCAGCAAGCCGTCCCAGGGGAAGGGCCACACGAGCACCTCAGAGAACAGCCACCGCACTCCCAGAGCCCATGGAGAGCCCCAGAGCGCTTCGGCTCCCAGAGCTTCTGAGCTGGGGTAAGAGTCAGTGCGACCCCACCCTGTCCTTTTGTCTCGGGGATCTGGCAGTGGGTGCAGAAGTCAGGTCCCCGAATGCCGTGTGTTTGGCAGGAGCCAGAGAAGGAGAGGGTGAGAGACAAAACACCTCCTTCCGCTGGGGTATGTGGGCTGTTCCAGCAGCGCGGAGCGCGGGGCCTGGCCACAGGCCAGTACATGAATTCTATGAATTCTATCACACGAGACACACGGCATTCTAATCGCCCCTCCGTTTGCCCTTAGAAGCCCCTCAGATTGCCTCAGCTACGAATCATGTCAAAACTCCATAAAAGCTAGTTCCTGTCGGGCGCACATTCCCAATCCATTAGGCTTCCTTATAAATAGGTTTCAATCCTGCATACGTCGCAGAGTTGAAAGAGTTGTGTCTTCCCCTCTGTGTGTGAAGAAGAAAACCTTTCTTCTTGTATATTCATATAATTCCACTGGCTTCTGACCCGTCTTTCCCTCGCGTACACTGGCCCCACTGTGGGTGTCCCGTCTGAACACAGCTGTATCTGTGGGTGTTTCTTACGACCAAAAAGAAGGCGGGTTGGCTGGGGAAGGGGGGCTCAAAGAGAGGGACTCCGGGCAGCTGGCCGCAGAGCCAGCATGGGAGAGGAGCCCTGCGACCCCCACGCACACAGTCTCAACCGAGAGGAAACCCGTGTCATCACTGCATAAAAGTGTGTTTGTCTTCAGTGCTGTGTTGGGACCAGGCTCAGCCTGGGGGAGGAGGGCTCTGTGGGGGCAGAGCGTGTCATGTAATTGTGCATAACCAACGACACAAATGGAAGCAGAGGCTGGTCTTCAAGGGAAACAAATAAACAAAACATCAAGCAAACAAAAAAATGGAGTGAATTCAGTCTCAAGACCATGAACCTGCCTTCCATGGTTCAAAGTCACCTTTTCACAGAAGGGATCGTGAAAATGGGAGGGATTTTATTCTTAAAATATAGAGCATTCCAGGGGTGCCTGGGTGGCTCAATGGGTTGAGCGCCTGCCTTTGGCTCAGGTCATGATCTCGGGGTCCTGGGATCAAGCCCCGCATTGGGCTCTCTGCTCAGCAGGGACCCTGCTTCCTCCTCTCTCTCTCTGCCTACTTGTGATCTCTCTCTCTCTCTCTCTGTCAAATAAATAAATAAAATCTTTTAAAAAAAAAATGTAGAGCATCCGGTACCTTGGTTCTCGAGTGAAAACAAAGGTTGCCCTCCTAATGCCCAGGCTGGTCCGAGCAGTGATGCTGCCACGTAAGCGCCGTGTCTCCGACCGCTGATGTGGCTGGTTCAGGAGGAAACCGGGATGGAAGGGGACCTAAAGATGTTTCCTTTAACCTTGCCCTTCAGACTCACACTCGTGTCCACTACCGTCTTGAGCTTCCATCTCCTTTTAGCCCCATGCCCGGAAAAACCTGCCCGCCCTGGATTTGGGGAGAGGCTGCTTACGGATGAGTTGGCGGAGACAGGGCAGCCTTAGTTACCACTACGCAGACTTGTGCCAGAGTCTGTCCTGCTTTCAGTCTTCTAGCTTTGTGCTGAATGTGTCTGTACCTTCTACCTGGGATCTCAGGGCACTGATGCTCTCCACCTTGTCTGCCCCTTCCTGAGTGTCTGCCAGAGAGCTTGTTGCAGTCCTGCATACGCAGTGTGTGTAATGTGTGCTCAGGGATTCAGTTCTTTCTGCCACCATTGTAACAGCTGTAACAATTCTAGGCGGCGGAATCCCTGCAGAGGGGCCTGGTTGGCTGTGCGGGTCTCCCTCCGACTAGGAGATCAGAGTAGGGGTCAGTAAAATCCCCTCTCGATTCTGGGTGGGCTGTGTGTCTCCCAGCCTCGTCCACAGCCTCCTCAGGACTTTCTCGTCCTTCTGTGCTGACAGGCTGCTGAGGACTACCAGTGCTCACAGCTCAGCCTCCAGGCCGGCGGGCATAATGGGACCCACAGGTAGCCTTTCCTTCTGTCCAGAGTAAAGTGCTCAGACAGGTAGCTTTTGGTGGCACTGGATGTCTTGACACCCAGTTCTCGACAGATCTGGCCATTTGTGCCCATTTCTGAGGTTGGCTGATTAACTTATGACATGTAGGGTAGCTTTCAGATGGAAGCTTGCCTTATCGAGTAAAAAGAGAATATGCGTACACGTTTGCAAAACTCCATGCCTATGCCCAGAGCTCGGAGACCAGCTGCAAGGCTTCCTGGGTTGAATTGAAAAGGTGTTTTTTTTCTTTAGTAGCTTAGACAGAGCTGGAAACAGGAGGCAAACAGAAAAGTGAACAGAAAGGTAGGCAGGAGAATTCCTTCTCAGGAAACAACAACAAAAAAAATAGTGCCTCAAGAGGAAATAAATAGGTGCTAACAGTTAAAGCCTGGAAGTTGAAGAAAAAGAAAACCCAACAATACTTTGGCTTCTGTGAATTCTGAATCTGGATGAATGAGTGGTCCTCTGCCAAGTCCCAGCCTTCAGTCTGGACCCGTGCAGCTGAGGTCTTGCTGCGTGCCTGTCCCACACAGTGATGCTGCGGGGCTGGTCTCTGGGCCTGGGGGGGCCAGTGGGGCCCCCAACCCCAAGCCAGCAGACAAGGAAGCCTCAGGAGGGCCTCCTCTTCTGGCGGTGCCTCTCTCGGGTGAGGTGAGGTTGGCCCTAGAGTGTATCCCCACACCCCAGGCCAGTCCTCCATACCCTAGGGCCTCCCTGGAGAAGAGGGTGGTCAGAGTGGTTGGAAAGGCCTTAGGGGCCAGAAGAGGTGCGTTTGTTTCATTCTGGTAAGATGGCAGGTTAGCAGTGTCCTTATTTTATAGCCAAAGGACATAAAGGCCAGTGCATGTTGGTGACTCCATAAGGGCCACTTGGTGCCACGGTGGTTGATGCCTGGCTCAGTCCCCAGGCTCTGGGCTGCCGGGCAGGCTGGAGGCGGCCGCATGGTTAGCAGCGTCGGGCCGGGACAGGCGCTGCCCACGTGAGGCCTGCCCCCATCCAGGAGGTGCGCGGGATTCTGTGAGCCCAGGGGTGGGCTGTCCTCACTCACTTCCTTATCCTCTGCCCTCCCCCCCGGCATGCGCGGATGTGCAGTGGCTCTCGGAGCACAGCCGCGTCCCTTTGCTCTCTGGGGGGCTGTCCAAGGAGCACACGCAGTGGCACCCAGAGGAGATGTGCGTGCGCAGGGCTGCCGCCCTGTGTGCCTCGTAAGGGCGCTGTCGTCGGGTGTCGGAGGCGTGCCGGGAACATCAAGATTGGTGGTGGGCGTGCTGGCACTTTGGTCTTTCTTCAGGAATTAACCTTGTCTTCCAGCAGAGTTCCTTAGGTAAGGGCTGCTTAGATCCAGTTAAATCAAGAAAACAAAACAAAACAAACACAGCCCTCACATCTGGAATCTTGACTCGATTTTCCAACGTGCGGTGTGTGTGTTTCCCAGTGCGCCGAAGGGGCTGCTCTCCGGGCTGGCACTGTTCCCAGATCAGGTGATACCGCGCTCCCAGGATGAGAGAGGACTGGCAGCTGTGTTGTGCGGGGAGGGGAGGGACCCGCTGGTTCGCCCAGAAACTCTTGTGCTGGGGGTGGAGATAGGACCGAGTCACTTCTTCCTTGTACACAGGTATCCAGATCAGTGAGAAGACAGTGACCGCTTTCCAAAGCTCCGTTGGGTGTGTTCTGTGCGTGTTAGGGCTGGTGCAAGCTTTGAAGTCCCTTCGCTGGTCCCTTTTGTCTGCGACATCATCCCCCAGCTCTCGAGCAGCCCACAGAGCCGCTCCTCCTCCAAGCCCCAGACCCTTGCCCTCTCCTGGGCACACTACTGTGTGCTCCCAGTGCACCAAGCCCTGCCTGGGTGCACCCAGAGCCCCCCTCCCTAGCTCCCACCGGCAGCCCCTCCTATCGGTTTGAGGACTTCTGCAGCTCCCCCTGGGGTATTCTGCCAGCGCTGTCTTCTGGTCCCCAGGACTGTCCGCTTCGCAAAAGCTGACACCATTGCGAATTCATCTCTGGTTTTGCTGACTGCTATTAAGGAATTTTGTATTTATTAACACTCAAGAAAAAATTTTAAATAAATCCGATGAAACCTAGTACTCCCGTGCCAAGGTGGCTGTGGAAATGCTGAGCGTTTCGGAACACTGGGATAAGACTGGATGCAAGTACAGAAGGTTTTTCCTAACGACAGGGTCTGGGTGGGGCTGGCTTGGGAAGGTTCCGTTGTGGAAAGAAGGGGCACTGACTTCCCAGGCTGAGCAGCCGAGATGGCAGTTTCTGCGGCTTCGTCCACACAACTACCTCCCGGGGGGACAAAAAAGGAGGAAGGGAAAGGAAGGAACAGACACGGACGCAGCACAACTCCCAAGAGGCTGAATAGCCTTGGCGGGGCAAGTTTCCTTCCTTTGTAGATTCTGCGGGGGCAAGACCCCAGCCCACTCCGGTGGTGAGGGACGAGCTGCTGTATCACGGGGAGTCTCAGGAGCGCCCACTGGGAGGAACACGACGAGCAGGGCCTCACTGATGTGGGCATGAGAAACCTGGGACCCAAGGTTGGTAGTCAGTCGACCTTCCTTGGGGTTGTGAGTTGTTCCCCTGGGGGACTCTTCCCTCTCTGTCCCCCGTTGTCACCGGGCTTGCCTCTCCCCATGCTTCTGCTCCCTCCTCTGCAGAGGAGCTGATTCCTGTCACTGGCAGCCCCTACTCGCCAGGAACTTTGACTCACGGTGACTTACTTCTGCTGCTGCTTCTACACGGTGCTTTAGCTCCAGACACAGCTCATGACTCCTGCCCGGGCCTCTTCAGTTTTTGAGAGAAGGACTCAGTGGTCAGGCTTGGGCTTCGGTTAGCACGTCTCAGCCCCATCCCATCAGCAGGACGGGGAGCAGGGGCTGGGTAGGGAAGGGAAGGTGGACAGGGAGGAGGGGTGACCGGATGTGGCTATGTGATCTTTACGCACCCTCCACCAAGGGGCTGTGGGTGAGGGAGAGGGGTGCCGAGCATGAATCCCGAAGCGTGCTCTTTTCACACGTCGTTCGTTTAGTAACTCCGCATACTTGGCCTTTCCCCCTTAAGTCAGATACTCCGAGCGCTTCCCTCGAGGCTAACCACTCCTGAGTGGTCTCGCTTAGCAGGCTTAGCAGATGGTGAGACGGAGCCAGCTGCAGGCTTTGCACCAAAGCTGCTCACGTGGTACAGGGAACACCTCGTGGGCCCCTTCAGACGTCGCGGCAGGACTGACATGTCCATAGCTGGAAGACCGTGGCTGTCGTAGAACTCCGGATAGCATTCTGTGTATCAAATGAGTTGGTGCTGGATTTTTAGCAGGTCCCCATTTTTGCCGTATAACCGACAGCAGATAACTTCTCAAGTGCATCGTGTATGGCACCGGTGTCCTCCCCGCTGGCAGTCTGGAAGGGATGCTTCCGGAAGCTCACGGTTGCATCTGTGTTCAAAGATTATAATGAGAAGTACTGTTTAGTTCATCAGTTTGCACGAAGTTGAGCTACTGGTGCACGTCCTGTGTTGTTCCGAGGCTGGCTTGTCAGCACGTGCACGCAGCGAGATTAAGGAGAGAACAGAGGAAGCGGGCACAGGGCAAGAGCGAGCTGTTATCTATACGTGGAGGAAACTGCAGGCTTAAGATGTAAGTAGCCGTTACTGAATAATACTTAGCTACCTTTAAAATATGTAAAAGGCCGTTATCAGGCATTCCCGGTTTCCTTACTATGTTTCCGCTGAAAGACCATAATCAGAGGAAGCTGTAAAATAACTTAACATAGCAGGAGTTTGGATCTGAAAGTCATACCATAGTAGGTTCTTCTCTGCGTGGCCCCAGGAATTCTGGTAAAGCTGTGTGTTAGCTCACCACGAGAATAACTAGCAATTACATCTTGTCATCAGCGACAGGCGTTGCTCAGGAGAGGCACACCATCTAGACAGGGCTCTGATGTGGTCGGGCCTCATCTGAGGAGGTTTCCATTTGATCAGCCAACATCCGTTCTCGATAGGGCTAATGGGTGTGGTAAACAGTCACTTCTCAGAGGCCTTTCAAGCTTCTTTCAAGACATCACCTGCTCATAATGGTTTTCCAAAAAGGAAGGCCTCAAGTTTAACATCTGTTTCCATGTATCTCTTTTTCTTCACAAAATTATATTTCCACAGACATTATTTGTCTTTGAGTTGCTTGCTTCATTTCCTAATTATTGGGTGGTGGTATCCTGACCTCTTCACAGAGGAAAGTTCGAATTGTTTGAGCCGAGGAGCTCATGGGCACACACGGAAGATTCTGACCCCCTGTGTTTCCCATTGTCTTTCTGGTAAACCCTTCTCTTGAGGTGCCTTGTTCTGGCTGTTAAGCGCTGCCACCATCCAGACACACCTGCAGCCGGTCCCACCACACACCTCACGTGGCTTTCCTGCTACCAGGGCTTCCCGACAAGAGGCAGGTTAGATCCTTTAAACGTGAGACTTCTGGAAGATCAGCCATGAGGATGAGGAGGTGCCCCCAGAGCTAATGGGGAGATTCCAACAGCACAGCCTAGAGCTTCACCGGCCTGGGTAGCCGGGTCCTCGTCAGGAGAATTGAGTTCCTTCTTCCACCAGAAAACTGGGTCCGCGAGGGAAGCCAGCAGATACCCAGGTGAGAGGCACTGGGTGGTGAGGAGATGAAACATGGGTCCAAAACAGAGCCTTGAGCGCGTCTGCAGTTCTGGCTCACTTTGTTTCGGAGATGATGATACCTCTGAGCTCTTGAGGAGGGTCAAAGAGCCTGAGACCAGAGTGGAGTGGATGCACTGACGGGTACTTGTTGTACTTGACGGAGGGCAGTGTCCTCGTCTGTCTACGCAGAGAGCGGACTCATTCCTTCGAGCCCCTTCTGGCTCAGGTTGACCTTCCTCAGGATCTGGCTCCCCCCCGGCACTGCTCTAAGCTTAGCCTCTGAGGCATGGAGAGCACTCCTTGCATGTCCTTGTGCGTGGTGACAGGATTGTGGGGGAGAAGCCAGAGACTAGGGCTCGTTTTCCTCATTGTTGACAGCGACATTGTGTAGACTACACCGGTGAAGACGTTTTCACGGTAGAGCTATGCCTTTATTACAGAGAAAACATGAAAATTCAGGATCTGCCTCACCTGTTGGTGTTACATGCAAAAAATGGATCAGAGATTGCTCTTCCTGCTTTGTTTTCATAAATTAAATATTGGTTTGTTCTCCACGATCATTGTGGAAGCGGGTGTAGCTTCTTCCTTAGAGACCAGCCGTCCCCGGAGGGGTGGAGCCTTGTTATGACAGTCGGCTCTATCATCATTTCCTGTTATTGTGAAGGCCCATTGATTAGGACTCAGAAAAGACAATACCGATCTAAAATAATCACCACATAAGACAAACACTCAGTTTTCTCTTTCCTTTGTGCCGCTTACCTCCTTCCTCGGACGACGACGCGAGCAAAAGAATTTTCAAAATGATCGTCGCTGCGGAGAATTTATTTTAACCGGGTTAATAATAGTAATATTTGTTTAAAAAAAAAAAAACAAAACAAAACTGAGGGCTTATTGTGTTAGACGCTTCACCAAACAGTTTAAATGTATTTTCTCATTAAGCCCTCCCAGGAAACTTAGGAAGGAACTGTTCCCATCCCTTGAGTAGAAATGAAGAATCAGAGACACAGCGAAGGGAAATGATGTCGCGGAAGGCACAGGCGGGGAAGCCCGGCGTCCTGACCAGGTGCTCGGGGTCCCCTCAGGGCACTGGCACACCCTCCCTGCTGGTGCACGGAGAAGCCCAAAGCCAGCCATGCTCCCTGTAGCGGGGTGTGGGCACCGCGGCCCTGACCCTCCTGGGGGACGGACCCAGGTTCACTGGGCTCCTTCTGGCCTGACCACAGCCACCAGCTCCTCTCTGCCCTCTGCTCTGTCGTCTTCCCGAAGCTAGGAGATTGATCAGATGTGACGAGTAACCGGTAGTAAGTACAAGTAACAATTCTTGTTCAGATTGAATTTTTGCTCGACGGTGATATTGGTCCATAACGTGTCCAGAGCCACCTTATCTTCTCCGATTTTTAGGCTGCCCTCCATATGTGAGTCTGAATCTTCTCTTGCCCTCATGTTTCCCCGTTTCTTAAATCCCTTCTTTATTGCCCTGGATCGGCGGGTGGTTTCCACAATATAGCGCATTGAGTATACCGAGGCACGCTGAGAAATGAAACTGCAGGCTTCCAGGCCCGGAGGGCATCGAGGGCAAATTGCACAGCAGTAGATGGCTGACCGGTCACAGAACCATGTCAGACACCTCACACGGGGACTGGTGAGTCTGAATCACTCCGAAGGGATGGCTCGACGCCTCTGCCAGTCTGGACAGAGAGAGTTTTCCCTTCGAGGAGTGGGGGGTTCTTTAAGTGGCCTTTATGCTCACATTGTGCGTGGGGGTCAGATGGGCCCAGCTAGAAAAGGGAGTGGCCTCTGAAGGAATAGCGTTGGCTGAGCGCCACGACTGTCCCCCAAGTCCTGTAGGACGTGACCGGTAGGGTGGGAGGGCGGTCGGCAGCACCTGCATCTGCTAGACCGGCAGGCTTGCCAACTGGAAGAGCTCGCGGGACCCAGAGTCCGTGTCCGTGGAGCCTGCCGCCCTCACCTGGACCTCCAGCAGGAAGCACAGTTGGCCAGACCCCAGGGGCTGCCCCCCGGGGAACCAGGTTCAGGATCTTGTTCATGCAGGAGTATCGACAGTATCGACACAGAGCTCCGCTCTCGTGTGCCTGGATGGTTAGTGGGTACAGCTCCTGAGGACCTGGGTCCACAGAGAAGATGGTCCCGGAGCGTGTGAAACCATGGTTCCAAGTCACGTCCCATACTGCCGTTCCGAGGAGGCTTTTTTTTTTTTTTTAAGGAGGACAATATTTTCTGTTGTGGTTGAAAATGAGTCATGAGTGTACTAATAGCAATGTCTCCTAACTTTTTTCATCGTTAGCTTTTACATATGAAGTGAATGCGCTTGCCTCTTTTCCTTTGGACATGTTGTTTCTCACATGTTCACCTTTCAGATACTTTCCAAAAAGTGTTTATCCGTTGTTTGGCTGAGATCAGGTCTCTTCCCTGTGATAAGGTGTAGGGCTGTTAGCAGGTGTAACGCCTGGTCTCACCTCTGTCCTGCTTTCCCAGGGGCTCCGTAGAAAGACCCTGCTTGTCTCTTTGAACTTGGCCACACAATTTATTTGAGTTCTCACATTCCACTTTGTTTTTCTTATCTCTTTTCCCACCCTGTATTAATGTGTTCAGCTTGTTTTTGTAAAACGTCCCATTGTTAACTTTTTTAAGATGTAAATTATTAGCTCTCATTTTTTAAAAAAGAAAAATTTGATCTCATCTCATTTTCTCAAAGGTATGAGAAAATCTGTTCTTGGCCCTGAAGTCATGGACTTCAAAGCCCATAGATACCCATGCTTGATAAGTTGTCTGAGGGAGAAACTGACCAGAACTGCCCCTGAGTGGGGTCCACTTGAACCTGTCAGAGTCAGGCTCATCTTGGGTATAGAGCAGATGTTTGTGAAATAGGCTCTTTAGCATTTTCTATTATACATATTATTAATATTTCCCAGAGGACCTGTATTTACCTTAAATTGGGGTTTGGGTGTCTTGTACAAATAGAAAAAGTTGAATCCAGAATGCTTAGCCATTTTGATTGGTTAGATAGGGCAGTTTTGACAAAGGGTGATACAACATCACCTTTTTAGGTGCGGTAGAAAAGGGACTACATACATCGTGGAGGTGATTATGGTCTGTGTTCTTGCCCTATTTATGTCCTCCTTTATTTGTCTTCTGGTCGTGCTCACGGTACGTCCATAGGCAAATAGCACCTTGGGGTCCCGGCCACCTCTCGGCGCTTAAGCGCCCCACACTTTTACTGAGAAGCCAGATTATCCATTGAGAAAATGAGTGAAAGCCACACAATGTGGTTTTTTCATAAAGTCAGGTGCCCTAGGAAAATGGTCACAGGACTGGAAGGAGTAGGCGCGGTGCTTATTAAAGCCGAGTGGTTACAAAGCTCTCTCACCAGCTGCTGAAGGATGGGGCAAGAGAGATTCTTCACTCTCTCTAAATTGGGTCCGTGACAATTGTCACTTCTTATTGAGTTTAAGTCTTGCCCTTGGGCTGTGCATAGAGTCTGAGACCCCAGAGTCCGTTTGTCTTCTGCTGTTTCTCAGGACATCCGTGATAGACGGGCTGTCACAGAGGACTTCCTGAGGGAAGGGCCTGCGGCCTCCAGAGCTCATGGTGGCGACTTGCTGCCCCCCCCACCCCCAGGTCACAGCTATGAAAGGAGGTGCGGAGGCGATGACTTCCACCCTGCCAGGTCCCTGTGGAACCTGCGCCAAGAAGGTCCTGCTAAGCATTCAAATCCTAAGGGCTCGGAACAAGATTTCAGTAGCAACAAAAGCAGACAAAGAAGCCGACCTTCAGCCAGGCCCAGTGTCAGGACAGCCGCCACTCTGTATGAAGAGTCCGCGCAGAAGCAGTCGGGCTGCTCCGTGCAAATGCTTTACCTCGAATCGATTTTGCGTATTTTCTACTTCTTCAACCCGTAGCTCAGTTTTGCTTTAAGCGGCTGCTGGAGAAGTTATCTGGAACAGGGGTGGGAGCAGGACTTGAGGCAAAAGAAGTAGTTCTGAGGTACCAGTCCTGCTCCCACACTGCTGATGGTGTGCCTGGGGACAGCGCGGGTTCCATCGGGGTCTTAGGGTTTCCCAACACGTATTAAAGTCATGCGCACACCACACCAGGGTCTCTTACGTGTGCGATAGTGTTCCGTCTAAACAAGCAGAGCACGTAACTTAATTTAAAATATTGCTAATTGGGGGCGCCTGGCTGGCTCCCTTGGTGGAACATGCGACTTTTGCTCTCGGGGTCGTGAGTTCGAGCCCCACGTGGGGCGTAGAGATTACTTAACGAAATAGAAAATTAAAAAATTATAAAATATTCCTAAAAAACGCTAACCACCATCTGAGGTTTCAGCAAAATCATCCTTTTGCTGGAGGAGGATCTTGCCTGGAGGTTGGTACCTGCTGAAGTGAGGTGGCTGTGGCCATTTCTTAAAATAAGAGACAGCAGTGACGGCCACACCGGTCGCCTCTCCCTTTCGTGAACGCTTTTTCTGTGAGAGGCGATGCTCTCTGGCAGCATGGGACACCCCGCAGGACTTCTTCCACTCTTGGACTGAACCCTCTCAAGGCCTGTGCCTCTCAGCTCAGCGTCTGTAGGGCTCTAAGTCCTCTGTTGTGCTTGCACCAGTCTCCACAGCGTCTTCCCCGGGAGTGGGCTCCACCTCCAGGAACCGCTTTCTTTCTTCATCCGTAAAAAGCGACGCCTCACCCGTTCATGTGTTCTCACAAGACAGCAGTGATCCAGCCCTATCTCCAGGCTCCTCTCCTACTTCTTGTTCTCTTGCTGTTGCGCCCCGTCTGCACGACTTCTTCCCCCGAAAGCTTGAACGCTCAGCTTGTAAACAGGTCTGCAAAGCACAGTAAAGCGAGGTATGCCTGTGTTAACGACGATGATGCTCGTAGATGTGTATTCGTCATTCACCACCCGGGCCCCCGCCGGACAGCAGCCTCTGCCCGCGCGTTGGGAATGGTCCCCCTTCAGCCCGTCCCTGGCAGCTGCTCCCCCACAGCCCCCGCCCAGGCCTTCACCTGCCGTTGCCCAGAACCAGCGGCTCCAGAGCTCCCCGTGTTCCCACCATCCTCACGCCACTGTCTGTCCGCCGAAAAGTGGGCTGTGTTGTAGGAAGCCTTCGTTGTAGGAAGCCTTCGTTGTAGGAAGCCTTCGAAACCACAAATGATACCTGAGCATGTGGGGGGGGGACAGCTAAGTTCACTAGTAACCAAAGAAATGCAAATTAAAACCAATCAGAAGTTATTCCCACTTACGGAACAAGGAAACAATTTAATTGTAATGACCAGAGATGAGAAAGGTTCAGCAGGATAAGCTCTCCTGGCACTAGGGAGGGGAGAGTCCATTGGAACCGTGGATGTAAGGGCCGATTTGACGATATAGATAACATAATGCCCCCAGTTTACTAATTCCTTTTCTCAGGATTTATTCCAAGCTGAGATCTGATTAGTGTTTGTGAACAACAGCATTCCTCAGAGCATTTCAGAATGTCCTCTAGAGAGGCCCAACAGTGGTTAAAGGGATCTGATATAATACTTCATCTGCTAAAATGATGCACTTGAGGCATTTTGCATTACGTTGGAAGAAATGAAACGGAGTGGCTCCCTGAATGGGCTTTATTTGGGTCACACTTAACTGTCTTTGAAGCTGTCCCTACCCCTTACAAGCTGTGCAACTTGGGAGAGATGTTGAACCTCTCTGTTCAGTTTCCTTACCTGTAAAGGGGAGAGAGAACAGTGGAAATATAGTTAGTTCGGCATCTTTTGCACAGTGCCTGACACAGCACAAGTGCCCGAGTGCATGTTAGTGTTAAGTTACTTACCTTCTGTGACCTTCTGTACCTCCGTTTCCTCCTCTGTCCGGTGAGAAGGGCAGCAGTTCCTGCCTCAGGGTGCATTAATGGACAGAAGGCACTTGGCGTGGACTGGGCACATGGTAACAGCCACGTAGGTTGTCCGCGACTGTCTGCACTGTACGTGCAGGGAAGTGTCCGCACAAACAGATCCCTAGCGGGGACCAGGGCTCTTCGAAAATCCACATCCTCACCCACATCAAGACTCGGTATATATCAAAATAACTTGCTGGGTAGAAGGATGACAAGCAATTTTTGCCTTTTGTACTTTCCTCTATTTTTCCAAATTTTTGACAACACGTGCATATTGCTTTTATAATTTCAAAAACGAACGGTGGTTTGGGAGTCGGATCATTGTCTGTTAATCAGAGCAGTTGCGCGGGCCACGCTGCCTTCAGGCTGATGGTTTCTCCGCAGTTCGGAGAAGCGAGCCTCGCGGCCCCAGTCACTCGTGGGGGGCTCCCAAGGAAACTCTGCCGTGCGGCCGGGTGACGGGGGGCGGGGGGCGAGCTGGTAGCAGGCTGGCACCGGCTGCTGCCATCTCCTACCTGCCTGGGGCTCCTGCCCCACGGACAGAGCCCCCCTTCTCCTGGTGCAGCTCCCAAGTTGCGCGAGCAGTGTTTCCCACACCACCTGTGGGCACCAGACCCTGAACAGACCTCCCGAGTGGCAACTTTTTACCCGAGAGACTTGGTAACATATGTGTTTAACAAGACCTCTGGGGGCTTCCTGCCACCAGGGAAGTTACGGGAACTCTGTTGAAGCCGTGGTTCTCTCTCAGACTGCACACGGGTTGTGGGGTGCCTGGAGAGACCCCACTGCCAGGTCTGCCTCCCGCCTCTCGGACTCTGATGTGACGGAGCCGGGCTATGTGTGGGCCTCAGGACTGGGGAAGTCCCTCCGGATTCCAACGTGCAGTCATGGTTCACAGCGACTGGCTGCGATGGTTCTCAGAGTGGGGTGCCTGGGACCCCATCGCTTGGCAACGTGTTAGAATTACAGTTCTGCGGAGTCCCACCCGGAACTGCTGAATCAGAAACTGGGAAGGGGACCCGGCAGTCTGGGCCTGAGCCACCCTTTCTCACGATTCCTGCCCACACTGCAGTTAAGAACCACTGCCCTAGGGTAGGGTTCTGAGAAGCAGGTTCCCAGACGGACTCCCAGGAGAGCTCAGCGGTCAGGATGCGGCAGAGAGGGGCCCCGGTGGCCCGTGAGCACACTTGGAGGAATACCGCTCTCCAGCTGACCCTTGTTCCCTTAGGCACTTAAGAGTTCTAAGAGCCTTGACCTCTCAAGTACCACCAACGTCCTGATGTTCTTGTGGGCAGCCTGTTGCTGCCACTCCTAGGCCCCTGGAGGCAAAGCTCACGGCTGCCTTCTGGCCATAATTAGTGGGCCCTGCTCTCCTTAAAGTCCGTAAGTACTCTGGTTGGGAAGATATTTTGCAGAAGTACTGCCCGGAGTTTGACTTGGATCACCAGTCACAGAAGCAGAGAAGGACATGTTTCTTGTGTGTGGTTCCTCCCCGGGTGTAACTTCCGTGCCTCTTTGTTTTGTAGGTTTTGTCATCAGCCCGCGCTAAGGGGGTCCTCTCAGCCCCAGCCTGCTCCCCACCACACCTACCGGAGAAGAAGGGGAGAGGAGGGCAGTGGCGTGCTGGGGCCAAGGGACCGAGAAGATCTGGAGGACAGAGGAATGGCCCAGGCGCACAGTCTGCCCGTCCCCATGAGGGAGAGTCCGTGGGAAGTTGGAGGAAGGACAGAGAATGTGACGAAGAAGGCGGTTTGGGAAGAAGAGCTAAGAGTGGCGGGACCTGCCAAGTGGCAGAATATCAGCCTTGAGAGCTGGAATCAGCCAAGGAAATTAGGGCGGCAGATGTCTGATGGTGACGGGGAGAAACTGTTTCAAGATCTGTACCCGTTCCTGCAAGGAGGCCGAGCACTGAATTCCCAGAGCAAAGGGAAATCCCAGTCCCTGCCCAGGGTGCTTTCGCCCGAGAGCCTGAGTTGCATGGACATTCCCATTCCGTTAAACGATGGACATTTTCCAGGTGCTCCTAAAATGCCATTTTATCCCCCAAATTGTGCACCAAATTTGGAATCCACAAGGAACCCCGAGAAGAGCGCCTCCTCGGCCCCTTTACCCCGGCCTAAGTTCGGGCGACCCCTCAAGCCCCCCTCTTACGACACTCACCAGCACACCCGGGTGGCAGTGGAGCAGAGCGACTCTGCGGACAGTCAGCAGGCGGACCTGTGCATCTCCTACTTGAGCAGGACTCACGAGCCCCGGCTGGAGCCGGGTGCGTCCGACTCTGGCTTGGAGCCGCCCGTGTACGTGCCTCCGCCGTCCTACCGGTCGCCGCCCCAGCACATCTCCAACCCTTATGGGGACGACCCAGCCCCCCGGCCCGTGTGTGGTGGTCCCCGTCAGCAGCTGGCCCCGATGGAGCTGGCCGGCTCTGGTTGTCAGGTTCCTCCCAGTTCCCCGCGAGCCGGGAGCACGTATGGGGTGGGCCCACGCTCGCCCCGCAGCTCCCCTCGGCCGCCCCGGCCCACCACCACTTACGACAGCTCTGTTCTGTATATTCCCTTTGACGATCCGCGGATCCGACACTTTAAACTCTCCCACCCCCAGGGTTTCTGTCAGGAAACAAAGGTTGAGGAGAAGTCCTACAGCTCCAGTCCCAGCGCGGTCCCCACACCTGCGTCCGGACGCAGTCAGCACGATGGTGCCATCCTGAGCTCACAGATGGTGACGGCCCTGCCGGGCAGCGTGAGCAGCTCCATCACCGCCGAGCCCAGTCCGCAGTGGCCATGGGGCCAGCTCCCCAGGGATGTGGAGAACGGTGGCTTTCCTGACCACAGAGACCACGGCGCCACAAGAGGACCGTGGCCTGCTGTGGGCCGCGGCCAGCGTGGACACACAGACGGCCCAGCCTCCTCCCCAAGCCCGCAGGGCGAGAGTACCTGGGAAACTCGAACCAAGCTCAAGAAGTTTGAAACTGGGATTCAGACCAAGAAAAGTTCAAAGAAAAAAATGAACGAGACGATATTTTGTTTGGTTTCCATCCCAGTTAAATCCGAATCACATCTGCCAGATACAGATACGAACAACAATGACTTAAAACAGGGCACCGAGAAAAAGAATGGGCTCGATAAGAACGCGGCTTTGCAAGAACAGAGTCTGCTGAGCCTGTCTTCCACCGACCTGGAGCTACAGGCTCTCACAGGAAGCATGGCTGGGAGAACAGAGTTCCAGAAACAAGATCTGGGGGAACCAGAAGAAGGCAAACAAACAGATGACCTCAGATTCATTCCCCCTGCAAAGCACAGAGAGCTCAAGTATTCTGGCTCGTGGCCAGGGCACCAGTACCGAGATCAGCAAACACAAACCACTTTCACCGAGGACTCCAAAAGCCCACGGCACCCCCCTGCCGAGAAGCCTGGAGGGTCCCCCAAAGCCGTACTGACTCCCAGATTTTCAGACCCCATGGCCTCTGATGCTCACGTGCCCGTGGCATTAGCTTCCAGAGACCAGAACCAGGGGCCAAAGGCCCCTGCCCTCAAAGGTCAGATATCCCTGAGCCCCTCCAGCAATAGCGCTTTCTCGAGAACTATGTCCTGCACACACCAAGCACCTGCTCTGAAAGCAGTGCCGGGTCAGGCCGACGTGGACGGCCGCGGCCCCAGCCCCAGGCCCCGGGGCGAGGTGGTGAAGGGGGCGACCACGGGCCCCTGCAACAGCAAGCAGCCGTTTGGGCAGTTTCTCCTGAAGCCGGTGAGCCGGCGCCCCTGGGACTTGATCAGCCAGTTAGAAAGTTTTAACAAGGAGCTTCAGGAGGAGGAGGACAGTGGTCAGAGCAGCAGTGACAGTCGCAGTGAGGACAGTGACACAGAGTGGTCGTGCGAAGTCCACGCTGATGTCCCGGGCAAGACCTGGGGCTTCGGTGAAGACAGCCGGGCCTGGAGAGCTGAGGAGCCCCGAAGGAGGCCGATGCTGGACGAGCCCGGGGCCCGGACGGGGAGAGTGAAGAGTAAGTCCGAGAGCTGGAGTGACGAGCAGAAGCCCAGCTGGTCCCCGGCCCCGCCTCTGTCCCCGGGCCCCGCCACAGTGGGCGGCGACAGGGGTGCAGCCTCGCTGTGGGTGCACAGAAGCCTGGGCGCGGAGGTGGGACACCAGGAAGTTGAGCACAGAGCGAACAAGCTAGCGGACAGTCCGGGTCCGCTGCACGGAGGGACATCTTCTAGGTCAAGTGACACAAAACCAGTGCCCTCGTCGGATCCAGCTGAACTGCGGCCGCCCCAAGGAGGTGAGGAGCTGCCGGCCGTTTCCATCTCGACGGGGCTGAGCGCAGCAGCCCCTTGGAAGGCGGGGGCCGGAGGGGAGAGGAGCCCGCCGCCGCAGCTCTCTCTTGCCAGCAAACCCCGAGGACTCTCGGCGCCGGACTTGAGGTCTGTGGGGCTGCCGCCCACACGAGAGCAGAGTGCCCAGAAATTAGATGGCTTTTTAGGGGAAGCGAGTGCAATAGAAATCCCCCCGAATGAGTCCCTTCAAGCGAGGGCTGCAAGGATCCTGGGCATTGAGGTGGCCGTGGAGTCCCTGCTGCCAGGCACCAGGAGAACGGGACAGAACCAGCACCCCGAGCCTGACGGGCGTGCCCTCGGGCTGGAGGCCCCCAGGGAGGAGTCTGTGTCCAGCTCAGTCCCGCAGGATGACCCCCCGCTGTCCACTGACGCCTTTTATGGCAGGAGAAAGTGTGGCTGGACCAAAAGCCCTCTCTTTGTCGGGGAGAGGGACAGTGCCCGTTGGGCTCCCCTGGCCTCTGAGCACTCCACCGTGGACAGGACCGTCCCCAGCGAGGCCCCCAGCCCCGAGCCTCAGCCCAGCCCCCAGGAGTCCCAGCCCTTCAATCACAAGGATGTGGGGACAAGACCACCCTTCAGGTCCACGCTGTTCCATTTTGTGGAAAGGACCCCAAGTGTGCCGGGCTCCGAAAAGCGGCTCAGAAGCACTTCCAAAGTGATCGAAAGTTTACAAGAGAAACTGGCCTCCCCCGCGAGGAGGGCAGACCCTGACCGCTTGATGAGGATGAAGGAGATAAACTCCGTGTCCCGGATGAGACTCCTGAGCTCGCGGAGCGCGGACCCTGTGGACGAGGCCGAGGACCTGAAGGCCGACAGGGGCCCCAGGGTGCCGCCCGGAGGCCCGGTGTCTCTGAAGGCCGGGAACAGCCCCCCTGTGTCCAGTGGCGGCTCCCCGCTGGAAGAAGACGGGCATCCGTCGGCACAGAGGGAGAAGGACGTCCTGCAGGACTTCTGGTGCCCAGGTGAGGGCTCGGGCGAGCCGGCGGGTGTGCAGAAAACCCCGGTGGGTGGGTGAGGGATGAAAACCCTGAGACTGTCGGTTATTACTGTACCAAAAGAGTCTTCCTTTTATTTTACAAAGAATTATCCAGAAGCTTTGCTTAAGAATCAAGGTCCTGTGTGTATTGTGAGGATTTTATCTTTGTGGGAATGACCCATGCGAACAAGTATAGACAGCTACCTACAGAAACACATTTTGGGCTGTTTACTGTGGAGAGGGAAATCGGTAGAGCGTTCCCGCCTTGGTCGGACCTTGACGACCCTTGTAGGAGGCCGTCCTGTGGGTAGTCTCGCTCTCGCCCCAAACAAGCCTTCACCCAGGCCACCCGCACTCTCTTTATTCACCTGATTAAGAAAGACGTACCGAGATAACACGTGAACTACGCAGCCCGGGATGCCGGGTCTTACCGCGCACCTTCCAGAACCCTTTGTCCCACGCTTTCATCTGTTTTTGCTACGCTACCTTTTTTGAAACTTGAAGAAGGTTTAGGAGATAAAAGGAGCAATTTGCACTTTCTCAACACTCCACCCTAGAAGGTTCACCCGCCAGCTCTGTCCCAGGAGGCCCCCCAAGGTCTGAGTGCTAAAGCCCAGGACAGAGGGTTTTGGCCTTTGGGCCTCTCCCTTCCATCACCTTAACGCCTTCAGGGCTGCTCCAGGTCAAAGCACAGGGCGGGTTCCTGGTGGCAGCAACAGGGATTTCCCCCAAACGCAGTCTCACCCTCTCAGGCGCTGCCACAAACAGGCATCTCTGTTTCTAGCATTTTCTTCAGGGGCCGGGGAATCAGCAATGATGTATTCTAGAACTAATTCTAGAACTCTAGAAGAGCAGAGGGACATGTCAAAAGGCCTGATTGTAAACTGCAGACAGGAAGGGGCCTTGACTCATTCATTCAGACCTTTTTTTTTTTTTAAATAAATTTTTTTATTTATTTGACAGAGATCATAAGTGGGCAGAGAGGCAGGCAGAGAGAGAGGGGGAAGCAGGCTCCCCGCTGAGCAGAGAGCCCGATGTGGGGCTCCATCCCGGGACCCTGAGATCATGACCTGAGCCAGAGGCAGAGGCTTTAACCCACTGAGCCACCCAGGCACCCCTCATTCAGACCTATTTACAGTAAGGGGAGACTGTGCCCTTGTGTGTGTGACCTCGCTGACCCAGGGCCCTGGGCCCCTGTCCTGAGCCAGGCCCTCTGGTCTCTCACTGTGGGGTCAGGCTCCACCCCCGCCCCTTCTCTCTTTCTTACTTTGAAATCAGGATTTCAATCCTGAAAACAGGATTCCTCAGCTAGAAATGTCCAGAATTTTTGTTCCACAGAACTTGCCCATGGCACTTTTTACATTTTCCCACAAATACAGTATGATTGTAAGGAACATTAGTGAGTGCTATTCTGTTGCTTCCACAAAATACATGTTGGAAATAACCCATTGGTTGGGGCCCTCTTGGGTCATCCGACTGGACCAGTTTGGTCTTTGCCAAGAAAGACAACAGTAAGGATGTGCAACTCTTGCCCCAGTGATGGAAGAAGGTGTTACGTGGCCCATTTTTTGAGTTGTTGGGATTTATGGGGTTTCTACCTAATTCCTCTCCTGCTCCCTCCTTCCCCACCCAAAATATGCCCACGTGCTCTTAAGCGTGAGTTAAAATGAGTTTCTCCCTCGGTCCTGTTTCATCCTAAGAACTGTAAGGATTTTAAAACGAGACAAATCCTGTTACAATAATAAATGCCAGTTTGTCCAGGTTTCTGTGTCTTGTACACGGCCCACGTATTTCAGGGAGGATTTTATAACACAAAACAGCTAGTTCAGTGAGGCACTCCCTCCCGCCTCAGCTCGATCGTTTGGCACGCGAGTACAGGTAGGACAGCTATCTGAAAACATGTAGATAATGCCAGGTTTATGTTGGCCAGCCCTTAGAAACAGCTCTGCGAGACCTTTTTTTTTTTTTAAACAATAGTTACCGAAAATCACTAGAATTTTTTTCCCTCTCCATTTGATGCATTTCTTAGCACATAATAAAATGACCCCAGATCTAAAGTCTCCTGGGGTGCCACACAGCTCACTCTGGCACGATTAAATAATTACATAGCAGGACCCCATGAGGTTTCATCCATGCACCGGGGCTCAGATGAACCTCCACGGCCCCTCACATGACAGTCACCAGGCATTCAAACTCATTCTGAGAGGAATGCAGATCATATAATCGAGATGGTCGAACTTGGAGACACGTTACCTTTTTCCCTTATTGTGGCTTCGCAAGTTAATATAAAGTCTCATTACTTTTTTGGCTGATAAACTCTTGGGTTTTGTTTTCCTCTTGGTGTATTTCATCGTTCTGCACACAGGAATCATCATCTCAGTGCCCGTTCCCACCCCCGTTCCCAGCGTCCCAGTGGGCAGGAGCCCCTTCACTGCACCCGAGTTCACGGCCCACTCCAATTCAGAGTTTGTTCTGGAACTTTAAAGATTTTTTTGTATTTATGTATTTGACAGACAGAGATCACAAGTAGGCAGAGAGAGAGGAGGAAGCAGGCTCCCTGCTGAGCAGAGAGCCTGATGCGGGGCTCAATCCCAGGACCCTGAGATCATGACCTGAGCTGACGGCAGAGGCTTTAACCCACTGAGCCACCCAGGCACCCCTGTCTTGGAATTTTAAAATAAGTTTATGTCACGGATATCTGTGACGTTCCCCTGCCCAGCGTACACACATGCGCCCTTCTAGAACTTCGTGATCTGTGTGGTGTTGTAGTACCCATTGTATCATAAAGTACCTTTATTGCAATTTAAAGGTGGTCCTTTTGGGGCACCTGGGTGGCTCAGTGGGTTAAAGCCTCTGCCTTCTGCTCAGGTCATGATCCCAGGGTCCTGGGATTGAGCCCCACATCAGGCTTTCTGCTCAGTGAGGCTGAGGCTACAGCAGACTACAAGTGGAAACTACACACCAGGGTTCAAAGACTTAGTCTAAACATTTTTGGGGGATTTCTCAATTTTTATATTGGCTACCTGTTGAAATGATAATAATTTGGGTCTCTTCGGCAAAATAAGATATATTATTGAAGTTAATTTTACCTGTTCCTTTTACTTGCTTTAACACAACTTCTAGAAAAATTTAACATGAGGTTATGGGTTACGGTCCTCCCGGATCCACAGAAGGAGCCTGTTGTCCTACAGAGCTCTTCCCAGCTGCCTGGCTCCAGGCAGCGAGCTTCGGCAGCGGGGCCCTGGGGTGCAGGCCTGTTGTGGTGCCGCCCCATGCCCCATGTACGGACCTAGATGTTCTCTAGATGCTCAACCCCTTCCCTGCCTCTGGCCTCTGAAAATGCGCCCCACCCACGGCGTCCTCCGTTAGGACCGCCCACCCCATTTTCTAGGAGAAAAAGAGGTTTTTGCTCCAAGTGGGTCACCCTCGGAATCCACACCCGAGAGGCTGACAGAGCACAGAGATGCGGGCCCAGCTGTCCGAAGCCTCTGTCGTCACATGCCACGTGGCCAAGTGTCAGAGATGTGAAGGAGCAGACCAGCCTGCACCCCGCCTGCTTGTGGCTGTGCGGGCACTGGTGCAGCACACGGTGTTGGAGGCCGAGCGGGTGCGCTGTCCGCATGGCCTTCGCTGTCACGGTCGCAGAGGGATCGGAGCCCGGTCGTGGCGGAGTTGAGATGGTGTGAGGAAGCGCAGCAGAGTGTCTTGCTGCTGGAGAAATTGGGAAGGATCTCGATGGCTTTCGTCAGGGCCAGTGGCCCAGACGGATCAGAGCAGAGACCGTTTTGCAGTAGTGTTTGTAACTACCAAGTTCTGCCAGTCCTTCTACATTCCGTTAGGCGTCTTCTCTTAAACAGTCAGGACACCTGTGATCTGCTCTGGTGGGAAATTCTGCCTGTAGGAGGCCCACAGGTGAGCTCGAGGCTGACCCGGGTCGCAGAGATCTGTGAGTCCGGAGGGGTTCGGATGAGGAGGCCGCAGCCCTCCGACCGCATGACCTTGTGTATGGGGTCCCGTTTTGGAAACCCCGCTCACTTGGGCCCAGTTTGGGATTTTCCAGTGTGGGCTGGGGCATGGGTCAGCGTGGTGGCCCAGGCTCCTACACCTGGGTATGTGGGAAGGCCTGGAAGAGGGTGTTACCAGTCACGAGTCCATCCTAGGCCTGTCTGCTGGCTGGTGGTGGTCGGGGATAGGAGGCTTCTCGCTGTCGGCCAGGCAGTCAGGATTTCAGGGTCCCCAAGCTTGCATTTGATTAAAAAGATGCTTTTTTTAAATATTTACTTATGTGGGAGAGAGAGAGAGAGAGCACAAGCAGTGGGGGGAGGGGTAGATGGAAAGGAAGAAGCAGGCTCCCGGCTAAGCGGGGAACCCTATGTGGGTCTCCATCCAGCGGCCCTGGGATCATGACCTGAGCCGAAGGCAGACAGACGCTTTACCAACTGAGCCACCCTGGCGACCCCCAAGGATGCATTTTTTTAAAGCAAGATTTCACTAGAGTTGTAATTTACAAAAAGAGAGAGAAAGAAAAAGGAAAAACTCCTGAGTGTCAGCCAGACGTAGCCCTGCAGGTTTACCAGTGTCGTGTGTCAAGTTCCCGATGTCCTCCTGTTCCACTGTGGACAACAGGAAAGGACTTTCAAAAATTAAGCAACCCCCATGTTTCCATCTGTGATTAGGTAATGATCACACGTGTCCTTTTAAAATAGTCTTTTAATGATAGTTTCTTACTCCTCAGTGAAATCAATATTGTTTAAATATCTAAGCATTCACTTTACACTTGTGGATCTTTGTTCCTTCAACATACTTATTTGTGGTCTGAGGATTAAACAGAAAACACACTAATTGAATATACCACTAATATTTTTTTTGCCTTTTTTTTTTTTTTTTTTTTTTGCTTTTGCTTTTTCAGATTCCTATGATCCTAGCAGAGTGGAGAGGGTGTGAGGAGATGCCAGTGAAGTCCGAGATTGCTAGAGTTTCCTCACGGGGTGTCGTCTGGCCTGCCGGCCCGTCTCACCCCCATGTCGGCTAGAGCCCGCTGACCTGTAGTATGCGGTCACAGCCTCTCCCACTGCCACCAAGAAACTCCTCGTCCCTCCAGAGTCACTTTGTGGAAATAAAGCAGTAGTCCGTTGAAACCATCTGTTTTCATAATATGAAGAGTTAATACCTGTATTTAGAAAGGAGCCACACAAACTCTCCGTAATGATGGACTTCGCCAAGCTGGTAAATAGTTTGGTGTTAATCTGGTTCTATGTGAAAATTCAGACGTGAATGATTTTGAAAGGACTGTGAATGTCATAAACCCCCTCTGCATCTCTACGGCCTGTCATCCCTGCTCACGCTAAGGAGTTTGGGACTTGGGCCAGCTGCCTGGTGTTCCAGCACTTTGAGTTGAGGGGAAATGGATGAGTATATACGACCCGTTTCTAATCAGTCTGGCCTTCTGCTGCTGCAAGTAACTCTATTTATAAGTAACTTGCCATTAGAGAATAAAAGCAATATCTTTTTAAGTTCCTAAAAGATTAAAACTTGTACCATAATGTACTCAGAGTATTATTTTATCTGGCGATGAAATACTTTGATCATTCGCAAACACGCCATCGTCTGCTTTGCCCTCAGTATTATCTATTTTTATGTTCTGTATGGATGTTCAGAAATTCTTTATATGAAAAATAATTGCTGGTTTAAAATAGACCATTTTAACAAAGTAACTATATTTCTTTTTACCAAAAAATGCTATTTTTCTATGATGTAAACAATTGTGAGGTGGCAGATTTTTAAGGAAGTATTATTTTATTTAAGAGTCTGTGTCCCTTTGTGTGAGAGGAGCCCAGAAGGGGTTCATGTCTGTTTTCAAGCACACATCCCTTACCTCTTCACGGCCCAGCTCCTTTCCTTTTGTCTCAGAAAGAGATGTCCGTATAGACATTTTACAGGGTTAACAAAATGAACTTTTCACAAAGACGCTTTTGCAAATGTAGCTGTAAGGTGATATTTGAAAATAACTTGCTCAAAACCAGCCAACACCCTTACAGCTATTTTTGCTGCCATATCCACTAGAATTACCAAAAAACAGCTTCATCTCGGAATGTCTGTGGGGCTCTCCCCTGAGACCAGACTTTCCTCCCCCCCCACCCCCCTGCCCCGTTACCATCTATTGTATTTTTGTCTAGAATGATCCTTAATTATTAGTCTCTGCATATTTTTTAGAAGCGCCAGAGACGTTCTATATATGCCATTACAAAATTACTACGAGGCCTGTGTATTCAACTGTTTACCGTCGCCGTAGCCTGCACAAACGTGGCATTTTTCTGCATTTGCCCCTTCTTTCCAAGTAAGGCGGCTTGTGAGCTAACACTTCCTCAGCGGTTTCTTGTTGCTTTCCTTCGTCTTTCCCTCGCTTTTCTTTCCTTCCCTCTTACTCTCTCTCCCTATTTCTTTCTCTCTCTCTTTTTCTTTGAGAAACCACCTTATCTATTTTTAGACGTTTCAAATTCCTAAAATGTGAACTGTTGGGTGGTCCGCAGTTTGGCCCGCAAAACCACTCTGACTGGCCTGTTTTTATCTGTACCATATGACTTTATTTCATAAGAACTTCATGTCTTTGGACTGTAATAAACCACACAGAATCGAAGTCATACTGAACAGTCATTTCAAGTACACTTATCTGCACTCTTGGTTCTTACTCCTACTTCCTTCCAGATTTTGGCTCTGGTGAAAAGCTGTAGTAGGCTCTTGCTTTCCCAGCACATGAGATGGGCCAAGTCTCAGCATTTGGAGTGGCGGGAACTTTTTCCTAAGAAACATTTAATGGGGAAGAGGTCAGTCTGTTACAGTTGGTGAATCACTCAAGTCATCTGTAGAATCAAACGAGGGTGGCAACCTGGAGGTCTTCGTGGGGCGTGCCTCCCTCCTTCCGCTGCACATGGGGGAAGGTATTTGTAGACGGACCTACACACGGACACACATGCATGCTCATACACATATCTGTGAACTCTGTCCTGACTTCCTCTAGAATTTGTTGATCGCATCTAAGAAGTTCTTTTAATGAAAATAACTAAATTGTAGCTTATTCCTTAGGAGAAAGAAAAGGATCCTGAAGAGAAAAAAACAGGGTAACCTACATAGATCACAAAGCAAAATAGGATACCCTTTCAGTTTCTATCCTAAATTGTACCATCTTTCTGAAACCATTCTGAATTCAGTTGAAATTATCAATATTTATACTTTGAACCTTAATTTCTAGATTCCAGCCTGTATATACATCTTGTGGTGTGTGTGTGGGTGGGGGGGGGGGATAGCTTTGACAATTTGACTTTTAAGCCTGCACACTCTGAGGTAAATAATACATTCTCTAATCCAAAATAGCTTTCCCAAGAAGTTTTGAACTTAATGCTAATTATTCTTTTATTATTACTACTTCTCATGCTTATATAATTCTCCATTATTATTTGTGGCTGGAAAAAAAAAGTTCTCATATTTTGTGTTTGTCATTGTTTTTCTCCTACGTATGCTAACTGTTGGTGTTTCCTAATTTGGGGCTCACTATAATTAAATTTCTACCTTTGGCCATTCGGACTCAATGTTACATGAGGAATTGCACATGAAATGTATTTGTACTTTTTGATTTACAAGAGAAGGGAAAATAGGTTGGTAATAGAGCTCTAACTGGCTTGCTTTGAAGGAAATTTTGAAATTACCAAAAACCAAGTATCTTCATTATACCATTTTCAACCTTAGGTCCCTGCGGGCCGCAGGAAACTGCCCGCGCAAGGGGCACCGCTCCTGCTACATCTGCAGAACGCTTGTCCGTGTCGCTTGTCACATGGAATTCTTTAAAAGTCCCTGAAAACGTATCTGCTCTCTGAGATCCTGGTTTCCTTACTAGAATCATAGGTGAAGGTCTTGATCTGAGTGCAATTTCTAAGTCGAACCTTTTCTATGTGACTGTTGGTGGAAGTATGGTGGTTAATGGAAGTTCTAGTGTGTGAACTCAGATGACTCTGGAGCTCGACCCTGACCGCGTTTTGCAGCAGCAGGATGACAGACCCCGGTGGCGGGTTGGCTTCGGGCTTCTGAGGAGGAAGGGTACAGCTGACCTGCTGCTGACATGACTACTTCCCAGCTCTCAGCAGAAAGGACTGATGGAGAATAGGATGAAGCCCCCATTTCATCTGTGACCCTCGCCACAAAGACTGTGTTTGTGTGTCTTGGCTGTTCTGCTTTGTTTGTTTTGTTTGGTGAAGTAGGACACAATTAAGTGTCAGGTTAGCAGCTCTTGGAAAGTGACCAGTACAGCTGAGCTCCCACTCTCTAAAGAGCTGGGCTCAGAGCAGCCCTCCTGGTTTCCTGAGTTCTCACGACCAGTTACCACCGTGTCCGGGCCACTTTCTACTAGATCTGTCTGTGCTCGAGGGATGGGGTGAGTCTCCGGCTGCAGCCTTGCAGGCTTGGGGGATTTTCGCATTGGTTTTTACTTTCGTTTGTAACTGCAGATTCTGTACATCTGTTTGTGGGAGGAGGGTTGCTACTCAGGACAGGATTTAAGAGACAGATTCCAAGTGACCTTTAAGAGTCTGCATGGTGGGAGGTCCTGTTCCAGGAGCGTGGGCTGGCCCACTCTGGGACCCACCAAGCAAAGAAGGAGGGGGGTGGTAAAAAAAAAAAAAAAAAAAAAAAAAAGTTTAAAGAGAGAATAGGTCTCCAGCCTTCACACTTTATTAAAAAAAAAAAAAAAAAATCAGGGAAGGCTACAGTCCCGATTGAGGCCTCTTCAAAAGGTCAATATGGTCTAGCCAGCTGCCCATTGAAACAGTCCTTGGGTTCATCAGCAGTGCGGAGAGGCGGGCAGAGTGCCTGCAGATTCCTGGCTTTGACTTTCGAGAGCCCCTGTCGCAGTTGTGTTTATTACAGAAGACAGGGAGGTCCTTGTTCTGTGGCCTCAGCTCAGTGACTGAAACTTGAACCCAAAGGCAAGTCCAGACCGTCCAACCGTTCATCCCACTGCCTTGATGGGGGCGGGGGGGGATTGAGGAGGAAGAACACCCCATAAGGTGATCCATCCCCTTCTCCGTGCAGAAGCCCGGCCTGCGGGGGCTGCAGCTCCGCCAGCGGGGCGAGACTTCTCCCCTTCACCCCACCCTGTGGCAGGGCCCACATATGTGACACTCGCTGTCACGGAGCAAGAGAGAGACAAAAGCAAGTTCAAGTTGAGAAGCATATGGCAGAAATTAGAAATGAAAACCATATGTCCTAGCCAGGGAGAAAAGCGGGAACCTACAGATTATAAAAATCAATGAGTTACTCTCCACTTGGGTCAGCTGAAATTTGAGCCCTCGAGCTCGGCCCTGTCAGGAAAGCTAAACAGAGGCATCTCGAAGGAAAAAAAACAAAACAGAAGAGAGCCAAAAATACCTTCCCAAGTGTGGTGACCACAAAGGCCTGGAACCCCACAGAAGCTCTGTATGTGCCCATCATTTCTTTGGCACCACGAAGGCAGAAGGAGGCAGGTAGAGAGGATCCCAGAAGAGACACAACGACGGGTCACACCCAGTCACCAGCTGTGGCTCGCCGCCTCCAGATCAGGCAGCACCAGAGGCCTTAAGATGACGAGAGGTGGAGATGGGTGAGGAGAAGTTATGATGCCAGCAGAGCCCAGATGAATGTCCCCGGGGAGCTCTTGTTTCTCTGCACAATGTAAAGACTTGCTAGTTCCAGATAGTTGGCCCACTCAGTAGCATAAATATTCCAAATAAACATTTTACATGAAAGTACCTCTGCCCATTGTCCTTGGCTGTGGCTGTAGGAGCTGCCCCATGAGCCTTCAGGGCTGGGCCCTGCTCCGGTGGCCGCTCCGATCGTTCCCCAACACAGGGATGGGCAGGCCACAGACTTCCAGTGCCTCTTGGTCTCCTGAGCTTTTCCTGGGTGTTTAAGCTCCCCTCATATCTCCTGCAAAAGACTCACCACAGGGTGGAAAGAGACCTACAGTCAGTCTGGGGACAGGGTTTGAATTTGGGCTCCATTGTTAGCCAAGTGGCCCTGCCTGTGTCCCTTCCCTGGCCTCTGTTTTCCCCATCTGCCTCTCCGACTCCATGAATATAAGAACCAAACATCTAGAAAAGCCCACACTTTGGATCATCAATGGATGGAACATGGAGTTAGACCTGTATCTTACAGGGTACGGGGGAAATGCTTGACTGCAAGCTTGTAGGTTTGCAAATCTAGGACTTAGTGCTCTTACGGGGATCCTCGTTTTTAGTATCCTAGTTCTGGAAACAGATGCAAATTCCGTACCCCATCATGCTCTCGATTTGTTTCCAGTAGCCTAGGAAACCTAGAAGCTGTTGTCTGTGAGTTTTAAAAAATGATTTGGTCCTTCTTTCCAGCTTCAGCTCTTTCTCCTCCCCACTGGCTTCTGCAGACCTGTTCTCATTCCTTCTTCGGCCCCACGTGTATGGGTCTCCATGCTCTAGGGTTCCACGGCCCTCTTAGGAGTCTGAAATTTCAGATCCTGTTCAAATGCAGGTTTTAAAGTAAGAGTTGTTCCCAGCTGGTTGGTAATTGAATCCACATAAGAAAATAAAACTGAGAAAGAAGTTCCTTGACCAGATTAATGCTATAAGATGGAACACGCATAGTGCTATAAGATGGACCCATCCCGGGCCTGGCTCTGCATTAACTAGCCGGGACTCTGGCTGCCTCCCCTGCTCTCTCTGGAACACTTCGCAAGTGGAAAAGCGGGACTGAACTCAATTAACCGGTCTCTTCCAACTCTAAGATTATATAGTTATTTTTTTGGGCAAAGTTGGAAGTCCGTAGGGTCTCTGCCCCGCCAGAAGGGTCCAAGAGGAAACTGATGTGAAAACTACCTCTGCAGAGGCCCTCGGACTGGGTCCCTGCGGGGGTAGGGAGCCCCGCCATGATTTCGCTCACCAGGGTGGTCCGTTTCCCCTTGCCAGTAACTTATCTTACTTCTCTCCCCCTTGCCGCACTTCGGAACCAGCCAAGGGACAGACAATGTTGAATTCTCCCAAGCCTATTTTTCTTATGTTAGAGCAGGGCACAGGGCGTTTACGACGCTGGCTGGCCGCCCAAAACATTCCTCTCCAGTGTCCGTGGGGAGCGCTTTGTGCACAATCGGCCTCCTCGGGGTCCTTTAAGTGGAGTCTTCAACGCCGATGTCGGGGCCGCACCCGCTCACTCGGCCTTCCTGCCTCTACCCCACACACAGATCTTCCCCCACTGGTCAGCTTGTGTCCCACCCGCTGGAAATGCTGTCGCTCACCCCAGTGCTTAGCCTTCAGGGGGCAACCGCTCCGTGGGGTACGGGGGGGGGGGGGGCGTTCGCCCTCCCAGGTCCCGTGGGCCTCTGGTTTGGTTTCAGGCGGAGAGTCCAGCTCTGCTCTGAGTGAGAGGACGTTCCAGGTCACACGGAGACTCCATTTGCTTCTCCTTCTGGCAACTTCCCTCCAGCCTGCGCTCCCGCTGCCTTCTCCGAGGCTGTTTTTAACCTCACCTAACCCCACCCGTGTTTCCCCACAGATGACCGCAGGGTCAGCCTGTCGAGAAATGAACTCCGGTGTGCATTTACCTAGAATTTCTTTTGAGTATTTAAAATAAAATGCTCAACACGGGGATGAGTGCTGAGTCATGGTGGATTCATTGTTGGGTCCCCGTGGTGCGACAGGTATGTGGGATGCACGAATTTAATGCAGGTCACCTTTCGAAAGACACACAGGTACAGAGAAGAGGAGATACAGGCAGCATGTGGCTAGCAGCACAGCAGGGTTCCAACCTGAAGTCCACGCTGTGCAGCTTAGCCCGCTGCCTCCCAGGAGGATGAGACAATGATCCTCCAGCGAGGAAACCCAGAGGTAACAGCTTACAGTCCCAAATGGATTGGTTAAGATCAGATTCAGCGGCTTAACACCAGAAAGTTAGAAACAGCGGTGGCCTACATGAGATGAAAGCTGATGTCTCTCCCATTTCAAAGGGGTCCAGAGGCAGACGGTCCAGGGCTAGCCTGTCGGTAATGAGGGAAGCTGGAAGAAAGGCAGGCAAGGGACAAGCCCCACCCCGCCTTATGCCCTGAAAGGAAACCACCCTTGGTGCGCCTGGGTGGCTCAGTGGGTTAAAGCCTCTGCCTTGGGCTCAGGTCATGATCTCAGGGTCCTGGGATCGAGCCCCACATGGGGCCCTCTGCTCAGCAGGGAGCCTGCTCCCCCCCACCTCTGCCTGCCTGTCTGCCTACTTGTGATCTCGTCAGTCAAATAAATAAATAAATAAATAAAATATAATTTTTAAATAATAAATAAATAAAAGGAAACGACCCTTAAAAGCATCTTATATCACCTTGGAAGGAGCACTCCACCTTTTTCTTTCCCACGTGATGGGTAGATGACAAAAACCTGATTGGGTGACAGGCTCCTGAGGGTAAATCGGATTAAAACAGCCCGCCGTGGCACCTGGGTGGCTCAGTGGGTTAAGCCTCTGCCTTTGGCTCAGGTCGTGATCTCAGGGTCCTGGGATAGAGCCCCGCATCTGGCTCTCTGCTCAGCGGGGAGCCTGCTTCCTCCTCTCTCTCTCTCTGCCTGCCTCTCTGCCTACTTGTGATCTCTGTCTGTCAAATGAATAAATAAAATCTTAAAAAAAAACAAAAAAACCAGGGACGCCTGGGTGGCTCAGTGGGTTAAAGCCTCTGCCTTCGGCTCAGGTCATGGTTCCAGGGTCCTGGGATCGAGCCCCACACAGGCTCTCTCCTCAGCAGGGAACCTGCCTCCTTCTCTCTCTCTCTGCCTGCCTGTGATCTCTATCTGTCAAAAAAAAAAAAAAAATCTTTAAAAAACAAACAAAAAACAAAAAACAAAAAAACCAGCCTGCCAACAAGCCCATCAAAACCCCTAGACTTAAAAACTCCATGACGACCCTCTTGGGCCCCCTCCCTCTCCAGGAGCTTTGTACAATCGCTCAATAAACTTTGCTTTGCTGCCCAACACCCTTTGTCTGATCTACGTCTTCATTCCTGAGATTTGGGTAGAAATCTTGTGAGAATTGCCCGAGTTCTCTGGAGATTGGGACTGAGATGTCTCGAGATTCGGACTGAGATCTCACGAGATTTCCCTGACATCTTACAATATTTGGGTAAAAGTCTCATGAGAATTGACCTTTGTGAGGGGGAGAAATGGAGGAGTGTAGGTTGTCCAGGAGCCTAAGGAGTAGCTCACTGTGCTCCCCATGGAACACAAGCCCCTGTGAGCCTTCTCTGGCATCCCTGGGGTCCGGTGCTGCTCACCTTGTGGCCCATCCTGGGCTCTGAAACCTGATCCAGTGAATCACTTGCGACTTGAACTGGGGAATTCATGAAGAAAACAGAATCGACCCTAGAGGGTGCCTGCATCCTTTGCACTCGGACAGCTCCAGGGAGCAAAGGAACCCATCGTCCGTGAGGCGTGTCAGGATCCCTGAGGGTGTGGGCTTTGCTCCGTGGGAAGAGGTTGTGTCTTCATCCTTGGCTGAACCAGAGCCGTGTTGTCCGGTTATGGAGACCCCGACCTTTACGCAACCACGTCATCATGATTCTTGTTATTTTAAGAAAGCCATCTAGACATTGACTTGGAGATACAAATATCTAAAGGAAAAACACAAGGTCAGATATATCTATGAGGACTGAACTTGCGGCGCCTCTCATTAGTATGGGCAACGTGGGGCCGCCCGGATGAGAAGGAACACGGAGTTCTGTGTGGATAGAAGAGTGCTGTGCCCACCGAGTGCTTTATTTTCTCCTTTTCCGTACTTCTCCGAAGGGAAAATGGAGTGGTGCCTGGAGCTTGGTTTCTGATTCGAAGGAATGGGAGACAAGGGATGTGAAAGAGCCGTGTTCATGCTGACGTGGTGCTCCGTGCCCAGCGAGTGAGGGTTTGAAGCCTGGTCTTGGCAGCTTGGTGTCCAGGGAGGATGTGGTCTGAGTTTCCCACACGCGGAGTCACCGGCCCGTCTGCCTAAACGGACCTGTTCCTGCCTTTTGAAGGGCAGCTTGAAGGTGGCTTGAAACCCAAGGGCACTGGAGGAATGCTCTGGAAGGGACCCCTGGGTGGTCCAGTGTGGACAAGCCCAGGGGATTCCAGAGCTGGCGACGAACGTTTCCGAGGCTGGAGACGGCTTTGCGCCGGGGAGGAGAGCCGTCTCCGGGTGTCGGGAGTCACCGTGTCGGCAGGTGTGGGCCCGGCAGGGGAGTCAGCTCAGAGCTGGGAGGTTGTGAGCCGTGGCCGTGGCCTTCGCTCTGGACGCACAGGCCAGCTTGCTTCCGGGACGGGGCCCTGCTCCCCAGCCAGCCCTCCTGCTGCAGGTGTGATAGGAAACGGGCTTCCTGTTGGGTTCTCCAGCCTCGTCTCGGCAGCTTGGTGGGAAGCAGCTCACAGGCAGCGTTCTGGATTCTTGCCCAGCCTGCCCCTCGCTTCCTCGGACGAGGCGCCGCAGGTGTCCTCTCCTGGCGTCTGTGAATTCAGCCCGCAGAAGCACTTCTTCCAGAGCCACACCCCTGAGAAATCCTCCCCTTTCCTGTGCCCTGCAGAAGAGGCCAGTTTTCATTTGGAACTGAAATCTCAACTCCTGCCATGAGGTTCCAAGGCCACATGGCACAGCAGCCTCCTCGGAGCTCTCAGTTCACGTGGGGCCTCCCGTGTGAGACTGAGACGGAACCTGGGCGGCATCTGCTGCGGCGGCAGGTTCCTTCCTGAAAACTGTGCGGCCAAGCCTGGCTTGAGATGACGTCCCAGGAAAGAGGACAGGTGCACATTCTGGCCCAGCACAGGAGGACGCCGGGCATCTGTCGCAGGTGGCTGGTGCAAGAACAGATGTCTGTTTCCCAGGACCTTGGCCAGAGGGAGGTTTGGATGCTGGGATGCTTCTCTGCTCAGCTTTCACAGGTGAGGACAGCCGGCAAGGGGAGGACGGAGATGTGCTCCCCTGCAATGGAGGAAGGTGTCCGGTTTCAGGTTTCATGTGCAAGTGGATTCCTCTTATGGTTCATTTTCCTGATGGTCTTCATGGTGCCATAGGGAGACCCATTGTCTGGGGTTCCTGGCTGTGCAAGAGCTCTGGTCACCCTTTCCCCCAGGGCACTGGACTAGGAAATCAGAGGGAGGGAGTCAGTGGTGAAACCAGTCAAGTAGGGCTCCGTTTCCCCTTTACCGAGATGGTCTGGTGACTGTGATAACTGCTTTGGAAATAGAAAGCAGGAGACAGGGCTGGGGTGCTGAAGGGGAGGTGGCAGTGGTGTTTGCTAGTCACAGAGGGGCCAGATGGGACTTCACTAAGAAGGTGATGCTTGAGTCAAGTTCAAAAGAAGGTGAGGGATATCACACCTAGAGCCTTCTAAATGGAAGGGAAAGCATATGTAAAGGCCCTGGGGCAGGAGTATACCAGGTATGTCCAGGAGCAGCAAGAAGACCCTGTGACCACAGGAGACAGCTTAGGACGTGACCTCAGGGAGGTGACAGTAGGGTGACAGAAAGCCATTGCAGGGCTGTGACCCCATGGGACCCTGTTTCTCTGGGCCATCCTGGCTATGCTGTTGAGAACAGAGGACACAGGTTTGAGGATGGGCAAGGGAGGTCAATGATGAAGCTTTTCCGGGAACTCAGGCAAGAGATGAGCTCCAGTGTGGATCAGACAGGCAGCCTTGAAAGGAGGGGTTAGTGCTATTCCGGTACCTACTGAAGATGGAGCTCACAGGATTTGGGTTTGATGTTGTGAGTGGGAGACAGGAGGAACTGAGGTAACTCCCAGCTCTTGTGGGTTGTCCCGAGCGAGGCAAAAGGAGGTTTCTGGGGGAAGGAGGTAGTCCGTGTTCCACCTGCTGAGACGGTGCCTCTCACAGTGAGCCTGCTGATGTTTGTGTCCGGGAGACCTCTGAACTTCTCCCCTCAGCAACTTTCACATACAAGTCTCCCCCACCGTTCTCAGAGTTCATGGTAAGACACTTGGCTTTTTGGAAAGATCTATGTTATTACACAGCCTTGGTAGCAAGAAGAAACCTGAAGAGGATTTCCCTCTTATGAAAAAAGTCAAAAAGTGGGCATCGCGTTCAGCATCTGTTTTGCGGGGAACCACCACGGAGGCAGCGTGCACCCCAACCGGCTCCTTCCGGGGCCCTGGCTCTCCACGTCCAGCCACCAGCACTTTCCGTTGGGTGTGTGAGCATCTGCTGTGCTTTCTCTCCATTTCCTATGGGCTTCCGTGAGGAAGTTGTGTCCTGAGGCCCTAGAAGAGTCAAAGAGAAGAACTTTTGGTGTCTGAGCGTGCTCACTCATTTTTCTGTAGAAATGAATGGTTGTACCCTTTTCAGTTCACACCATTTCTGCTGTGAAAGGTTTCCTAGGAACACTGTACTTTCAAGTAGCGGGAGAGCCTGGACCCCATCCTGCAGGGTTAGCTTTCGTTTCCATGCTGCACTGAACATTCCATGACGTGCGGATTGTATCACTCAAACGTGGCACCTTGGACCACCTTCTCCCCTTCCCCACCACCATCCCAGAATCAGCCACCACCCATCTGTTCTCAGTACTTTTTTGATTCCATGTGGGATGCCCATGAGAGCCTCTGGTGTGTATCTTGCTGTGTCTGAGTGACTTACCATAACGCTCCCAAGGCCAATGTGTCCATGTCTGATTATTGTGAATACTGCTGCCATGAACATGGGAGGCATCTCTCTTTTGGAGGGAGTGTTTCTGTGTTCTCTAAAGAAGTACTCAGTAGAGCAGCTACTGGGTCATGTGGAGGTTGTATTCATTTTTTTCCCAGAACCTCCATAGCGTTTCCGGCAGTGGCTGCGCCCATTTCCATTCCTACCAACAGTGCACAGGGTCCCCTTGTCTACACACCCTTGACTACACCGGGTGTCTGTCTCTGGGATGATTGCCATTCCCACTGTTGTGAGGCGACAGCTGATTGTGGTTTTGACTTCTATTTCCCTGACAACGATTCATTATGTTGAACAACTTCCTTGGGGTCTGTTGCCCACCTGGATGCCATCTTTGGAAAGTGTCTCTTTACATATTCTCCCCCGTTTTTCTTCAGTTTGTGTTTGGATTTGAAGGACTGTTTCGTGTACTTTGGATATTAGCCTCTTCTCACACATAGGATTTGCAGATATTTTTTTCTCACTGGGGAGGTTGTCTTTTAAAGGTTTGACAGCTGCTTTTGTCATGCAGAAACTTCAGCTTGATGTCTTTCCACTTGCTTATTTCTGCTTTTGTTGCCTTTGCTTTTGGCATCTGATGGAAGACACTCTTCCCCAAAACCAATATCGAGAAATTTACTACCTGTGTTTTCTTCTTGGAGGTTTAGGGACTCAGTTCTTATGTTCAAGTCATTCATCCATTCATGAATTGCGTGTGCGGTGTAAGATGTGACCCCGTCACGTTCTTCTGCATTTAGTGTCCAGTTTTCCCAGGACCATTCCCTGAAGAGACCGACCTTTCCCCATTGTGAGTTTTCTGCTGCTGTGTCATAAGTTAAGACTATACATATGGGGGTTAGTTTCTGAGCTTTCTTTCTTTTTCTTTCTTTCTTTCTTTCTTTCTTTCTTTCTTTCTTTCTTTCTTTCTTTCTCCCTTTCTCTTTCTTTTCTTTTCTTTCTTTCTCTCTTCCTTTCTTTCTTGTCTTACAGTTTATTTGTTGGGAAAATAGTTTTTCTGTCGGAATATATGCAGTGTGGGCTTCTTTGGCAACGTCTTCATACTCTTTGTTAGGACTTTTCTCTAACATCTGTATTTTTGTGAATAAGTAGCTGGATCTATAGCTTTCAACAGGTTGAGCATTTGGGCAGAACTACGTAAGCAGTATTCTGTTCTTCCATCAGATACCAGATTGTGTCTCAAGTCTTCTTTTGTGATGTTCTCAGTTGTGGTGTTGGATGCCTACATTTCCTTTTCCGTGGTAGGTTCATTAAGTGAATTTAATTTCTCTTAAAAGTGTGGATTCTAAGTCATCCTTATTTTATAATATGTATTTATATAAAACAGCATGTTTAAAAAATGCACTTATTGGAAACAAACTTTGGAGCAGGACATCCATATTATTAATTCCCATTCAGAGTTAACAATTCTATCAGAGCTAAGTTTAAATATACTTTTAATATACTAATGAATAAACTTTGCCAAAAGTACTGTGATTACCAGTTTCCGAGCTTTCTTTCGTGTTCCATTGACATGTGTGTTTGTTTTTATGCCAGTCCCATACTGTTTTGAAGATAACAGCTTTGTAATCTAGCTCGAAATTGGAGTGTGGTGACTCCAGCTCGCTTAATTGCTGGCTTGCCTGTTTTCTTTCTTTCTTATCAGTGAGATTATTTATTTATTTTTACTTATTTTACATTTGTATTCTAAATGTTTTTTATTTTTGTGGTATTCATTGTAATAGACCATCTTTCTCTTTTTTTTAGTTTTTCACATTTTTTTTTCAAATAAGAAGTAGACTTATAATCTAATAGAAAATTTTTTAATTTAAATTCAGTTAGCCAAGGTATAGTTTTTGATGTAATGGTCAATGATTCATTAGTTGCATATAACACCCAGGGCTCATCATGACATGTCCCCTCCTTAATACCCATCACCCAGTTACCCTACCCTTCAACCTACCTCTCCTCCAGTTTGTTTCCTATGATTAAGAGTCTCTCATGGTTTGTCTCCCTTTCTGATTTCTTCCCATTCAGTTTTCCCTCCTTTCCCCAGTGGTCCTCCACACTATTTCTTGTGTTCCACAGATGAGTGAAACCATATGATCATTGTTTTTCTCTGCTTGACTTATTTCATTTAGCATAATCCCCTCCGGTTCCATCCATGTCAACACAAATGGTGGGTATTCAACTCTTCTAATGGCTGAGGAATATTCTATGGTATGTATGTGCCACATTTTCTTTATCCATTCGTCTGTTGAAGGACATCTCAGCTCCTTCCACAGTTTGGCTCTTGTGGCCATTACTGCTATGACTATTGGGGTGCATGTGCCCCTTCTTTTCACTGTTTTTGTATCTTTGGGGGTAAATACCCATTAGTGCAATTGCTGGTCATAGATAGCTCTATTTTTAACATATTTGAGGAATCTCCACACCGGCTGCACTGGTTTACATTCCCACCAACAGTGTAAGAGGGTTCCCCTTTCTCTGCATCCTTGCCAACACCTTGTTGTTTCCTGTCTTGTGAAGTTTAGTCATTCTAACTGCTGGAAGGTGGGATCTCATTGTGGTTTTGAATTCCCTGATGACAAGTGATGTGGAGCATTTTTTCATGGTCTGTCGGCCATTTGTGTGTCTTCTTTGGAGAGTGTCTTTTCATGTCTTCTGCCCATCTCTTGAGTGGATTCTTTGTTTCTTGGGTGTTGAGTCTGAGAAGTTCTTTATAGATCTTGGATACCAGACCTTTATCTATAATGCCATTTGCAAATATCTTCTCCCATTCTGTAGGGGTGCATTTTAGCTTTGTTCATTGTTTCCTTTGCTGTGCAGAAGCTTTTTATCTGGATGAAGTCCTGGTAGTTCATTTTTGCTTTTGTTTCCCTGGTCTTTAGAGTCATGTCTTGTAAGAAGTTGCAGTGCCCAAGGTCGAAGAGGTTGGTGTCTGTGTTCTCTTCCAAGATTTTGATGTAAGACTGGAATCAATTATCTTTCTTTCCTGATTGTATTTGAGCCCTCTCTCTTTCTTGGTGAGTCTAGCTAAAAGTCTGTCAGTTTTATCTTTCCAAAAAGGCAGCTCATATTTTCATTGATCTTTTGTCTTTTTAGTCTCCATTGGATTTCTACATTCCATTTTGTTATTTCCTTATATCTACTGATTTGGGGCTTTGCTTGTTTCCCCCTACCCCCCTTCTTTCCCATGTAAAATTAGTTTGGTTGTTGGAGAGCTTTCAGGGGGATTCATGAGGACCTGAATTTCTATGAACTTCCCCCTTAGAGCTACTTTTCCCACATCCCATAACTTTTCATAGGTTTTCTTTTTCATTTGTCTCAAGGTACTTTTAAAATTTCTTTTGATTTCTTCTTTAACCATTGATTGTTTACTAGCATGTTCTTAAATTTCCACATATTTTTGAGTGTCCCATTTTCTTCTTGTGACTGATTTCTACTTTCATACTCTTGTGATTGGACAAGATTTGAACCAGAGCATGAAGAGAGCATTCAGTTTAAAGCTTAGTTTCCTGGGGTGTTTTCTGAGGGCAGACCACGACATCCATGGGGACAGAGGAAGGTTTTGTGAGACTGGTGGGGGTGGTCAACCCGTGTTAGATTACTGACTACTACCAGGCAGGCTGTATACCTCCATTCACACTGTAGCCCTGATGGACTTGTACTTCCTTAGAAACATTTTGTAGGAGGTGCAGGGTAGCCTTCTCTAACAGAAAGGTGCCATGTGGGTTCAAGTGATTCCACTCAGGCTTGATGATGCAAAGTATAGTTTCATGGCAAACATGACAAAAAACCTTTAAATGACAGAAAGTATGTAGTTCAATGTACTCTGTACTATGGCAGTGACGGGGAAATTGAACGATGGGGTTGGAAAAGGGAATTGGCATTCCAAGAAGTAGGCTAGAGTCGTCAGGTGGTAGGGGGTGTCTGGTGGAGGAAAGGACCAGGAGACTTGTCACGGGTTCCAACATCAGGGTGTGCGCTCTAGAATATGGAACCTGAATAGAATCCATAGTAATAGCCTTTTCCCAGGCCCCTAGGCCTTCATCCGCTCACCAACTCTGAGATTTTTGAAAGTGTCTTCTATTTTTAACAGGTTGAAAGAATTAGTTTTGTTTTTAAAAAATTCAACAAAGTCACACTTTTCATAATCTCCAAAATGATCTGTAAACACTGAACAAGGCTTGACGGGAGGAAGGAAGAATAGGCTTTGTAGTGGGGTTTGCGCCAATGTTTACTCACTGTTGCCCCGGTGTGGCCACTCTCCAGATAGCACATGGCCCAATGTGTTCCAACTTCCCAGATTCAAGGGAGAATAATACAGAAGGTTGGACCCTGAATTCTTTAGCTCCTACAAACCATCGTCTAATTTATGAGCAATTTTCTAAATAGAGTATATCTTAACTAGCTATTAGGGTTAGGGTCAGGGTCAAGTTGCATACATTAACTAGGGACAGCCTTTTGTATGTCTATCTTACCTGCCTATTTTTTAAAAATAACATGGGAGAGGATAGAGTCACCAAAGCACTGAGTACATTTCCTGTCCCGGGAAATAGGCAACTAAACATAAGAATTGTTTCATCTTAGCTAAGGACCAGGAGCTGGTCCTGCAGGTCCTCGGCAGGCAGCATCTGTAGCCAGCTGGCCATCGCCCCCCCACCCCCACCCCCTAACACCCACACCCAGCCCAGCACATCCTCTGTTCTGCTCAGGGACAGCAAACAGACGGACCAGACACAGGTGTGACTCCCTCCTGACAGGCACGGCTCGCTTCCGACAGGCAGAGAAGTGGGCCAGCTCACAGGCATATAACGTGTTCCTTTGGTTCCTTGCTATCTGTCTCCCCTTTCTGTCAGCCTGGTCCTGAACCTTTAGCTCCTGGCAGAATGTGGGTTTGCAGATTTCGGTCACCCTTTCAAGTGTAGATCTGTGTTACCTTTGTTCCCTGTGCTTAGGTCGGAGATGAAGGCAGGAAAAGTCATCCTACTCTGAAAGAAAAGAAAGAAATATCAAGTGTGCTTTCCCCCCTGGCACCTCAGGCTTGAAAGCAATGGCCAGCTACGTCCTTGATGTTCTACACAAGCAGCTTTAGGGACTCACAGATGCGTGTGACATGAAACTGTGCTGAAAGAAATCTCATTACCAAACTTCTGCCTTACGGAAAACAGTTTAGGGACACCGCCCCTTGCCCACCCTGTCATTTCTAGTCTGGCCAATTCCTGGTCACACTGACATATGTAGCCACACAAGGGCACAGCTGGGACACCCTCCTCGATAATTCCCAGACCTGTGCCCCCTGGTCTGGCCAACCCTGCACACCCCCGTCCTCTGGAGCATTCCCTGTAGTAACACCGCTGTGATCATCCTCCTGGAGCATTCCAGGGTGCCCTGCCCCCAGGTTTGGCCAAACCTGCACACCCCCAGTCCTCCTGAGTATTCCATGCCTTGGCACTTGTCACACGAGACTGTCCTTTGTTGTCTCTCGGTCTGTCCTTTCTGCTTGGAGTAGATCTCTCTCCCAGATGCCTGGCTGAATGACAGGCAGATGAATGGTTTCGGGATCTTTTGTCCTGGAACAGCAGGCATCCTTCAAAATCCTGATAGGCAGGGGGAGTCTCTGTCCCCCTGTGTGCCACGAGCCTTGGTGGAACCTAGTGTCCAGGACAAGGGATTTGGGAGTCCACCCAGATGAAGTTTGTTCTTGAAGGTGGCTTCCTTCTGAGATCATTCTGGAACCACATTGTGTGGCCAGCCATTCCTGTGGGACAGAAAGCATGCTACTCTATTGAATTCTCCTCACACACTGTGGCTAACAAAGAGGAAACACGCGCTCACACTCACAAGTTCACACTTACCACCCCCCCCCCCCCCCGGTTTCTGAGCATCACTACCATGTACATGGCAGTGAATTCGCGCTGGGCTGCAGACCGGTGGACGCGCCATTCCAGGCGTCAGTACAGGAGGATGGAGATGGAGTTCTGGCTAAAAGGATGGAAGTCCTTGACCCTGGGGGTGAAGACATTAGATTTTACCCAGAGGCGCTATGGTCTACTCAAAGAAGGGACACGATCCTAGGATCTTTGAGACCAGGGATAGGCACAGCCTTTTTCTGGGATGTCTTCTGTGAAGATTTTCTGTTAGGTGCTGCAGTCCATGTGGTGTCTCTGACAATGACCCCGCTCCTGCATTGTGGCTTGACAGCCGCCACAGACCATCTAGAACTCATGTTCCAGCCACATTTGATCGAGAGAAGACGGGGGGAGGTCCACTTGGCCCGTGGGTGGTAGCTGCTCACACCCCAGATCTGCAACATGATGAATGATGGCGGAGATGACTCTTCTTTTCCAGGGGCAGAGTGGAAATACACTGGGATCTATCCTGCCTGACCCCGGCCCCTCCGCTTGAAAGGATAAAAAGCTGATTGTGAGATTGGCCAACAATTAAGGCCTCAGGAATTCCCCCACATTTCTCTGTAGGCCTCGAGCTTCCTACAAGATGTCTGTGGTTGAATTCCGTGTGGGTATTGTTTGGCTGAGTAAGCCCCCATTGCCTGGTGGGTATATCTTGCAGGTTCTATACCACACAGATGGTCGTCTTGTTCAGGCCAAGACCATGAGCGCATTTAGGGTTCTCCTGAGCTAGCGGAGGATCTAGCATGTGTGGGCTTCAGGACAAGTCTGATTCAGCCCTCACCAGTGTCATGGAGCACCTGGCTTCCTGGGCCCTCTGTGGCACTGGCACAAGACTGACCTAGGCCACTTCTGCAGTTGTGATGGAAAAGCCCCTGGCCTGGGTGGACTACCCCATCCTTGGCTCTGCTGGCTGAGACCCAAGGTTCCTCCCACCTCATTGGCTGGGACCAGGTCACGTGCCCATGGATGAGCCAATCCCTGGAGCCATGGAGTTTGGCACAGTTTGTTAGGACCTCTGTTGTAATGACTTTTCTAATGGCCATGGTGGCAAGATCTTCTGGGATGCATTTGTTAATAAAACGAATATTAATTTCTGATAGTAACTGGGTCCAAGGTGCTGACTTAGCACCTAGCACCTCAGTCCCAGCACCTCGGTACTCCTGTACTACTCTGCAGAGACAATGGCTGAGAATGAGCAGAGTGGATGGAAACTGGTCCAGAGTACACAAGGGAAGGGTGTGTGTGTAGGGAGTTGGGGATAATAGTTCTGGCCAAGTACCTCCAATTTACCTATGTTCAAAGAGGTGCAGGGAATCCGTGGTGTTTCAACGTCCATCATTTTGCAGATGAAGAAAATGCCTTTGCATATAGTCTGGCAAGACTTCTTCTCTAGTTGGTATGGAAGTCATGGAGAGGATTGCCCTCCATCTGCTAGGATAGGTGTGAGAGGCTGAATGCTCTCAAAAAGGTGTCTGTCTTTTGCAGGGCTCACTGTGAGCCTGCGCACAGGACTGACAAGGATGATTCATGGTTTTGTTCTGAGGGTGGAGTCTTGGAAGAATGTGGTGCCCCATGTAATCCTGGGAAGGGGACAGATCTACAGCTACTTCGTGGGAGTGGTGGTGATCTGCAGTCTCTGCTTCATGAGATGTCTGTCCTTTATTGAGTTCTGGGTGTGGTTTCTGTGACTTTGTCCTAATGGCTGAGATTTCCAAGGGGTGGGATTTTTTTTTTTAAAGATTTTATTTATTTATTTGACAGAGATCACAAGTAGGCAGAGAGGCAGGCAGAGAGAGAGAGGGAAGCAGGCTCCCTGCTGAGCAGAGAGCCCAATGTGGGGCTCGATCCCAGGACTCTGGGATCATGACCTGAGCTGAAGGCAGAGGCTTTAATCCACTGAGCCACCCAGGTGTCCCGGGGTGGGATTTTTTGCCATCACTGTAGGAGTTGGTCCACCGGGAGTGGGCAAGTCCCCTTCTGCTGAGAAGTGTGTCCCTGGTGGTTGGAGTGTGAATTACAAGCCTAGAGGTCAATGGTGAGGTGGTTACAGTGGTCAGCAGGCTATTGTTAGTGATGATTTTTATGGGTGAATTCCAGAGGATGAGAGGTTAGATCTTATGGTTGGGGATCCTCATTAAGTGCCCATAAAGGGTGCTTTTTCTGGGGTTCATATTCAATATCTTTTTATTGCTGCTAAAAGCCCTCCTTGTACTTGGTATTCCAATGAGCAATGCATTATAACATTGCCTGCATTTTACCTGTGTGTTGATGAGGATTTGAGAAAGGAAAATATTGTCAGTGCCTCCACAAATTACACACTGGAACAGCCAAATGATAAAATTTTATTTTTGACACAAAGTAGGAAATATCCTGCTGTGATTCTTAGTTTAAACCTGGGGAGGGGGCCCTCTTTTGGTACTGGTAATGAGTACCATAGGCCTTCCTAGGGAATATTATCAGATTCTATTGGAAATTTGGTCTTGTTATTGTGAAAGAATCAGGAGTTGGCCAGTTATTTCTCTCCTATTTCATTTTCCATGAACATTTACACGATATTTGGTTTCACACCTCTACCATTGTGAAATCATCACAACCTTGGCACCAGCTCGCCCCTCTATGCCAGGGTATGTTTGGGCCAAGAAAAAAGCTGCTTCTGGGTGACTGGGAGACCCCACGATCAGAATGATGTCAGTAGGGAGTTACTGGGATCCTAAATTCCAAACCAGCGCCTAATGCCCAAATAACATTTCAGATTTAGAAACTTCAGATAGAAATTTTGTGTACATGATGACAACTGAAGAAAATGTGTCATCCCTAAACCTAACCTTGACCCCTAACTTTAACACTGAAACCTAACCTGACCTTACCGCCCAAACTGGAACCCTGAATCTCAAACCTGAACCTGAACCCGAAGTCTGGAATCTGAACCTGAGCACTGGACCCAAGCCCTGAACCACAAACCCAAACCCTAAACCAGAACCCTGAGTCATGGACCCTGAACCCAAAGCCCAGCATGAACCCAAATCCCAAATTTGACCTTGAACTTTATCCAGAAGCCCTGAGTCTTAAACCCTAAATCATAAACCTAAAGCCCTAAACTCTAACTTCCCTTTCCCTTCACTCTAAATCCTCACCCTGACCCTAAACCCAAAGCCTGATCTAGAACTCTGACTGAAACCTGAACCTGAACCCAAATTCAAACACTTCACCACACCTTGTTTATGCTTTCACCACTGATGGATATTTGCAGTTTCTACATTTTGATTCTTGTTTGGGTTGGGGGCTAGGATTAAGGTTTTGGATTGGAGTCAGGGCCTGGCTTGAGAGCAAGTTGAGGTCAGAGTGTGGGTCTGTGTCAGGGCCAGGGTCATGTTCGGTGCCACCATTTGGGTCAGGGACTGTTGTCATTCCGTATTGTTTCCAATTCATTGTTCCTTAACTATTTTTGGAGCATTCGGGGCCTATTGGGCTCCAAGCAGCTTGAATTTCCAGAATGAGCTGGCTTCAGCTGGACCCCAGGACCCAGCAGGTGCTTCCTTTGACGGGGGAGCTCCCCTGGTCCCTGCTCCTGCACTGCCCTCCACCGCCTGCAGAGGGCGCCGGGCCCCACCTCCCGCCCTGAGCCTGGCCTGCGCAGCCGCAGCTGAGACAGCCGCCAGGCCTCCTCGGGACCGCTGTGGAGACTTCTGGAGGACGTGGTGCCACTGCCACGCTAACAGGACAAGCTGGGGAGGACGTGGGGCCGCTTGCACACTGACAGCCGTGCAGCCCCCTCTGGACGGCCACTGGAGCAGGTGAGAAGCCGCCTCAGCGCGGACTGTCGTGGGGGTGCGTGTTCTCAGGCCTCCATGGAGGACGCCTGCGCGGTGTGGACCGTGGGGTTTCAGTGGCTTCATGTGCGGGGACAGGGCCCCCTGCGGTGCTGTGTGCGGGGCTGTGGGGTCCCCCTTCCTGGGCTCAGATGTCCCCCGTGTCCCATGAGCACGTCTGCGCGCCCGTAGACTCGGCTCCTGGGGCTCCTCAGACGGTCTGCAGTCAGGGAGCGGCCGCCCGCCTCGGGGCTCGTGCTCCCCCCGCCTCGGCCCTGCAGGGTCCTCCCCGCGTCCACACCCGCTCCAGGGCTGGCCCGGGGCCTGGGAGTTCGGAGCAACTCCGCGGACCCCGTAGACGGCTGTGGGGAGAGCGTCCCGGGGTCGGTTCTTCCCTGAGCCCAGAGTGTGTCCCCGTCTCCATGTGTCACCCGCCGTGTGTGTCCTCAGGGTCTCACGGCTGTCAGAGGACAGGCCTGTCACCTCCTGGGCTCAGGGGACTCCTCGGAGTCTTGTTCCTTTGGACACGGTAGCGAATGAGATTGTTCTCCGCCGTCTCCGAGGGCGCCGCCCGAGCTCGCAGAAGTGCCGTTGATTTGCGTATATTGATTTGTTCCTTGCAAGTTTCTTGGGTTTATCCGCTCCTGGAACTCAAACTGCCAGTTCCTGGAGCAGCCACGCCGCTTGATCTGGGAAGAGCGGAGAGGAGCAAACTGGGACGAGCGGGTGACAGTCCCATCACCGGCAAGTGCAAGCAGCAGGGGACAGGACCACCGTTTCAGGGAGAAGGATTTTGAGGGTATTATTTTATCTATTTTTTTCCTTCCCTTCTTACGCTTTGGTGTCGGATCTAAAAGCATTGCTAAATCCAAGGTTATGGAGATTTATCCCCTTTTTTTTTTAGAGCTTATAATTTTGCTTCTTACCTTTAAGCATTTGACTTATGGTTAATGTGTGTATGCGGTGTGAGGTTAGGGTCCAGTTCCACTCCTCAGTGCATGGACAGCCGGTTGTCTGGCACCCTCTGTTGAAAAGACCATTCTGTCCCCTCAGTGTAAGGTCAGAGCGAGAAGCAGACTCCCCTTGGAGTTGGGAGCCCAATGCAGGACTCGATCCCGGGACTGGATCATGACCTGAGCTGAAGGCAGTTGCTGAACCAACTGAGCCACCCAGGAGCCCTTAAAAGAGATTTTCGTGTATTGATATTTTGTCCTGTAACTTTGCAGAATATTACAAAGGTCGGTGGGTTGTGCGGGAGGCTATAAGTTTCTGGTCAATCATTGTCTTGGGTTCCATGTCGCTGGATCTTGCTGGCATCTGAGAGTAGCTATTGCTTGAGGGGTTGTTTTGGTGCCCACCAGGTCTTTCATTTGAGTTAACAGATGAGGCGGAAGAAGGGAGGTCATCAGTTAGGAAGTACAGACAAAGGTCACTCGAGAGCAGGGGAGCTCTGAGCCTCTGCCACACAGCTTGTCTTGCTCATCACTTCCAGCTTGCTTGGTCCTGAGTTCTGTCCTTTTAATGAACGGGTCATCTAGTAAGTAACGTGTTTCCCTGAGTTCCATGAGCCGCTCAATCAGACTATTCTAACCTGAGGAGGAGGTTGTGGGGACCTCCGATCTGTGGCCCATAGCTTGAAAACACGGTGACCTCTCTGCCCAGCCACTGGCTGACCACTAAGTTAACAGCACAGGATCCAGTGACCACACACAACAAAGAACACGGACTGAACAAAATTAGTTTAGGAAAGTCACTAAGCCAGCAGTAGCAACCGCCACAAGAAGCCATAACAAAGCCTGGCATGAGGAAGGTCTGATTTCAGGATGCCTCCATGGTAATATTCATCATCACACCCTGGACTTGTCAGTGGGGCCAAGGCCCCGGGCTGGGAGTCAGGTAGCTTCTTACATGTTCCACCTGCCCCCCGCTGGCTCCCAGCCAAGCACAGTCCTGTGCTGCTGTGCACAGAAGCAGTTTTAACCAAGGTCGGGAATATGGGATGGGTTTTCCTGACTCCCCCTGCCACCACCCCTTGCCCAGGGCTGCAAGAGGGGAAAATTTCCTTCAAGTCCTCTTAAGGTCCCTGGCTGGGTCTGGAAATTGACAAAGACAGATGAACGGGAGAAAAACAGGCAAAGTATATTGATTTTCTTTTCTGGTGGGAGCCTCACATGAACATGGAGACCAGCAGAGGTGACTGGAACAGACAGCTCTTCTATCTTTCAGACAAAGAAGCGATCAGTGTGTGAAGAAGAATTGAGAGACACAGGAGTTTGGACTCGGGCTGGTAAATGACAAAGAAGTAACTGGGAAGATAAAGGTTAGTTTAACCAGGTTTGTTCCTACAGACTTTGTGGCCCTAAATTCCTTGACTCTGGTGATCAGCAGGTCCTCCCTGTGGTCTGGGGAGAGAAAGTGCCACATGGGAGTATTCTGACCCGCTTTAAGGAAGAAGGGCTGATGGCTGGTGATCAGAGGGATCTTCCTGCTTCTGCTCTATGCACAATTCTTTCAGTTTCTATATTTAATTTGCGAAGGTGCCATATTTGGGGTCCCGTATCCCAACCTTTACTGGCCTGGTGCTGTGCCCTTCTCCTCCTAGTATCCAGGACATTGAATGTGCTGCTGCAGAGACCTCCAGTCCTGGGGCAGCCCCTTCTCCAGGGAGGCACCTGCCTCCAGATGGGAATTGCCTATGACTTCCCACACAGGTGCCCTGTTGCTAAGGGTGGCCGCCCCTCCTCCAGGACATTGGGTGAGAGTGTGCAGATCTTACTTTGAGAAACTGACTTCATTTCCTGCAAATGTCTACCCAGTGGTGGGATCATACAGGAGTTCTATTTCTAGTATTTGGGGGACACTCCCTACTTTTCCCACCATGGCTATGCCAACCAATGTCAATTCTGGATGATTTTACCTATAAACCAAATTTTTCAAGAACCTCTCTGGCAGAGAACATGAGGAGCACATTTTCAAGGCCTTGCACAGTACACTAACCATAGGAACAAACCGGTAACTCAGAAACTATTGACATGAAGAACTATTTCTCCTTCTTCTGATTCTGGCTAGTGTGCTGGGCTCTGGCTCGATCCCACCTCAGGCAGCTGGAAGGACCGCCACTGAGATGGCTACTGTTTCCAGAAATTCTTCAGGGTGTGGCCAGGTTTCCCCACCTGTGCACAGATCAAGTTGGCGACCTCTGACAGTGGAGCTGTGGGTCCTGCAGGCTTGGTCCCTCCCCATCCCACGGTGGAGCCATCACACTGCGCGTTTAGGGGGATTAGAGCTGCCCATAGGCAAAACCACCCGAGATTCCCACTGTCCCTACCTGACCTCCAGATGCTCCTCAGTTACTCCTGAGCCTCTGGTGTCTTCTTGGAACCGTGGCCTGGCTGTTTCCGGACAGCTCGTCCAGCAGAACCCTCACATTCCAGGGAGGGGAATTATTAGCTGGAATCCACAGTGTGTCCTGCTGTCCCACCTGGATCGCTGTTTGAAGGCACGTCGTCTGGGCCATCTGAGGATCCAAGATCGTGGGTCTGTGGTCTGGAGGGGTTCTGAGCAGAGCTAGTGGGATGGGAGGGCTGCAAGGCACAGAGGCATGTTTCTAGAACGCAGTCTGGGGTCCCCAGCATCCTACCATTTTTGAATCAAAGTCCTGAGACTTTTAAAATGCCAGCAATGTTACAACGTGGGCCAGAAAATCATGTCTCTGTGCGCCCAACACCACCTCAACTATTGGCCGTTTCTTGTCACTTGAGCTGAGGACAAAGGATTAGGAGTTGGGGCTTGAGGGGAGGTCCTGGGCCAGACTTTGAGTATGGGGACACAGGCCTTCCAGACAGGCTTGTGCTGAGCCTCAGGAGGGCGCCTGTGTGGAGACCCCAGCTGCAGACACTGCTGTCCGCTGATGCCCCCCTCAGTCCTCCCCAGTGCACCTGCTGCTGGGGAGTCCCTGCCCCCTCCTCTCTGCAGAGGGCTCTCTCCTGCACCAGCTGTGCCCCTCCCCTGCCAGTCACTGCCAGCCTGCAGCAGGGGACGGTGGATACCCCGATGATCTCCAGTCCTGGGGCAGATCCAGTGCGGGTGGGACGTGGTCTCCCAGCAGGCCTGAGGGCCAGGCCCCCACGGTGCTCACTCTCCTCCTGGTGGCTCACTGTGCCACGTCCTCCCTCAGCCTCCCTGGACCCAACTCCTCCTCTGCTCAGGGACCATCCTTGGCCCAGGCTCCAGGTCATCTGGACCTTCTGGACTCACACTTCCATTGCTTGGCATGGGCACAGGCTGGCCTCACAGACTTGTCAGGGGAGACCCAGTGCAGGAAGATGCAGGCCACTGCAAGGGAGATGCTGCCAGGTGACCCCAGAGGGAGCGCACAGGCCTTGCACAAAACATGGGGCTCGTGGAGCCCAGTGTGGAATGTGGGCACCCAGCCAAGGGGCATGGGGAATCCTGGCAAGGGTGGCCCTAGTGGGGGGAGGGGAGACCACGGAAGGGTCACAGAAAAGGCCAGAGATAAGGACATATTTTCCGAAAGAGGTCGATGGAAGGATCAGAGGCTCACAGAGACGCTTGGGAAAACTCGGAGGTCCTGGAGATGTTGGCTGAAATGCTGTTATTTGGTCAGACAAGTCATGTCACAAACCTCCAGTCAATGCTGGATGATTGACTCTTTGTTGCTTCTAGGAATCGGGGGTATGGGCCATTAGCACTCACGCTGCATGAAATCTAGGATATATTTACTTTTTAAAATTATTATTTTATTTTTTTTTAATTTGATCTTTGTTCATGTTCCAAGAGTCATTGTTTATGCACCACACCCAGTCTCCATGCAATCCGTGCCCTCCTTAATACCCACCACCAGGCTCACCCAACCCCCTACCCCTCCCCTCCAAAACCCTCAGTTTGTTTCTCAGAGTCCACAGTCTCTCATGGTTCATCTCCCCTCCAATTTCCCCAATTTACTTTTCCTTTCCTTCTCCTAATGTCCTCCGTGTTATTCCTTATGCTCCACAAGTAAGTGAAACCATATGATAATTGACTCCCTCTGCTTGACTTATTTCACTCAGCATAATCTCTCCCAGTCCAATCCATGTCGATACAAAAGTTGGGTATTCGTCCTTTCTGATGGAGGCATAATACTCCATAGTGTATATGGACCACATCTTCCTTATCCATTCATCCGATAAAGGGCATCTCTGCTCCTTCCACAGTTTGGCAACTGTGGCCATTGCTTCTATGAACATTGGGGTATAGATGGCCCTTCTTTTCACTACATCTGTATCTCTGGGAGTAAATACCCAGTAGTGCAATTGCAGGGTCATAGGGAAGCTCTGTGTTTAATTTCTTAAGGAATCTCCACACTGTTCTCCAAAGTGGCTGCACCAACTTGCATTCCCACCAACAGTGTAAGAGGGTTCCCCTTTCTCCACATCTTCTCCAACACTTGTTTACTGATGGGATTAGAACCCAGCTTTCTGTGGGAAGTGGGAGAAACGGGACATGGTATGCTTCATGTCACTAGCCGAGGTCCTGGGTGTTGGCGGCGGGTGGGGAAGCGGGGCCTGTGGATCTGTCTCATCATATCCTGTGGAATTCAGGGACACCCTCCTGTCTGTTGAGTCATGCGGAGACAGGTGGACAGGGGGTCTCGGGCCAGGCATGTCGGTTGTCCTGGATCGCCACCAGGGGGCAGTGTGTGGGGGCAGTGGGGCCACTCCATTTCCATACAAACTGACCCGACTTGGTGACTGGTTCCTAGCAGCAGCATGGGGAGGGAGGGCAGTGGTGGTGCACACTTCCTAGGGTTGTGGTCCTGACTCATCTGGAGCCCACCGAGGTCAGCCATGCCTGGCTCAGAAGGCACTCAGTCAATGTACCTGTGGGCATGGTGCCCATGGTACTTCCGAGCCGGCACCCATGCTGCCGCCTCCTACTTTTCATCATCTTCGTGGTCATGAGCCTTTGCTCTTCCCCATGGCCCCCGGGTTATTGCTGGCCCTCCAGCTGGCCCTCCTGCCTGGGGCCCCGTGCAACCCGATGCCAGGGTAGCCTTCTCGAGAGGCAGCTCAGTCCCCTGATGGAACACTTCCGTGGATCCCCTGTGAGGGGAGGATGGTGCCCTGCCCTGGAAGGGGGCTGCAGGTCCCCAGTCAGGAGAACCGCATCTCCGTTTTCAGCCTGGCCTGCCCTCCCCTCAGTCCTCAGGGAAGCTGTCCCCACTTTCTGAGCTGACAGCTCTGACCTTAAAAGCCAATATTGCTTTCCGTTTCTCCATGCCTTAGTTCATCCATGGCACATCCTTCAGACCCGTTAGTGAGTTTTCAGCAGTCCTGCAGGGCTGTCTGCTCAAAGACGGAGTGACCTGGGAGGGGCAACCTTCCCTCCCACCTTCCTCAGATGTCCCTGAGCCTGGGGCCAGCTGTCCCACTGAGGGTTGAGGGACCCGAGCCAGCCCATCCTGAGCCCAGGCTGTCAGCGGTGTAGACTGATGTGTGCCAGGAGCGGTGGGCAGGTGGCATGAAGCAGAGGCAGGCACTTTCTCTTTCTCATTCCTTCAGCCCCCGCTTCCTCCCGAAGGTAGCTCAGAGCAGCCTCCAAGCCCTGCATCTCGAGATTCCATGACCTGTGCCTCCTGCCTTCATTTGAGGACCTCGGTGGTTTCCTGTTGCTCCCGTGGCAGTTCCTGGATCACTGGAGGGATCGTACCCTTGTCTGTGCTTTGACCTCTTCCTGTCCTGCACGGAGCTCACCCATCTTTGCACCTTCCATGGATGTACTTGGAAGCACGCTTATCCACAGGGAACCTATTGGCCAAAGGGATCCAGGGAACGACCGTTGAATTAGCGATCCAGGATAGAGAACCAGCCTGCTCTGAACCCTGTCCTGCACTCTGTGACTGTCTTACATTAAAACAGAAACAGTAACAGCTTTCTGGACTGTGAAGTGGCATCTGTCTCTATGTACACCGTTGAATGCCAGGTGCAGAGCCGGGACAGAAAGCAACCATGGCTCCTGTGGGCTGGGATCAACAGTTTAAGTGTGAGAACTCAGTGAAATCTGAATAAATATTGTCGAGGAAATACTCCCAAGTAGGACTTATGAACATTGCACAGCAAAAGCTTTTTCAAATAGGTTACTGAAAGAAAAATTGTTTTTATGTTTTGTTTTAATTCCAGTTGACTTAACATACAGTGGTGTATTCGTTTCAGATGTACAACAGGGTGATTCTGTGGTTTGGTATGTTACTCCGTGCTCATCGGGAAAAGCATAATCTTAATTCCCTTCACCTAGTTCACTCTTCCTTCCACCCACCTCCCCTTTGGTAACCATCAGTTTGTTCTCTGTTGTTAAGAGCCTGTGGGGCACCTGTGGGGCTCAGCCGGTGAAGCATCTGCCCTTGGTTCAGGTCATGATTCCACAGTCCTGGGATCAAGCCCCATGTTGGGCTCCTTGCTCAGCAGAGAGCCTGCTTCTCTCTCTCCCTCTGCCTGCCATTCTGTCTACTTGTGCTCTTTCTCTAGCTCATTGTCAAATAAATAAATAAATAAAATCATTTTTTTAAAAATTCTGTATTTTGGTTTGTCTTTTTCTCCTTTATTTTTTTTCTTTCTTAAATTCCCCATAAGAGTGACATTCTGTGGTATTGTCTTTCTCTCACTGATTTCACTTAGGATCACACTCTCTAGTTCCATCCATGGAATGGATGTGTCTGCAAATGGCAAGATTTCATTTTTTTTATGGCTGAGTAGGATTCCATCACGCATGCGTGCGTGTGCGTGTGCGCGTGTGCGTGCACGTGTGTGTGTGTGTGTACACATATCTCTTGTCTCATTTATCAATTTATAAACAGACACTTGGATTTCTTCCCTATTATATTGCAAATAATGTTTTAAGAAACAGGGCCGCATATATCTTTTTCAATGATTGTTCTCCTATTCTTTGGGTTAACACCAGTCGTGTGACTGCTGGATCATAGGGTAATTAGTTCTCAATTTGGTTTTCTGAGGAACATCCATACTGTTTCCCACAGTGGCTGCAGCAGGTTGCATTCCCACCAAGAATGCACGAGGCTTTCCCTTTCTCCATATCCTCCCAACACCTGTTGTTTCTTGTGCTGTTGACGGGAGCCATTCTGATAGGTGTGAGGTCATATCCCACTGTACTTTGGATTTGCATTTTCCAGATGATGGGTGATGGTGAACATCATTTCACGGGACATTTGGCCATCTGTATTTCTTCTTTGGAGAAATGCTGTTCATATCTTCTGCCTATTTTTTTAGACTAGATTCTGTTTTGGGGGTGTTGAGTTTTATCAGTTCTATATATTTTGGACATTATCCCTTCATTCTATAGGATATTTGCAAATATCTTCTCCCTTTCAGTAGGTTGTCTTTTGATGATTACATTTTCATTGTTCTTCTGCTCTGTGGAAACTTTTTATTTTGATGTAGTCCCAGTAGTTTATTTTTGCTTTTGTTTCCTTTGCCTCAGGGAACATGTCTAGAAAAATGTTGGTGTGGCCCATGTCAGAGAAGTTACTGTCTGTGCCCTCTTGTAGGACTTTCATGGTTTCAGGTCTTCCATTGAGGTCTTGAAACTATTTTCAGTTTATTTGTATGGTGTAAGAAAAAGGTCTAATTTCATTCTTCTGTGCATAGCTGTCCAGTTTTCCCAACACCATTTTTTGTAGAGACTGTCCTTTTCCCTTTTGATATTCTTGCCTGCCTTGTGGAAGATTAATTGGTCACATAATTGTGGGTTTATGTCTGAGCTGCTGTCCTGTCCCCTTGGTCACTGTATGTATTACTGTGCCAGGACCATACTGTTAGGATGACTAGAGCTTTGTAGTACAACTTGAAATCAGGAATTGTGACTCCTCCAGCTTTTTCTTTCTCAATATTGTATTGGCTGTTCAGTATCTTTGGTGGTCCCATACAAATTTTTAGGAGTGTTTGCTTGAGTTCTTTTTGTTTAACTTAAACTCAATGAGCTAACTTAGAGTACATCATTGGTTTCAGATGTAGTGTTCAACAACAGATCAGCTGTCTATAACACCCAGTGCTCATTGCATCACGCGACCTTCTTAATGCCATCACCCACTTACCCCATCCCCTACCCACCTCCCTTCCTGCAACCCTCAGTTTGTTCCTGTAGTTAAGTCTTTCATGGTTTTTCTCCCTGTCTGATGACTGCCCATTCAGCTTTCCCTCCCTTCCCCAGGATCCTCTGTGCTGTTTCTTCTATTTCACATATGAGTGAAACCCTATGACAGTTTTCTTTCTGATAGACTCATTTTGCTTAGCATAATATCCTCCAGTTCCATCCAGGTTGATATGATGGTAAGTATACATCCTTTCTGATGGCTGAATAATATTCCATTGTATCTATGTATTCATCTGTCCGTGCACATCTGGGCTCTTTCCACAGTTTAGCTATAGTGGATATTGCTGCAGTGAACTTTGGTTGGGGCGCAGGTGTCACTACTTTTCACTCAATCTCTATCTTTGGGGTAAATACCCAGTAGTGCAGTTGCCAGGTAGGAGGATAGCTCTTCTTACCTTCTTGAAGAAACTCGGTACTATTTTACAGACTGGCCGTATGAGCTTGCATTCTCACTAGCAGTGGAAGAGGGTTGCCCTTTCCACGCATCCTCAACATTTGTTATTCCATGACTTGTTAATTTTAGCCACTCTAACTGGTGTCAAGTGGTTTCTTATGGTTTTGATTTGTATTTCCCTGATGGCTGGTGATGTCAAGCATTCCTTCGTTTGTCTGTTAGTCACTTGTATATGGTCTACAGGGAATGCTTGTTCTGGTTTTCACCCATGTCTTGAGCTAGGGTTAGGGTTAAGGCCCAGGAGCACAGAAGGTGTGACCTGCTGATGAGAGAAGAATGTCGCAGGGGACAGATTTGAGGGCTACAGGTAGGGAGAATATTGGGCTTAGGGTTTGTGTTCAGTATGGTAACACACATAGACATAAACGGGGATTTACTGATTATTTCAGTCAGAATTCTCTCTGAATCCCTTCTGGAGTTCCAAATGGCTCAGTTTCTTCCTGGGTGGCAGGCTGAGTCCTCTGGTATGGCTCAGGTGTCCCCAGTCTGGAGGCCTTGGGTGCCAGGCTAGGAACAGGAGCCTGAACCCCAAACTCGGGTAAGGTTTAGGGCATAGGGGTATGGCAAGCCCAATCTGCCTGCACTGAGGCAAACTCCCCAGGGAGCTGAGTTGAGGGCATGGGTCAGGCCGGGTGTCTGGCTCCGGGCTTGTGTCCAGGGGGCTGCTGAAGTTGAAGGTGGCTCCAGAGGGGCATGTAGATTTCTCCTGCTCTGAATCCTTTGAGGAGTTCCAAATGGCTTGGTTTCCTTCTGGGTGGAAGGCAGAGTCCTGCAGTATGCCTCGGGTATCCCCAATCTAGCGGACTTGGGTGCCAGGCCTTGGGCACAGAGGCCAGGAAACCAAAACTAGGGTTAGGGGTAGGCCTTAGGGACATTGGGGTTTGATCTGCTGCCGCTGAGGTGAGCTTCTGTGAGGGCTGAGTAGAGGGCATGAGTCAGGCTGAGTGTCTGGCTCCAGGTTTGTGTCCAGGGCGCCTCTGAAAGTAGGGGCAGCCTCAGGTGGGCATGCAGATTTCTCCTGCTCTGAATCCTTTGTGGAGTTCCAAATGGCACGGTTCCCTTCTGGATGGAAGTCAGAGTCTGGAGTATGGCTCAGGTGTCCCCAGTGTGGAGGACTTGGGTACCTGGCCCATCGGGGCACCAAAGCCAGAAATATCAAGCCAGGGTTAGGGCCTAGGGGCATGGCAGGCCCGATCGGCAGGCGCTCAGGATAGCTACCGTGGTGTTTAGTTGAGGGCGTGGGTCAGGCTCCCCTCTGCCTCTGGTGGTGACATCCTGCATAGCTATGCCACACATGGCCTCACACTACATCTCAACACTGCCTCTAGTGGTGGTGAGCAGCACTGCAACACCTCCAGGCACCCTCACACTCCAGGTGACCACTGCTCCAGTGGCGGGAACTGGCTGTGCCACACCTTCCAGCTTCTTGCTCTGCAGTTCACCAGCGCTTCCAGTGTCAGGATACTTCACTCACACTCCTTTCAGCATCTCATATTGTAGTTCATTACTGTCCCAGTGGTGACAAGCTGCAAAGCCACGCCATACATGGGCTTACCCTGTATGTCAACACTGCCTTAAGTAGTGGTTGGTATCACTGCAAATCCTTCTGGCTTCCCTAGCACTGCTGCTGACCACTGCCTCCAGTGGCGGGAACAGACGCTGACTCTGCTTTCAGTGTCTCTCCCTGCAGCTCACCATTGCCCTCAGTGGTAAGAAACTGCACTGCCACTCCTTGCAACATCTTTTTTTTTTTTTTTTTTTTTAATTTATTTACTTGACAGAGAGAGATCACAAGTAGGCATAGAGGCAGGCAGAGAGAGAGAGAGAGGAGGAAGCAGGCTCCCTGCTGAGCAGAGAGCCCGATGTGGGACTCGATCCCAGGACGCTGAGATCATGACCTGAGCCGAAGGCAGAGGCTTAACCCACTGAGCCACCCAGGCGCCCTCCTTGCAACATCTTAAACTGCAGCTCAGCACTGCCTCCAGTGGTGACAAACTGCACAGCCAGACTGCCTATTATCTCACATTGCATCTCAGCACTGCCTGTAGTGTCCGTAAGCAGCACTGCAAGGCCTTCAGGCATCGCTTGCACTGTAGCTGACCAATGCTTGCAGTGGTGTTAAAGAACATTGCAACTTCTTCCAGCCTCTCGCACTGGAGCTCACCACTGCCTCCAGTGGCAGAAATCTCATGGGATGTGTCTGTGTTCTCATGAGATTTGGACAGAATTCACAAGATTTCACTGAGTTCTCATGATTATTGAAATGAGTTCTCAAAAGATTTGGACAGAAATCTCGTGAGAAATGCCCCAGTTCTAATGAGATTTGGACTGAGATATCAGGAGATTTGGATTGAGATCTCACAGTATGTGACTGAGTTTTCACGAGATTTCAACTAAGATCTCATGATATTTGGACAGAGATCACAAGATTTGGACTGAAATCTCACATGATCTCATGAGGTTTGGGTAGAAATCTAGTGAGAAATGTCTGAGTTCTCAGATTTGGAATGAATGACATATCATAAGATTTGGGTACATTCTCATGATATTTGGACTGAGATCCCATGAGATTCTAAATAAGTTCTCAGGGATTTGGACTGAGATATCATGAGGTTTGGACTGAGATCTCTCAGGGGATCTGGGAAGAAATGTTGTTGTATGTGCCTGACATCTCAGGAGTTTTTGGACTGAGACATCACAAGATTTAGAGATCTCCTCCTGGGATTTGACTGAAATCTCATGAGATTTGGACCGAGATCTCATGAGATTTGGGCGTACATAATGAGATTTCCCTGAAATGTCAAGACATATGAAATGAGTTCTCATGAGATTTGGGTAGAAATCTAGTTGGAGGAGCCTGAGTTCTCATGAGATTTGGACTGAGATCTCATAAGATTTGGATTAAGAGCTGAGAATTGCCCAAGTCCTCAGGAGACTTGGACTAAGATCTCTCGAGATTTAGAATAAGGTCTCACCAAATTTGGACTGAGATCACATGATTGTCCTGAGTATTCATTATATTTGAAATGCGTTCTCAGGAGATTTCTATCCAAATCATGCTCCCGTGTGCTCATCGGGGAATCAAACTGGATTTTCCTCTGGATGCCTGTGGTGTTCATGTGGCAGCCGACCCCATTGCTTCACTGTAATTTGTCTTATTTTGCTAAATCTTATGTTCACTTTTTTGTTGGTCACTGAGAGAGGGTAATGTGAATCTGCCTCTGGACATGAGTTTGGGGTTCCCCCAAAGGCAGACCCCAAATCAAGGACTTATGTGAAGGTTGTTTATTTGGAAAGTGGTCCCAAGTGAGGGTGTGGAACAAAGGAAGGGAGTGAAGGAGAAAAGCCGATGAAGTTTGCATTAGCAAATGGGTTGGTGCTGTGGGGGATGGCGCTCAACCCTGAGGTGCCCTTCTGAGAAAAGATAGCACCCCATCTTAGCGTGGTTCCTTTCAATGACGAGGGGTGGGGACATTCTTCCACAGTCTCCTGTCCTGCTGCTGTTTGAGGGGTGTCCCTTGAGGCCTTCACCACCCCCCCCCAACTTCCAGGTTGGCCTGTTGAAGGCTAAGCAAGCTCCTGGGAGTGCCAAAAATTACTCGGGTAATTGAGTAATTAATTAATATGGATGACATGACTCACGTGCACGAGTCATGTTGTGTAACAAAATACCACAGACTGGGATGCCTAAAAACAAATTTATTTTTGTACAGTTCTGGAGGTGGAAAGTCCGAAGTCTGGGTTTGGGGAGGGTTGGTTTCTCCTAGGGTCTCTCTCTGTGGCTTGCGGGCAGCTGCCTTCTTGCCGTGTCCTCATGTGGTATGTGCACAGTGATAGGGTTTCTCTCTCCTAGTGTCCTCTTGGATTAGGGTCCCAGCCTTAGGACCACCTTTAACCCTACTATCTCTTTAGAGGCCCTTTCTCCAAATGCAGCCACCCTGGGGAGTAGGGATTCACATATGAATTTTATGGGATCAGAATTCAGTCTGTAACAGTGGGAAGCTCCTTCCTATGGAAATTGCCCACCATAGCTGCAGGTGAAATGGGGGTGGGTCATCAGCAGTATTGCCACCCATCCATTATTGTAATCCTCCTAATCACTTAGGTACGTGTTATCACCCCTCTTATAATCACAAAGAAGATCAGACTCAAAGAAGTTCAACACCTAATCCCACATCATACTGTCAGTGATAAAGGTAAGCCCAGATCTAATTCAGCTCTGACTCTTGGTCCATGATAACTATTTTATATTTGAATTTTAATGTGTTCATGACTTATCTCATTTCCTGGAGGGTTGGAATGTTCTTATAGTTAAAAAAAAATCCCACAGTACCAGCATAGAGCATTGCAATTAAGTAAACACTCCATAAACTTAGGCATTGAGGTTTTAAAAATCACCTCTTGGCGGTTTCTTTTAGAGATAGATTGGGATGGGGGTGCGGTATCTATGCAACCAAAAGGAAGTTAAATCTGTTTTCCTGGGAACATGGTAACCTTTGAGGGGCAGGTCATCCTGGGGCCCCTGTGATGGTCCTTGCAGGGTATGGGCTAAGAGGGGCACAACCAACCAGCCTGGGGATGAGGAGGGCTTGCTGATCTAGGAACTAAGGGGCTTTGAGGAAACTTCATTAGTAGAAACTGGTCAGACTGCTATCCTAAGGGATAATTTTCAAATGATCAGAGTAATGACTTTGATGACAGTAACAAATGAGACAGTTTTGGCTTTAGGTTCATACAAGCATGTTAACCATGTCGATAGATTCTATCAAGTGCAAACCCGTTAGCTGTCATCACCTCTTGCCAACCGACCCTGTATTTTATCCGTCTCTCTAGATGGAGAATGTTTTACCACCAGAAATGTTAACATTTGGAGACCAAAACATGCTTCGGCCATGCCTTTAGAGAAAGAAAACAGGCTCCACAGAACCCCGGGACTGATTCCATCTCAGTGGAGCACCGTAACTCCTGAACGTTGACCTACATTTACTAAGAGACGCTTATACCAACTTCACTGGATCCACAAAGAAAACAGTGAATTAATTCTTGTTCTGCTTAGCGATTTCACTTTCCAAAAACTGATGCAGAAAATATGAATGGAGAATTTTAGAAAGCCTGTCCGTATCATATAGGCTGTACCCTGGCCATGTTTGACTGGACCCAGCCCAACTCACTGAAGGCCCACTCGGTGCTGAGCAGGGTCTGGTCTCTGAAGCTTAAAAGGCTGAGGAAGGACTGACCACCGCTGCAGGAGCTCACAGCTTTGTTGGGGGCGGGGAGGGTAGGACACTAGACTATGGATGAAAAAGAAACTTCCCGCACAGCAGAAGTATCTACAGCGTGATGCAAAGGACAGATTTATGCTTCAGAACTAGACCTGCTGCGTTCCCCTGGGGCGCCTGGGTGGCTCCATCATTTTAGTGTCCCACTCTTGATTCCAGCTCAGGGCGTGATCTCAGAGTCATGAGATCGAGCCCCAAGGTGGGCTCCAAAATCAGCAGAGAGTCAGCATGGGATTTTCTCTCTCTCCGACTCCCATCCCCGCTCAGCCCCTTTTGCACATGTGCACTCTCTCTCTCTCTCTCTCTCGCTCTCTCCAATAAATAAATCTAAAAAATACCCCAAAACCACTTCCCCTCTACAGGACACATGATACAGAAAGATCTTTGAAATTCTCAGACCACATTTCCTTGATCAGTTTTAAGAAAGTGAAATGACTAACCAAAGCCCACCCCTTCCTAGCTGTGTGATAATGAGAAAGTCACTCAATAACTTCATATTTTGGCTTCTCATCTGTATAATGGCATTCACAGGGCTTACTTCGTATGAGGATTAGTGTATTAATATCTACAAAAAGCTTAAAACAGTGCAGAGCATATGACTAATAAATGTAAGGGTTGTTGGTCTCTAAATCGCATTCCCCTCTGATGCATTGTTTTTTTCTTTTTCTAATTTTCTAGAAATTTCTAAAACCTAGATAATTTCTAAAAATTATCATCTTGTTTGGTAAGGTAAATATTGAAAACATACAATGTAAATAAAGAAAGCTTTCTTAAATACATAAACAAAAATGTGCAAGTTGGTTTTATAGTCTGTGCTTAAACAGTCCTGCTCAGGACAGGAAAATCCAAGGGAGCTATTGTTCTGAAGTCACTAAGGATGTCAGAAGCCTGCCACACTGGCTGTAGAAACCCCATAAAGTGGGATGTGCCAACTCACCCCTTCTCCGTCCCCCCCACACCCCGCTCCCTGGAAGATCTTCCTCCCGTAAACCCCGGAGCTGGGGGGCCCCAGGCCATCTCATCAGAGAGACCCTGCCTCCCAGCTTCCCACGGACCTGAAGAAATAAAATCTGGGCTCCAAAATAGAAAAGAAAAACCCTTGCAAGACTGAAGTTTAATATTTTATTAACTGTTAACACGTGAAGTTTGATAATGTTGAATTTAACGCTATAATTGCCAAGAAATCAGAATCGTTAATCAAATGTTTAAAAATAATTCAAAAAGCAAATCATGGGTCTCCTTTCCCTAACCAGCAGCATGACCTTCAGTGGGGAGCACAGTTGTATTCTGATGTTTATGGCGCTTTGGAGTGGCGCGGGCAGAGGCCGGAGCACCCGGGGCTTGGAAGCCCCTAAAATCTGCCCGCGTGAAGGTTTCTGGAGGCTCTCGGAAGAGCTCAAACTTCTTCCTGCCCCTCTCGGAGCCAGCGGTGACGGCCCACAACTTCATCGTAAAAGCTGCCCGGGGCTCACGGTTTAAATACGGGGCAGCTGCAGAGAGATGGGTCGCTTCCGCCGGAATGCCGGAGTTCATGCTTTTCGTGTGCAGCAGAATTACTTGGAAACCTTTTTTTGCGGGGTGGGGGGGCGCTTAGAAGTCTGAATTTGTGATTCAGTAGGTCTGGTGAGCAGCCCGGGAATCGGCATGTGAAGATCCAGGCCGTCCAGGGGGCCACACTTTGGAAACAGCTACTTTTAGTGCAGGGGGTTTTCAGAAGAAGCCAAGGAAAGGTGGGGGCAGGGGCGGGGTGGGGGTGGGGAAGGGGGCGTTGCTGGATGAATAACCCTGGGCGCAAACTGAAGGGTAATTGCCAGTCTGGAGACAGCTGTGCCTCAGGTCACGGCTTCCCCGGGGACGACATCGTCGAAAGGCGCAGGTGCGGCCCGAGGCTCGGAGAACGTGGCGTGGATTTCTCGTTCTCGAGTGCGCTCAGGTGTTGCCAGTGTGGAGCACTTCTGGAGGCAAAGCGCCCACCTTCTCCCCTCCTGAAAGAGCACTTCCCTTGAGCGGAAGCTGCCTGTGTCGAGTTCCGTGGCAAGTTTCCGAATCCCAGCCTTGCGGAGCCTGGGGCCTCCCGAGGAGCAGGACGTCAGGTTCACGGAGGGCGTCATGTTCACGGAGAGCGTCCTGTTCAGCGACGGGGCAGCCGCGTGGCGAGACGAGCCTCGCCCGCTCGCCGCCGCCCGCAGACCGGGGACCAGAACGCCGCGATCTCCGGGTTCGAATCCCTGCCCTTTCCGAATCGCCTCCTGTAAGCACACGTGTCGCCTCGGCGGTGGCACTGCGGCGTGGTTGGCTCGGAGCGCGCTCCTAGTCCCTCCAGGCTGGGGCAGGATCTTCCCCGCGTGTTGGGAGGAACATGCCGGGAATCAGGAGCACAGACTGCGGGATCCTGCGGATCCAAACACACGCTGGCTTGACCGAGGCAATGCCTTCCCTTCTCTGAGTCTCCTACACGCCGGGGGTGGGGGGCGAGGGATAGTAAGAGCTACTTCAAGCATTGGGGCTCCTTAAACCAGCCCCGGTTCCTGAAGGGCAACTGCCTGGAAGTTCATTGGCGTGAAGCCGGCTGGGGAGCCGGATCACTGCGCTTGCTGCTGTTCTGCCGGCCCAAGCCGGCCTCGTGGACTGCTCCCTCACACGGCTGGGAGTGGGGACCCCCGCCCCTGACTTCCTGGAGCCCGGGCTGCTGGGGAGTGGTCTGCGGGGCTGAGCTCAGCAAAGCTCCCTGAGAAGGAACCGGTACTGACGGAAAGACAGACGTTCCAGGCTTCCCAGAAGCAATCGTCGTGTGTGGTTATCAGAAAAAATGTCATTCCATGTCCCAGTGGAGGGAAGCAGGGGTACAAATTAACCCCAAATTTATGTTTGCCGGGGGATGAATCCTCTGACACGAGAGGGTGGGTCACAGGTTTTCCTTCTGGATTATTTGCTCCACGGGCGAGGACTGAGATTTATAGCTCGTCCCAGAGTGTGCGCGGCTCACAGGCTGGGAAGCCAGCTCAGAGAGACCCGGGGACTTCGTGCTTTCAGGGGACGGTGCATCCTCATACAGAAACTGGAAAGTTGACTTTTGATTTTTATTTGCCAAATGTGTGCGTGAGGAGGCTTTGCCACTTTCTCCGAAGTCCAGGGCCTTTGTGACACCCTCTCCCCAACACTGTGTGATCACGGGGCTATTAAGGGGGAACTTCCCCGTCAGGCCACCTGGGCAGGAAGGCACAGCAGGGGCCCCATGGCCAGCACTGTTTCTGAGCAGACCACGACGGCCCCGTCCTTCCCAATCTAGCCTAGGACGGCAGCCACTCTTCATCGGCTTCGTAGTGAAAACTCTGGCTGTGGTCTGCAGTCAGATCCAGTGTCCCCCGAGCACTGGTCGAGTTCTGGCACAGCAGTACGTGGTCTGCTCCTTCGTTCTGGAAAGATGCCTCGGAGCCAGGGAGTCATGTCCTCGGGGCTGGCCCAGGCTCTCCTCACCAGGCCGCGTGGCCAGGGGAAGGTGCACCCATGGCTCTTTCAGGCAGAGTTGGGGACCCTCCCTCTACCCAGGGGCAGCTGTTGGACCTAGCACAATGGGGGCCTCAACGACTCAGCTGTAGGGGGTGATAATCGGAGCACCTGTGCCACAGGGTGACACGAGAATATACAGAGGGTCCCGGGCCTGTCCCAGGTGTCCGGCCAATGGCAGCTCTGGTGACCTCTACACACGACCAGCATCTCAGTAACAAGTTCCTCCTTTCCAAAAAGATGCTCTCTCTCTTTTTTTTTAACCTTTCTAAACTCTGGCAAAGCAAAAAATTGTCCATCTCCATAGAAACCTGTGGAAACACTGGGGACATCCATTGCAATGCGTGTGAGCCCCAGGGCAGAGCCCCACACTTCTCTGTCTCAGCCTTGGGACTGACCACATTCATGTCCACATTCTATTCCAAGGGGAAATAAATTGATTTTAAAAAACAACAACAACAAAAACCGAACCCAAACAAAACAAAAACCAAGCCCTGTGTGAAAGCTTGAGGACAAGAGACCTGGAACATGTCTTGGGCGGGGCTGGACCCAAAGCCGGAGAGGAGCAGGTTCAGGTCCTGGTGCACATACCTGCTCCCTCCTCGGGGGCACTGCTCTGCCCGGCAGCTGAGCGGAGCTGGTGGTGTGTGGTGGGAAGAACCCGTGTCCCGTGTCCCTCCCACCTCTCCCTGATGTTGTCATCCTCAGCTTTAGCCCGGGGTCCCGGTATTGGATGTCGGATGGCCGGGACATTCATTATGTCAGGCCCCTGGCGTGCGCCCCCCAGGGACAGGCTCACCAAAAAGAGGACAGTGATTTTTTTTTTTTTCCTTTCTCTTCTCGGACACCCTGCAGTCTGGCTGGGGAAAGTTAAAATTACCAGTCCCTCTCAATATTTAATCTATTTAAATCATAGAAGATTATCCCAAAGCCTTTTCCTTTGAGCAGTAGAAACAAGATTTTCAGTGTGGAGGTCTTGTGGAGACTGGAAACATCTGGCCCTCAGTAGGCAGCCAGAACGACCTCAGGGGACACTTCTGAAGGCGGAGCCCGGTTGGCAGCCTCCTGCTGTGTCTCCGTGTAGCCTCATCCTTAGGGTCCTTGAAGGATCCTTGAAGGATCACCTCAAGGACCAGGCTCCCCCCTACCACAGCCAGCTGGCACAGGTGCTGGCCGGCTTCCACTTGATTTGTTCTCCACCTTTTCCCTCCCCCGGGAAACCACAGCTTTTCACAGGGACCACACAGCAGGCTGCTGTCGATGCAGTCAAGAGGCAGCAGAGGAGTTTGGGCATCAGAAGGCAGGGAGTGGAGGTTCCCTCTTCCTCCGCTTCTCTGAGGAGAACACTCACTGCAACCAGATGGGTTTTCTCTTCTGGATGAAGGCCTTGATTCCTTCCTGCCCATCCTTCAGGGCCACGTTGTCCACCATGGTCTGGGAGGTGAGGTGGTAGGCTGTTCGAAGGTCCTGGGGCAGCTGCTTATAGAAGGTGGCCTTGCCCAGAGATACCACGGGACGGCTCAAGGAGGCAATCTTCTTTGCGATTCTCATGGTCTCTTCCTCCAGCTGCTCCTCGGGAACGACTTTGCTCAGCAGCCCGTGGAACAAGGCCTCCTGAGCAGAAATGGGCTCCCCGGTGAAAAGCATTTCTAAGGCCACCTGAGGGAGGAAGCGTGTTACTCAGGCATGTTCCCTGTGACCCCCAGCTGGCCAAGCACCACCCTCTCCCTTCCCCTCTGCCTACTTCCCTACCACCTCAGCCCAGTTATCTGCTTCCTCAAATAACACGTCACTCGTCAGGCCCGACGTCTACAACACCCAGACTCCTGCCAGGGACAGGGCTGGATCTTTTCCAAGAGCAAGGAGGAGGCAAGTGCCCAGGGAAGGACCCGACTCGCCCCCTCCCCGGTGAAGGCAGAGAGTCAGGCCCTCCCCTGGCTCCTTCACCAGCGCTGATTTCCCAGCACCGCCCGAAGCCAGGGGCTCCCCTCTGTCTCTTGCAAGGGCCAGGTACAGGACATCTGATGGGAGGGAGCCAAAACTGAAGCCCCAGGCCTGCCTCAGACCGACAGAGGGGCCACTTTCCAGAAGGAGGAGCATGCTCAGAGATGCCACCACCACAGTCTGACTGAAAGAGCAGCCCCTAAAACCAGAGACGGGGGGCTTGAAAGAAAATGCCTTCCAGGGACCAGACTCAGGATCCCGGCATGATGTAACTTACACAAGAGCCTGCCTCCCTCTGGCCACCCCTCTCCCCCCACACTTTCCAGGCCTGTAGAACGAGGGTAGAGGCTCCCTACTCTCGGTGGTTTGCTCTGTCCCATAGCCTGCCCTGTACTGCACCTCAGTTCTCTTTCCACAAAGCCTGGCCTCTTGAGATTCAAATTTATGATTCCCGCCGCACACAGAGACTCAGAGCACGGGCCAGGGGGTGGGGAGGAGGCGCCTCTCTACTCCCCCCACCCCCTGCAGCCCCGCCGCTCCTTGAGCGCCCTGGGCATGCTGTCACCTTGGGGTGCTTGTACTTGGTGTCCCCTCAGCCTGCGATGCTCCATCCCCTGGCGTCCTGAGGACCGGTGCCCTTGTCCCCGTCAGGTCTCAGCTCCTGTGTCCTCTTGTCCACACGGTCCTCCCGGACCAGGCTAGTCAGCCTGGGGGTCACACCCCCCTTTCCGGCTGTGTCTTCATCCTTTGTGCTTCTGCCGTTTAGCACACCGCGTGCTTGACACGTTGACCTTGTGTATTGTGATCGCCAGGTGAACGCCACCAGATCATGGAGTTTATTCAAAACTCTTCCATTGAGTTCTGCGTTCAGTTCTTGCACAGAGTAGGCGGCTTACTAAGTATTGATGCGTGCTTGGAGGGGTGGATGGGTGAAAGCAGGTGTTACGGCAGCTGGGGGAGGCTTCTGTTCTTCGCAGGCTTGGTCAGAGCGGTGGCTCGGCTCCCACCTGGCTCGTCTGCTTGGGCCGCCTGGTCTTGGAACCTGGATGCCATGGTGTATGGGCAAGTCTGTGACACATGAGAGACCGTGCGAAGTGTTCCAGTGACCAAGCTGGTATCCCCGCCAAGAGGCTGCCCAACAGCCCGACACAGGGGTCCGCAAACACTCAGACGATGCTCACCCCATCTTCCGTTCCCCCAGCTGAGGCCACACACACTGCACAGCCGAGAAGCTTCCTCGGGGACCCCTGCCCGGATTGTAGATTCATGAGCTCGACAACCTGCTGCTGTTGCTTTGAGCCACTGTTATGGGTGGTCTCCTCTGCAGTAGTGGGTAAGGGGACTAGACTGAGATAAAATTTGGGGGTCATTAGCATTTAGATCATGCTACGGACTGGGTTTCTCAGCCTTGGTGCCGTCGTGTATTGGGGGCCAGGTCGTATCTTGTGGTGCGGGATTGCCATGTGAATTGCGGAATGTTCATCAGCATCCCTGGTCTCTATCTGCCAGACGCCAGGAGTTCTGTGTCCCACCCCAAAGCTGTGACCCTCACAGACGTCCCCCCCGGCACTACCAGATGTCCCCCTGAGCCAGTGTTGCTCCCAGGGAGAACCGCCGACTTAGATGGTTTTTCTAGATCATGAGGCTAGACTGTTGCAGCTAGGGGCGGAGCTTTGGTAAAAAGGGAGGGGTCAGAAGGCGGGGATCGGGGACTCCTGCCATCGTGGGGACAGGTGGGAAACACACTGGTTAGGGCACGTAAAGCTGGGCCCCGGCTTCCCCTCTGCAAGGTTAGGCAGTGGACTAAATCCCAGCATGTCCAGTTTGGGGGCGTGTGATGTCAGCACGTGGGAGGCAGCAGGTACGCGATGCCTGTGGGTCAGTCTATGCCTGCGGGTCACCCCAGAGACTGGGCATTAGTTGACCGGGAATAGTATCCTGGCACCAAAGCCTCTTAGAAGCCCCTGGTTGAACGTGGAGGTTCAAAGCCAGGTCCTGTGGGGGAAGGGCTGCAAAGACCCCACAGAAGACACCCAGTGAGTCACACGAAGGGGCCGGGACAATGTCTGCTGTCGCTGCCTGACAAGCACATGTCAGAGGGGTCCCCAGTCAGAAGCCAGGGGAAAGCAGGGTTACTGCACCTTCCAGCCTTTTTGTCTTCCATTCATGCAGGCGGCTCTCCTGAAATTCATGGGACCACAGAGCAGACAGTGGCCAGCCCCCAAAACAACACTAAAAATCAAATCTGGCGAAGACAAGTCATCAGACCCTTTACAGTCATCAATCGCTTTACAGCAGTCCCTTTACAGCAATGGGCAAGACCTCAAATAGCCTTCCAAGAGTAGTTATGAGAGGTGCCTGGGGGGCACGGTCGGTTGAGTGTCCAGCTTCTGCTTTCAGCTCAGGTCATGACCTCAAGGTTGTCTTAAAACGAGTAGCTGTGAATGCTAGGAGAGTCGTAAGGAGGAAATCGTTACAATCAAAGCATCAGTGTTCCCGTGGCGGGCTCAGCGGACAGGCATTCATCCATCCCGGGCCGTCCCTACCTGCTGGCCGGGTCATCATCTGTCCGTGGGACGGCCCCTCGCCAATGCCTTCCTCCACCGGATGCTTGCATGAGTGTCGCTCTCTTCCTGAGCCTCCTGGGCTCTGTTCTCCTTCCCCTGCTTCCACGACCCCCGACCGAGCTCCTGTCTGGCTCAGATTCTGCCCCTGCCCAGGGCCCAAGAGCTCAAGAAGTTTTCAGAGTGAGTCCTGTGGAGTCCAAGCTTCTGCAGGCCTGGACACGGGCCAGGGTGTGGGCAGGGACCTTGTCCTGTCTGCAGAGTGTGGCTCCCCGAAGGGACCGCTGGGCACGTCGCTTCTCGTCCCCTTTCCCCAGCTGGCCTGCGTGTGTACGAACGACTCTCAGAGATGCGGCAAAGAGCAGCTAACGAAGGACCGCAGGGCTCACAGTCACATGGAGTGCGACAGAAACAACACGTGAACCGGGGGAAAGAACTATGATGGTTCTGCTCACTCGAGGGACCTGGCACGAGTCTGCGTTTGAGGCTGGGGGCTGGGTTCCGTGAGTAGGAACCCCAAGCAGAGCCAACCTTCTCCTGGGCATCCGTTCACCCCACAAAGACTTACAGAGGAGAGCTCCAAGGATCCGGGGCTGTGCTATGCACTGAACTGTGTCTCCCCAAAATGCACATGTGCCAGTCCTGAGCCCCAGTGCAACTGTATTTGGAGCTGGGGCCTTTGGGGTAGGAATTAAGGTTAACTGAGGTCGCTGGGTAGGGCCCTGATTCCATAGGATTGGGGGCCTTAGGAGCAGAGTTAGGGATCTCTGTGTTCATGTCTCTCTCACATCGCCACATGAGGACATAGTAGGAAGGCGGCTAGCTCCAAGCCAGGAGGAGAGCTCGTAGGTTTCACCTCTGCCGGCACGGCGAGCTGCGACGCCCAGCCTCTGGGACTGTGAGAGAGCACATTTCTGTTGTTTCAGCCGCCCAGACCCTGGCATGTACTACAGCAGCCCAAGGTGACTAATACACACACAGGAAGACTGTGAGTTTTTGTTATGTCTTAATTCTGAAGTAATGCCAAAAACACATTTAAAACCCCGGAGAGGAGTGAATACGGCACCCCTGTCTGTCAGGCCCAGGCAGCTCTGCCCATGGGAGAACACATGATCTCTTAAATTGCCTTCTAGGTAAACGATTCCTAATATTATTTCAGGGTCTCTAATATCCACAAAAAGGAAGTGACCTTGAGCTACAGCATGAAGGGTTGTCATTGGACAGAAGATATTTTCCCTTTCAGTCCATCAGTCAACCAAGCGGAGGACAGAGACAGATGGTCAGAACGTGAGAGACCATCAGAGATCAGTCCACCCTCTGACGGGTCCACACCAAGTTCAAGCTCGGCACACTCAGAAATAAAACGGCGCCTACACTGGCCTCTCCTACCACCTCCGGTGGGTATGAGAACTGCTGAATTCAGAAATCACCTCACATGGAAATACTGTCAAAGACGCAAGACGCTCATCTTTCTGGAATGCTCTAAAGGCAGCCTTGCCTGCAGGTAGGTGAAGGGACCACAGCATCTGGACGGGTCCCCTCCACTCCTGGATCCATCCTCACTTCTGGGCGCCAACTTCCTTTATTATCGCTTACACGGACTCACAGTAAAAAAACAAAAAACAAAAAAACAACCGATTTGTTCAACGGTAGTGAGTTCACTTATGTCCCCACCCTCTCTCCCACTTGATGGAAAGTGACAGACTGTCCCATGAAGAGGGATCACGAGGGGTCACGAGGAGGGCCTGGTGCTCCAACCCTCACCGTGCTTTGGAACCCAATCTGGGTGGCCTCGGTGTGGTCCCGGGGCTTGGAGTCGGGCACGCGGGCTCTGCTTCTCTGTCCCTCCTCACACCCAGGCAGCACCACAGACATGTCACCTCCCAGGAGGTGTCCCGGCAAAGCCAGTTTTCAAAAGCAAAGAAGTCAAGAGAACAGGTGAAGAGCCAGGATGGTGGAGAGGCGGCTGGCTGAGTGGCTTCCTTCTAGCGAACGACGGATGCGTGTGACTAGATGGGAACCGGGAGGAGGGCCCCTGCGGCTCTTCCTGAGGGAGGCATCGCTGGCCCGGGGCAGCCCCGAGACAGGTGCGCCGCGGTCCACCTCGACCAGGCATGGGCACGCTCTCCCGGGCGCTTCCGTTCCTTTCATTCCCGGAGGCCAGGGAGGTCTTAAAGGGATTCAGGCTACCCTTGAAGGACGTCTTGATGGGAGGAAGGTCAGCATCCCCGCTTGGTTCATCCTCTTCTTTGGGCCTTGGTTTTCTCATCTGCTTCCTGGGCTCATACTGATTTACAGAGATTTTACCCAGGCGGGTTGAATAACAGAGCTGTATTCTCTAAAGAAAAGAAAGCCTGTTTATTCTCTAGCTAATCGGCACCATCTTTGCTTCAGATGAGAGAGAAAGCACCTTCTCTCATCCGTTTCCTTCATCAATTCAAGCTGCCTTTTATGACGGCACTTCTTGGGTCCCCGTAACAAGCTGGGGGTTTCACACTTCCTCTTCCTGGGGCACTTGCATTAAAAACAACAGCACCTGAGGCCAAGGCAAACCCCGGGAGCAGCAAAATTTGGGTCTGGAGTGGGTCCCCCAAGTTCCAATCTCAGGTGGGCCACTTCCGAACCACAAAATCTTAAGCATGCAACTTAAGCCCTCTGAGTCTATTTCCTCATCTGAAGGTGGGACTGAGCCTTCCGTCCTCCTGTGGGATTGCGGAGATGAGAGACAGTAAGTGTGTAGCTAACGCTACCCTGCTGGGCACTCAGTCGGCACCTAATAAATGCACTGATGATAAAAACACGCCTATTGCAACTGTACATTTGTATGACTCTGATTGGCTATTAGGTATCACAGCCCTGAAAGGGGGTGATTCTTTAAAGCAGAGGGGTCTTGGGGGCCCCTCGAGTCACACCTATGGTAAGAACTGGCTGGCGATGCAGTAAGAGCTGGGAGTCACAAGGCAGGTTTGGTTGCTGGGAGATATCAGGTAAGCCCCTGAATTGCCCCTCAAACCCTTTTGTAAATCAGGGGTTGAAGTACATGGTCTCAAAGCCATGGAGACCAATGGCCATGCAGTTCTCTGTTCAAGTCCAGATTCTGATGTGGTCGGTCTGGACGGCTGGGACCCTGCATTTCTCAGGCTCTCTGGTGGTCTCCAAACCAGGCTGAGTAGCAAGACGTTAACACTCTTTCCAGCTTGGAAGTTTCACTCTGTTCTTTTTTCTTTGTCTTTTTTTTTTTTTTTTTTAAGATTTTGTTTATTTATTTGACAGAGATCACAAGTAGGCAGAGAGGCAGGCAGAGAGAGAGGGGGAAGCAGGCTCCCGGCTGAGCAGAGAGCCCGATGTGGGGCTTGATCCCAGGACCCTGAGATCATGACCTATATGGAAGGCAGAGGCTCAACCCACTGAGCCCCCAGGTGCCCAGTTCTACGCTGTTCTAATGAGATTTGAGGAAATCCGATTCCACAAATACCCAAAGTTTCCACAGAGACCCCAGGCAACTAGATGGAAGCCAGCGTTCCCACCACAGAGAAGTGATGGGCTGGAGGAGTGGGGGCTCGGATTTTCCCATGCTCCCCCGGGATACCAGCTGCTTGAGGGTCCGCTCGGGCTGGGGAGGGGAGCAGCTGCAGCAGGCAGTGTTTAGAAGATGCAATGAAGATGCATTATTTAACTCATGCCAGAGGAGAGAGACGGTTTACAAATGTGGAAAATTATTCATGCCCGGGCTCAGTCTGGCTTGAACACAAGGGCTGCACTCCATCACTCTGCTCCCCGCGGAGAAACCTCCCCTCTCCACCTCCAGCACTGCTGAGCCATTTCCCACGGTGACCAGCAGAGGGCACTGGTGACCCACACCCATGGCTCTAGCTGGGGCAGAAAGGGTAGAGCTCCCAGGGCCGGCAAGTTTGCAAAAGCACTTCCTTGCTTCCCTGTGGCTACACGCAGAGGAAACGTGTGCCCCCCACCCACCGAAGCCCACGGGCCTGTGTATGGATGTGTTCATAGGGGGGCAATCAAGCAATGACTGCAGGAAGGGGTGTTTCTGTTTAGGTTTATATTTTTATGAATTCCTACTTGCCTCCTCCAGGGGGCGGCACAGGCGAGATCTGAAGATCGAGCAACCTGGCAAAGGCCCTAGGTTCTGACAGACTTCTTCCCACTGAGTTCCCTTTATCAGTATTGTGATTTCAGATCATGAGTGTTGACCCCAAACTGTGTATCCCCTTCACGCCTCTGTGGAGTAATGAACCCAACAGGCAAAGATATCTACAGATAGCTCTGAACCACTTTCAGACTGCTAACTGGGAAAAAACCCGGGGGGTCAGATCACAAGGAGCACAGATCAAGGAGCTGAGTGGGGACGATACTGGAGACTCTGCCCACATATTCTCAGCAGGCCTGGCCCTTGCCAAAACTACCCAGGGGAAGTCAGAGCTACTTTTGTTCTTGCCATGTCCTGCCCCTTCATCTGTCACGCCAAGTAGTTATGCAGGGTGGTTCTGAGCACCGGGCTTCCTGGAAACTTAAGGCCTGTGTGTGTCACATGTGGTTTTTTTCTCTTCTCAAAAACTCTTTTAAAATTTGACAAATGTGATAACAATGTTTACATTTCTAGGACTCCATTGTAAGCCTCGATGGGAAAAGTTTGTTTGTGTTAAGAAAGAATGGGTTCTTATCCTAACAGCAGGGCTGATACAAAGGTTTGGGTGCTTCACTGTGGACCCTTCCAGAACATCAGGTGTTAAGGAAGATGAACACCTGCTGATGGGGCAACCTGTCCACCTGCTGATGACGCGACAGGCCTCGTGACTTGATCTGCACAATTGTATGGCAGTGTGTCAACAAGCTCCGACAATCTACTTGAGATGCACTTCGATTTCATGTACTTGGCACAGAGGAGAGACTTAAGAAGTATTTGCTGAATTACCGTACATGCATTTAAAGTGAACTTGTCTCCTGACAGGACGAAACCCGCTTAGTCTGCAAACCTTTTGGCAAGCTGTTATGTCTGACAGCTCACCTTTGCCCACTTTCAGCCGCTGTTCCTGAGGGTGTGTGCTCGCACACTCTGCCTTCAGACCTTTCTCACAAATACACGTTTCTGTAAAAACTAATGAGGCACCATAAAGGAAAGGAACGCATCCCTAAACTTCTTGTTCCTGCCGCTTGATTTCCCTGGGGTCTCATCTCTTCTGTGCCTCAGGCATATGGGCAACTGCTAATTTTTGTAGTTGACGTTAAAATGGATAATATATTCTAGAAAGCATTTTAGGTTCCCTACGCTCTACAACTTCGCCAACCTCTCCCTTTCTGGAAACACATTTCTAGTTGAGAATGAGGATGCATTTTTTTCTAGAATAGGGAAACCCCTGGTTTACACTTAAGAGCTCCTTAGTAAATCCTATTTTATGATGTGATAGGAAGAATGAGCTTAACGAAGAACGTGGACTTCACCGTGGTTAGCAACGACCAACCACCTCATGTAATGTGGCTCCTTCCAGGGCAGATCTAATATGCCAAGCACGGGCTCATCTTTCTCCTCAAATGTAACCATTGCAAATGTGATATAACTCAGGGAATCAGCTCTTTTCAGTACTTTCTGGAACAAGACAGATCGCTGGCAAACAATAAGCCAGGGACACTAGCATCCTGGCCTCCTGATACTGACCTAGGTCCCCCAGGTGTTCCAACAAAACTGAGTTTCAACGGCAGGGCCAGTAAGGGGACAAGAACGTGTGCGAACAAAACAAAGCAGGACCCTAACTAGTCGTCCTGAGGGGCCCGCAAGGGTGATACGCAGTGAGAAGCTCAGAGGAACAGGTGCCGGCCATCCCCGCCCCCACACTTGGCTTCAGAAGGGACACTGCAGCGCAGCCCACCACACACACTCTGGGCGGAATGTCCTGATCCAGTCCTTGTAACCAGTGAGTTCTGGAACCGACCACCCCGTGCCCTGGGGGATCACATGGGGAGGGCCCACAGGGCGTTCAGTTACCTTCCTCGGCACCGCTCTCCCCAGGGCCACCCCAGGGGTGGAGCAGAAGAGCCCGATGTTCACCCCAGGGGTGGCGAAAGAGGACTTGTCGCTCGCCACGGCAATGTCACAGCTGGCAACGAGCTGGCAGCCGGCCGCGGTGGCCAAGCCGTTCACCATGGCAATGACGGGAACTGGGAGCTTCTGGATCAGCAGCATGACCTGAAAGGGCAAACCCACGACTTCATTTCCGGCCGAAAGCAAAATGCAACACGCATGCGGACGATTTTCTGTGACTTCACCCTTCCCAGAGCATGTCCCCTATGCCTTTGATCAGAGTCTCGGAAAGAAAGGGTGAAAGGAAGCCTGAAGAGAACTAACCTGGCATCAAATACCACCTGTTCGGTCTTCCGGAGACCCAGGGGAGGAGGGGACAGTAGGTGACAACCAGGGCCGGAAAGCTCAGCGGGGAAGGAACTCGCCCAGGCGGGGAGATTTGAACCTGCGTCCGGCTGATGGCACAGCCCTGGTCCTTCTACACCCGGCAGGACCCTCGGTGAGGTCGCGGTCCCCTCTGACCACGTCCCCAGCAGCCCCCCATGAAGCACAGAGCTGATTCTGCTCTCTGGGCAACCGCGCCTGCATGGAGCACGCCCGCTGCGAGTCTAAACTGGTATTTGCTACTTCCTTGAAAAATGAAGCTGGAAGAAAAATTACTTCGCCAATTACTTCGGCCCTGAATGTTCTCTCAGTTCCTTTATAATGGGGGGGGGGGAGCCCTGTCAGGATCAAAACAAACAAAATTCCCTAAACAGGGCCCCTGGCACAGAGAGGAGCCCCAAACTGGCTCGCGCGACCCCTCCCCCACTCCATAAATTTCTGGAACTTATTTTTGCAGCTTACCAAATACCTTGGTTGATTTCTCCATTTTTTTTTTTTTTTTATGCCACACAAAACAGACTGTGTCGCTATGGTAACTTGGACCTATACACAGTTGCACTTTGAACCCTGGCAGGGAAGGAGCGCAGGCGGGAAGGAGCTGCTACATCTGGGTTCGTTTCCTAGGGCGGCCACTCTGAGAAAATGACTTTCCTTGAAGGTTTTTTTTTTTTAAAGATTTTATTTATTTATTTGACAGAGAGAAATCACAAGTAGATGGAGAGGCAGGCAGAGAGAGAGAGAGAGAGAAGCAGGCTCCCTGCCGAGCAGAGAGCCCGATGCGGGACTCGATCCCAGGACCCTGAGATCATGACCTGAGCCGAAGGCAGCGGCTTAATCCACTGAGCCACCCAGGCGCCCCTCCTTGAAGGTTTTGTCCAAGGAACTCAGCCTTCTGCATTCACAAACATGTTCTACTGGGCAGCTTTACTATAAAATAATAATATATTTAGGGATATGACATCATGTTCTATAATAGTGGTTTGGACTTTCTTAGGGGTCACCTTGTGAGAATCTGAGAAACGCTACTGACTTTCTCCTCAGAAGAATGCACGTGTGCAGATCCACACCCCAAACGGCTCACGGATGTAGGGGCTCTGAGAACTCTAGGCGAGGACGAGTGTGGTCAGTGACTGAAGGGGAAGAACTCTTGCTCAAGAACTTGTAGCGTCTTGCAGCAAAGAAAGATTTTTTTTGACTCTGAGTGTCATCTGTCACCTAATGAGCTGGTTACTTATGGAAGTCACTTGGCTGCAATTAGCGTCGAACAGTCTGGGTCTCCTGTGTGCCAGCTACGAAGCACTAAGATTCTGTACAACCTGGTGGGAAAATACTGAGAGTAGATCCCCAAAATATTAAAAATATTTGTGCTTTTCATCCAGGGAACATTTCTAAGGAATAATCCTAAAATAGGGTAAAAAGGTATGTTAAAAATTTATTTTATAATGGTGAAAAACTAATAAGTAATGAATATATAAAAATAAATAAGAAGGAGCTCTTGGGTGTCTCAGTCAGTTAAGCCTCTGCCTTCAGCTCAGATCATGATCCCAGGGTCCTGGGATCGAGCCCCGCATCAGGCTCTCTGCTCGGCGGGGAGCCAGCTTCTCCCTCTACCCCTTGCTTGTGCTTTCTTTCTCTCGCTGTCTTTCTCTCTCTCTCTCTCCCTCTCAAATAAATAATTTTTTAAAAAATAATAAACAAACAAATAAATAAATAAGAAAAGTGACTATGTAAACTAATTGTCCACTTAATGGAACACTGTGTTCCCATTATGAGATTTTCCACCAGACAGAGCAGCATGGTCTGACCTTGCATAGTGGGCTGGAGCCAGGCTCCTGGGGTCTGATGCCCAGTCTGCTGCTTACCCACTGGCTATCCCCTGGTATTCACATATGGGTATAATAATGGGCACAAGAATAGTACCAATCTTCTAGAACATGAGAATTCTATAAATGTCTAAAGTATTCAAAACAGTATGTGGCACATGGTTAAGCATTCAGTGTTATAATCACATTATACAGTTATGCAGCATAATTGCCCCTATGTATGATTACTCAGACAAATAGGTTTATGTGGGAAAAGGTTTGAAAGAAATCTGCTGAATATTAGCATTCTCTCTGGGTGGTATGATCATGGTCTAGTATCAGCAGTTTGTTTTCCTGCCTTCTCTTTTTCTGGGTTTTCAAAATTTCCCATGTTTATTATTTGTATAATTAAAACATATTTTTGGTAACTTTTTTTTAAGAAGGCTCCATGCCCAACATGAGGCTTGAACTCATGACCCTGAGATCAAGTCACATGCTCTACTGACTGAGCCAACCAGATACCCCCAAAATGTCTTTTATTTCTTAAATTTTTCTATTTTTTCAAGATTATTTGAGAGAGAGTGTGCACGCACACATGTGCACCCGCATGGTGGGGACAGGAGGTTAGGGAGACAGAGATTCTCCAGCAGACTCCCTGGTGAGCGAGGAGCCCTACATGGGGCTTGATCCCACAACCCTGAGATCACAACCACAGCAGAAATCAAGAGTCAGACCCCTAACCGACTGAGCCACCCGCATGCCCCCAAAACATACTTCAAATAAAGTTAGCAATACAGAAAAGACAAAGAGAAACTAGATAACAAATCAGCTGAGGCAGCCAGTCCCTTGGTCGTCAAGAAATGATTTTCCCTCCTAGTTTCCCTTCCTGAACTAAGTCTTTTTCCTGGGTTCTCTGCCTTCTCCAAATGAGACATCAGTGTAACTGCAGCTTAGCCTCACTCAGTAGCGTGACTGCGGGCTCTGGGAGCAGCCTCGTCCCATCACCATTTCAGCGGTGAGGCCGAGCAGAAAGAGAAGACTCTCTTCCTGGACTAAGGTTTCCACCTAGTCTTCAACAGGACAAAAGAACAGACACACACGGAGTGGGTCTCCAGGGAAATGTTTCGGGTCAGCTCCACAAAGGGTTCCTTTTGCTCTTTCATAGCCACGATTTTTTCTACTTCTCCATTTACCCTATTCCTGGTTTGTAAATAATTAACAATTACGGTGGCACTTGGCGTCTGCAAGGAATCTGCTACAGTTTAGATCCTGAGCCAAGTCAGGAATCTCCATCTTCCTCTCTAAACCTGCATTTTCTCGTGCATGAACAGAACAGTGAAATCTCTAGCTCATTCTGTCCCAATCTGTCCGTTGATCACATTTGGAAACGGAAATCTTCCAAGTTCATGGTGCTCCTATTTGTCCAGGACATTGTGATTTTCTTAGAAGTATTTAAGAAATCAGGGCACTTCCACTCCGATCTCCGTTAGGACAGGATCCCATTTATGCACTCTTGTCTTTTTCAGTGAGCCCGAGGCATCCAGGGGTTGCCAGCATCCATGAAATCTGGCCTTTCTCCTCTGAAGCAGCGCTGGGCTCCCCTGTGGCCCTCTGGCTAACCCGTTGGGATCTCAGTTCGTGAAGACACCATGGCAGAGTGATAGAAGCAGGCCCTTGAGGGAGGAGGGAAGGGCTGTAGTGGTTCTCTTTCATGCTTTTCTGTTTTAGCCAAACACAGTGGATATTGTAGAGGAATCACTTCTAAAGCGCCGTGCTAAACACCGGAGCAGAACATTACATAAACATCACTGGTATGGAACAAAACACCGAAGCCTTAGCTCTGGGCTGCTTCTGCGTCTCTGTAAAGCCTCAAGTCAACTGCTTTCCTGGCTTGTCGACATGAGAAAACTCTTAACGGGCTCTCCGTACGGCATTCTGGAAGGGCAAGGGAAACAAATGGTGGCCGAGAAGGCACCTCAGTCACTTTCCCGCCAGCCTCCCTGGTACGCGCCTCTGTCTTGTCTGTAGAGAACATATCGTGAAATACTTGTTGGATCGTTAACGACCAAATACGTGAGCAAGTCCATGAATGAATGAAATATCCGGTGAAGTAATTTTAGGGTCAGGTTATGAAACTGCTTTCGATCTTTTCTTTTTTTTTTTTTTAAGATTGGTTTATTTAAGAGAGCTTTTAAAGATTTATTTATTTATTTGTAAAATACATAGAGCATGGTGGGGGCAGAGGGCAAGGGAGAGAGAATCTCAAGTAGGCTCCACACTCATCGTAGTACCCGACATGGGACTTGAGCTCACAACCACTAGCGGAGCCGAAACCCAGAGTCAGTTGCTTAATGGACTGCGGCACCCAGGCACCCCTGACGCTGTGTTCTGTCTTGCTTCTCACCTATATTTCCAGTTTCAGTTTGGCAGGAGGTTTGTTTTTCCTTCTATTTCCCTCAGTGCCTGGCACGTACTGTGCATACAGTAGTGCTCAATAACGAGTTATGAAACAAGCGAAGCATGACCTGAAGTTGTGGGCTGTATTCGGTTTCTCATTATCCGGGGGTGGACTCGGTATGATTATAATCTTCGCAAGCCTTTTGTTCCTCTTCCTCCTCTCTGCTGGCAGTTTCTCTCCTTCGTATGGTTAAAGACACAGACCACGAGAAGTAAACGTGAAGAGGTTCATTTTCCACTTGGAGGTAGTGATTACAAAGGTTGGTCGGAAGAAGGGTTTGAAAATAATCTTTAAAATCATTATGGCTATTCCATTCACAAATATTCTCTCTCTGCCATTAACAGAGTTGTTTTAGTTTAAAATTTTTTAAAAATTACACTGATCTTGGGCCCTTCCCCTCTACAGATGTTCACACCCACCCTCTGACTTGAGACGTGTCTACCAAGACACACCCCCACGGTCCTGGACGCGGCCACAGTCAGCACCAGCCTGTATCGACCTTTCTCCGGCAGGTAACAAGATCACTTGCCAACAGTGCCCACTTGAAAATCGAAACCAAATAGTGACCTGGTTGAAGGATGGGCCAATGACCAGTCTGCAGGGACTCGGTCTCAGAGAGAAAGCCTTGGGTGTCCACGGGAAGCATCATTCAGTATTTCACGTGGCTCTCATTTTTGGGCTGTGATGTCGCCCCTCAGCCCGGCTTACCTCAGAACAGGTCTGAAACACTTCAGCATGATAATCTGGGCTTCGCTCATCCGTCAGTTCCTTTAAATCATGCCCAGAAGAAAACACGGGCCCCTCAGCTGCACATGTTTCCAGTAAAGAAAAGAAAAGAAAGAGAAGTGAGCAGCCAGGGCTTGAACATTCCCTTACTTACCTCCCGGGTAACCTAACAGCAATCGTGCTAATGCCGTGGACACGTTGAGTTGATGGCTCAGATTTGATAGAATAATTCTATTTTGCTTGCAAAGTGACAGCCAGGGTTTTGTGGTGACAAAGTAAGGTGAGGCATGGGTTCTCGAAGGTCTGTGGTGGAACCAGCGAAAACGTGCCATGCCAACAAGTAAATGTCCTCCTTCCAGAATTATCCCTCCGGTTTAACACTTCTGTGTCTGGACTTGGCCCAGCCTGACTGTATAGACTCATTTGGGCGCATCAAATCCACCCTGCCTCCCACAGTGTCCCTGTTCTTCAGTCCCCAGATCGCGGCCACCCACACAGGTGGGGATCAGGAAGGTCGGAGTGTGAGGACAGCCCCTTTATTTTTACGAGGGATTGGACGATGTGGTTCTACTGATACTGTTGCCCTTAACAACAATGACGAAACGGCCACCACCCATCAGCTGGTAGCACCTTCTCCTTCTTCCCTTTGGCTGCGGCTGCTGGGACAGACGGTGTTACTCCCGGCATGCCAGTGAGAAAATTGCGTGGCTCTGAGTTAGCTCCCAGCTTACTGCACCCAGCTTACACCCCCATGGCTCCTGGACAATATTTCCTCTATTTCTTTCCCCCTCGCCATATAAAAAGTTGAAAATTTGAGGGCGCCTTGGGGGCTCAGTTGGTTAAGTGTCTGACTCTTGATTTCAGCTCAGGTCATGATCTCAGGGTCACGAGATCGATTCCTGTGTCAGGCTCCGTGATGAGCGTGAAGTCTGCTTGAGATTCTCTTTCTCTGCCCCTCCCCTTGCTTGTGCGGGAACATGCCCTATCTCATAAATAAATAAATATATAAATAAATAAAATTTAAAAGATTTTTTAAAAAGATGAAAATTTATATTCAATCACAGGGAAGAAAGTAACATTCTAAGTATCTGCCTCCAGAAACACTGATTTTTTAACTTTTTTTAAAAAAATAGTGCATCATAGGGCAGCATCTGTTTTCTGTGGTTGCTTTACAATGCTGGCAGGCTGTTATTTATGCTGCTGTCGTCACCAGACGACCTGGTAAAAGTTCTTACTGGAAAAAGAAAAGGAAAGAAATGAGCAAAATAGATCATGCTTCCTGGGACCCTTGAAGAAGACCACAGATCTCGGTTGAAAGCTTAGTAAGAATGGAAAAGACAAATCAGTCAATTGCCCAGCAGCCCGTCCTGACCAGCTAGGTAGTCTGCCAAAAGCTTTAGTAATTAAACCCATCTGATCGGATCCATGAAGACATCAGTTCTCGGACTTTGATGGGGAGACCAGCACAGCCAGGGGTGGCAATGTTTCCTGACACGTCTGACAAAATGGAAAAAGACATATTCTCACCGCACGGTAATCTTCCCTATAATTTCTACTGCTAATTACCCGGGGTTTTTTTCATAACGTTCTTGTAAAGGAGCTTCAGAAACAATTCTCCCATGAGGGGAAGGAATGCCTCAGTTGACCAAAGAATTTTGAGAAGCTGCTTCCGGGTCACTATAGAACACTGAGGCCGGATATCCGGTCAGTACCTGAAATGATGATGACTCTTAGGTCTTTGCTCTCGGCTTCGTGAAGAAGGTCACTCTGCAGAGATTTCAGCATGGCTAAGGACAGCGCGTTCCTCTTCTTCGGATCACTCAAGACTATGTTCCTGGGAAGAACGTTTTATAATCACTGTATAATTATAAGTACACGTGCAAAACAAATGGAAGACCCCGACTCCTTTCTTACCCTGGGGGCTCTTTTTAAAACACCAGGAAAGGGAACCCTTGGTGCTTAGGGTCTACTGAGAGGGTCTGCCAACTATCAAGATATATGGCTAAGGCAAAACAAAACTACCCGAAATGTGGACTGGGCTTCCCACCCCCTTTCCCTGGATTTCTCTTTTTCTCCAGGTTTACTGTCAGAAACATGACGGCCTCCTCCCTGCAAAGGGTAGGTTATGGCAGTTCCAGAAACCACCACTAAACCTCCCGAGAGGCTGTGAGGCTTGTGAGACCACAGCGGGAGCCCGAGGAAGCTGCCACGTGTGGCTACCTTCCACTTCTCTCTGCTGTTCTTCAAGAGAGTAAGTTCAGGGACGGAGCCGAGAATGGAAACACACCCCCAGAACTCCTCACATGCACCCCACTGAGGGGGCAGCATGGTTACAGCAGCCAGTGCATCTCGATGACAGCATCTTTCCATGTTTCTCGAGCGGCATCCTGCAATTCTGCAGAATAATTTGCGCTGGGAACAGGTGATGTGTGAAGAGCAGAAGGAAGGAGCGGACAGCAAGGGGGCTCTTTCGGGACATGTCCTCTGACTAGGAGCGGGCATGCCAACATCTCACTATATCGTCATCGGGCTGCCTGTACACAGGAATGTCTCTTTGTGCGGTTACATGGAACGGGCGGGAACCAGACCCCAGGCTACTGTTCTGCACGTTGCATCTGTTTCCCTTCTGTCCCCACCTCCAGGTTTTCTGCCATTCTCGCTCTTTCTCTGGATCTGATACTCCTGCTGTGTGTCAGCCTGGATCCTCCTAAACTCGCCCTCCTAAACTCCAGAAGCCACCAGCTTCTGGAAAACCACTCCGGTGAGTGACTTTATTCCAGCGCTATACAAGTACCCATTTTCTTTGGGACACCGTTCTGGCTTTGCTGCCATCTTCAGACGGCTGTGACAGTCCCGTTTCCTCCTGGGTGCTAAGAATGACTAGCGGCTGATAGGCAGATACGCAGTGAAACCCGCATTCTGGGGTGTCATAAAAGAAGTGTCCACGAACCTTCCAGTAAGATAATGAGTGTGCTTTCTGTAGCAAGTCTCAGAGCTGCCATCCCATCAGTGACATATGCTTAAATTAAATTCTAAGGCCTTGGGCAAAATCATGCAGAAAGATGCCAGCGCCCAGATCCTCTTGCTGCTCGGCAGCATCTGGTCATATGTGGCCCATTAACCCCATGGCTTGCGCGTTGCACACCCTGTCAGAGTGCTCTGAACTGCTGAGTTCACTTCTCGACCCAGACCAGCCAGGCTTCTGTTCCTGCTACTCCGCTCAATCTGTCCTCGCCCAGAATCTCCTCCTTGTCAGAACAAGTCCAGTGGCCATTGGGATCACACTTTCCTTCTGTCTCCTGTCTTTTTTTTTTTTTTTTAAGATTTTATTTATTTGACAGAGAGAGATCACAAGTAGGCAGAGAGGCAGGCAGAGAGAGAGCGAGGAGGAAGCAGGCTCCCCGCTGAGCAGAGAGCCCGATGCGGGACTCGATCCCAGGACCCTGGGATCATGACCTGAGCTGAAGGCAGAGGCTTTTACCCACTGAGCAACCCAGGCGCCCATCCCTGTCTCCTGTCTTGATGCTTCTCTAGCCTGTCCTCCTCTCCTTCAGGGCGCTCCTTGCCTTCTGCTCACCCCTACGTGATTCTCAGAGCTTCCCCCACCACCTTTTGTTCCATGCTCTTCCAAGGCAACCTGACCATGGACTTGGCTTCGCCTGGCACTACTATGCTAATGACCCCCAACCTTTGCCCTCACCCAAATTTCTGTCCTGAGCTCCAGGTCTACTCTACAAGTTCATTCCCATGTCTCCTGGACTATCCTGGGGCATCGTCCCCAACTCCCTTCATCTTAATGCTACCACTCAGTTGCTCAAGCCAGAAACGGAAAGCCTTCTTAGACTGCTATTTCTTCCCTTTTGAACTGGCCGTCAAAACTGACTGATAAGACCTGCTAAGAATCTTAGCAGTCTGAATTCTCCCAGTGACTATCTTGGGTCGAAACGTGTGATGCCCTGCACCTACAGCTTCACCAACACGACCACCGGAAGAGGGAATCACTAAGAGGGAGGTCACTGCCAGAGCATGTGACAAAAAGTGTAGTATTTCTGTTTGCAGGGCAAGAGATGTGCCCTGGGGAGGCCCCAATGAGCTATCTGGAGCCCATCACATCATTGTAAACCCCCAGAACGTTCATGAGGCGAGGCACCTGTCATGTTCACAGACACTCAACAGACACCTGCTGAGCGAATTAATGACCCCAAATAGCATTTTGATTTTTCACAGCCAATTTCACTAACTCCTGGAAATTTTCATCTCACCTAGGTAGTTTTGTTAGTTTGTTTGCCACCTCTTTTAAACCTCAGTGGCAAGGACACTGAGCTAGACAGCAGAATGGAAACAACTTCGGAGGCAGACGGACCTTTCCCTGCCTCCTGGCTCTCCTTCCTCCCAGCTGAGCCAGAAGCCACCTCTCTGAACTCCTTTCCTCACTGTAGGATGGGGACACCGTCACCTACCTCGCAGGCTCTAGAGGGATTAGGGGTAGCAACTGTACTGTGCCTAGCACAGTACTCCAATTCCTGCTCCATGACTATCACTGCTGAGAGGAACAGCTCTGAAAAGGAATGCTTGAGGTGTGGCTGAGTTGTTCCAGCTCACCAGCTTCATGCCTAACATACCACTGCTTCTGTGGTGCATTCGGAGGTTCCTTCTTACTGATTCCGAGCATTTATGTCAGATTGATTCTTCCCATTGTCTCCCTTTCTGACTCATGTTTAGCTCCGGAGAACTACCCAGACCTTCAGTCCACTGGCTCCGTGCCAGATGTCAGGGTTCTGAACCAGATTTGCAAAAGCAGGGGCACCCTTGACAATGAGCAAGGAGCCCTTCCTGGGCCCAGTACTGGCCCTGGTACCCCAGCTCCAGCTGTGCCCTGCCAGATGAGCCAGGTGTCCACCTGTATAGAATGATATGCCCACCTGGAAGTCACCACCCCCTTCCAGACCCTGCTGTGGTTACCTGAGACTCTGGAATTCTCTGGCTTTGCAGAGGGGCATCCTTAAGCCCCTGGGGTGGCCACGAACAATTATTTCTAGGAAGGGAGGTGAGAGAGAGAGAATTGGGCACACTGGATGGGGTGTCTGCAGACCTGTGTGCCAAGCTCCTGGCAGAGCAGCAGGAAGGAGGGGTGGAGAGGTGAGAGGGGGTAACATAGGGTGGACGAAAAGAAAGTTGCAGGCCAGCAAGAAGCTGGCTTGCCACTGCTTTGGGGGGACTCCTAGGAGCCTCAGGATTGTAAATTCGAGCATGGTCTTCCAGGTCTATGAAGACACACTTCTCAAAGTAGGAGAAGAAAACATATTTAGCTGTTAGTTTGATTTGTGACTTTTAAATACTTAGCAGGCTGGGTAGGCCTCTCTTTGCACCCCTGCCCTGGCGGGGAAACAACAGGGTGAGGCCTGGATGGGGCTAGTGGTCCTTTAACCTTTGCTACTCCAATTCCAGTTTGTGCACTGGTTTTCTTGTTTTGTTTTGTTTTGTTTTGTTTTAAGGGTTTTAGGCTTGTTGAGCCCAAGGGCAGAGCTCAGTACAGTGTGCCCTTCGTCCTTCATATTGACCTGCCCCCACTCGGGTACTCCCCGGGCAGGGCCAAGGAGCAGCTCGGCTTTGCCTAACCTGGCATTGGAACCAGGTCAAGGTTGTGAGAAGCACAGAACCTATTTTTCAAGGCCACAGCAGCGGTGTGGCCACCTGCTGAGCTGCCCACACGGAGCCTAAAATCCACTGAAGACTCGGATCCGTTGCCCCGGGGGTTGAGGGGCAGTGCTGGGGCCTTCCGAGGCTGTCCCGTTTGAAATTCTCTGGTGTGTCCTGCAGGATCCGAAATGCTACAGTGCCCAGGCAAGTGACTTGGGGAAACACCGTGTCCGCGGCTGGGTTCGTTGGCCGAGACGGACAAACCGGTGTCCCCAGCGGATATAGCTGGCCCCTGGCCGAGCCCCCGGTGGCCTCCGCGTGGGGTGACTGCCCATCTCTGCCCGGGTCCCTGCCGCCCACCCCCAGCCGGGAGCTGCCCCGCTAGGCCCGTGGGCTGGTCCGGAAGGGCCCGGCGCCCGCGCGGCCCCGCCGCTGACCTGATGCCGTCCTGCTGCCGCGCGCGGGTGGGTCGCGGCGGGAGCTCCGGCCGCGCGGCCCCGGCCGGACCCCTGCTGCAGAAGCCGGCGGAGAGCTGGGCCCACGCGCTTCGCCCGAGCCAGGCGGGCCCCTTTGCTCCGAAGGCCCGGAAGCCGGCAGCGGCCATGGCAGCCAGAGACGTGCCCCAGAGGGCCGGACGCCCCAAGGGTCGCGGGTGCGAGCCGGGCCGCTGCCCCTCAGCAGCCGAGGGTCGCAACAGCCCCGGGAAACCCAGCGGGAACTCCCACGCCAGGTCTAGGTTTGTCTCCTCCCGCAGGCCAGACCCTCCCCTGCCCCGCCCCTTAGCGTGCCCCGCCCCTTCCCGTCGCCCGGCCCCGCCCCTCCGCGCTGTCCCTCCGGACGCCCGGCCCCGCCGCTCCGCCCCGCCGCTCCGCCCCGCCGCTCCGCCCCGCCGCTGCGCCCCGCCGCTCCGCCCCGCCGCTCCGCGCCTCGGCCCCGGCCCCGCCTCCTTGCGTTGCGCCACCACCTCCGCCCGCCCCACCGGCTCCCCTCCACGCCCTCAGGCCCCGCCGCGAATCCCGCCCTTGGCGCCGTCGGGCCTCTTGCTCACCGCCCGCGCTGCCGGCTCCGCGCCGCCAGGCCCCGCCCCCTCCGCCCCGCCCCCTCCGCCCCGCCCCCGCCGCCCCGCCCCCGCCGCCCCGCCCCCGCCCCCTCTCCCCGCCCCGCCCCCCCCCTCGTGGGGCTGAGGGGTGGAGTCTGGGGTGGTGCGCATACGCCAAACCTGCGGACCAAATGTTTGAGTTCAGGGGAGGCGGGGAAAGGGCTTGTTTCTTTCTGCATCGACGCCGAGAATGCGGTTTGCGTGGATTAGGCAAATGAGGGTGGGCAGGTGGCGACTGGTATGAGCTGTGGTGGCCACGTGGTTACTTCCGTCCGGCCCCCGCAAACCCGCTCAGGCCTCGCGGGGGATCACAGGTCCCAAAAGGAGGTGCATTCCACACCGGCGTTGACTTTTGAAGGACTTCGTGTCCTCTCCTCGGAAACCCTCCGTCTATCTCTCGGGTGTTTCAAATGCACCCGGGAGGGAAAGGGAGCTCCTTCTTGGGATCTAATCGGCTGGCCCTACAGGAGACAGAGAATTTCCTGTCGCGGAAAGCTTAAGTATAATAAGAATATTCCATTGTCATGTGTTAGCTAAACTCTCAAAGTTTGGAGGTTTTAAAATTTTTTCTTAAATACTGTATTTTTATTGACTACATGCTCATTTTCAATAGTAGATACCCTCGGCAGGAGTTGCTCTGGTCTCAGGACACAAACTTGTATCTTCCACTGCTGTCCTGTTTCAAGTATTTTAGTCAACAAAAGCATCTTTTTGAAATATGTCTGATGGGGGGGGGCGCCTGGGTGGCTCAGTAGGTTAAGCCTCTGGCTTCATCTCAGGTCATGATCTCAGGGTCCAGGGATCGAGCCCCATGAGGCTCTGCTCTGTGGGGAGCCTGCTTCCTCCTCTCTCTGCTTGCCTCTCTGCCTACTTCTGATCTCTCTCTGTCAAATAAATAGATAAAATCTTAAAGAAAAAGAGAGAGAGAAAGAAATATGTCTGATCAGGACGCCTTGGTGGCTCTGTCAGTTGAGGGTCTGCCTTCAACTCGGGTCATGATCTGGTGATCCTGGGACTGAGTCCCATATCGGGCTCCTGGCTCAGTGAGGAGCCTGCTTCTCCCTCTGCTTGTGCACTCTCTCTCTCTCTCTCTGACAAATAAGTTAATTAAATGTTTATTTTAAAAAAGCAACAAAAGAAACAAAATCTATCTGATCACACCACTTCTCTGCTTCCCACTGTGACATGTGGCCCCCGCTCACACACCAGCCTGTCTTGTCCATGCTCCAGGTGCACAACGGATCCAAGTCTGGAGATTGGCAGGACACTCAAGGGGCTTACAGTCTCTAGGAGAGACACTGTGCCCAGGACCCCCCGCACCCTGTACACTGAGAAGTTTTGCAAGGATCACAATTATACAAAGACGTAGTGAAATGGTTTTGTTGGGGGTGCATGTTGGCTTCAAATAGTCACACACTTGGGTTAATTCTCAGCCTCATCACTGGACAGAACACTTATGTACAGAAGAGTATTCTGAAATATCCACCGGGACCTCCTGCACCACCACAGCTGCTCCGTTTCCCTCACCCTTGGTCTCTGCTCCATGAAGGAGGTGGGGTATTCCTCATTCATTGTCTCAAAGGAACAGGGGGTCTGGCAGAACTCAGAGACAAACACGGGGCAAATTTTGGCTTGCAGATTGTGACCCTTGGGTGTTGGAAGGAACACCAAACAGACATAATAGATTTGGGAAGGTGGTACTCGTGAATAAGAATGAGGTCTCCAGCCTGAGGCTAGATTTAAGTTCTCTGGGTTTGGGGGCAAAGATAGGGCAGTGGGGCTGGTGGGAAAAGCCAGAAGAAGCAGCTGTTTCAGGATTTGGGGAAAGTGTTGGGTCTAAGGCTTCTGGAGAAGAAGTGGGAATGGCGAGAAGCCCTAGCTGGGGCAGAGGCAGGCGTGCTCTGTTTCCTTGATAGAACCCCGGGGAAGTCATGAGACTTGAGATGCCATGAAATGTCTGAGCCGATGGGCCTGAACACCTCCCATAGAACTCCCCGTGGCCCAGTGTGGTGCTGTGACAACAGGTGGGTTTCTGTCCTTGGAGAGGGGCTCAGAAACAGCTGACAAAGGTCAGGACACAAGGAGATCCCGAGTGGGGGATGGAGGGTGGCTCAGGAAGTATGGATTGCCAAGTTGAAGAGCAAATGAGGCCATCCCAGAGGGATGCCATCACCCGTACCCTTCAGGTAAGCTAGAATATGCCCAGGTTAACAGGAATAACAAAAACAGGTCTAAGTGGCTGAAACAACGGACTCATTTCTCGCTTGCACTTCAGGTTAACTGGAGATCAGGGGAAAGCGCTGTGCTGGGTCAGCACTGTCCTGGGCCTCCCGGGACCTACTGGAGCAGTGTTTATCTGGAAAGTTGCCAGTCTCTGTGGCAGAGGGTGGGGGAAAGAATGAGGAAAAGCGTGAACTGGTATTTAAACCTTCCTTCTGGAAGTGACACTTGTCCTTATGTTCCATTTGCCAAAGCAAGCCACGTGGCCACACTTAGCTTGTAGGAAAGTGCAGTCCTGCCGTGAGTTTGGAAGCGCAGAGCCAGAATCTTCTCCAGCAATGACTGCCTAATGACTACCATGATCTCCCAAGCACAGAGCCCTGGTTCAGTGTGGTTAACTAACTTAGGCTTATGATTCAGGAACTGGTGCTAGAATTCTGAATTGGCTTAGGTTAAGTTTCTGCCTCCAGGCAGAATGGAGATCTGACATAGAAATTAAGCTGACATACAAAATGAAGTTAGAAATCTAGAGCACTGAGTTTGCGCACTGGGACTCGAATCCATCCCTTTGGTCATGCCACATCCTGCAGAAAGGCGAGTCGTGCAGGATCACAAAGCAAGAGCAGAATGATCACCACCAGGAGCCAAAGTCCACCCCTGGAAGACATTACCTGCTGTCTGAGCAAGATTCGTTTTGCTGGCAGATGGGACTTTGGTTGGGAGATGGAGAGACTGCTGTATCCCAGCATAGGGATTGGAATAGAAGAGAAATCTGGAGTTTACGGTTTTGAGAAAAAGAAGGGGCAAGGAGAGCCTGCAGAACCTGCAAATCACAGACAAAAATGGAAGTTTCCAGAGACAGCATCCAGTACTTCTACATTTTATTTAATAATAATAATAATAATAGTGGCTCTTTTGAGAGGCCCCCCATCGGCCCAGTGCCTGTGCTTTTTGCTCCCCATCTGCCCTCTGAGGGTGACTGGTGAGGCAGCTGTCACAATCCGGGTTGCGAGAGGGCTGGCCAGCGGCCCCTGTGCTCAGCACCGTGGGTGCAAAGTTGGGGCTGGAGCTGGAGGTCACCAGCAGGATGGGCTGCGGTGGAGGTTTCTGCGCTCATCTCAACCCCGGTGCCTGCTCTCCCCTCCCTTTCCTGCCTCTGTTCTTCCGTCATTTCCTTCAGAGCCTGTTGCTCTGGTTGGACAGTGGCAAAGCAGCACAGGCCAGTGGAGATGGGCGGCCTTCGCAGGGTCCGGCGGGACTCGAACCACTGCAGAACCCCTCCTCCCCGGCTTTAAGATGGCCAACAGTCTTCTCCTTCAGTCCCTTTCTCCAGGCCTCCTCTGCCTCTCATTCATTTCGGAGGGGCTGCCTGTCTTTCTTCTCCCTTGTTCAGCGCCCTTCTAATCTATTTTCCACACGGACCTTCTCCCTGACACAATTTGATTTTCAGGTTGCTCGCAGGCTTCTCTCTGGCTCTGATTTATGTGCCCCTTCTCGGTGCCACGTGCCTTTGCTGTATAGATGTGTCTTTGCCACCTTTTCACATTCCCTTTAAAGACCCACAGATGCTTGGCAGAAACGTTGCGGAAATAATGCCGAATTAAAGACAGTTCTCAGGAGCCTGGTATCTCAGGCTTGATGTGGGAAGGAAGGAAGATTTAGAACTCCTCCGCGTGCAGAGAAAGAAGAGTGAAGGGCAGATTTTCTGCTGCTTATGGAATGGTTTTTGAACTTCTTTTTATTGATTTCGGGCCCTCCTAAGGCAGGCGATGTAATGACACAGTTCAGAGGTACAGTGAGAAAGTGGGGCTGAGTTTCATTGGCGGTCCCTCTGGCACCGGGCTGATTCCACAGGTCTGGCTGCCCCCTCAGACCTCTGATTCTCCTCACATCTGTCCCTCCCCCCAAAGCCAATTGGGAGGTCAGTCCCCCCAAACCAGAAATATTTCAGACTTCCCTTGGTTCTCAGCTACAGATGCTTTTCAATGCCCCGATTCTATCATTTTATATTTTATTTAAAATCCACTGGTCATTATCCTAATGCCTTCGCAAACCTGAAACTTCTTTGCGGACAAAGCCATAACCTCCAGTTGGGTGATAATTAATTTAGAAACTAAACGGGCGCAGGGAGGGAGCAGGAGTGCATGGATGAAATTTAGTTCCTTTTATCCCCACTTTGCACAAAGTCTTGCCTTAAACCAGACAAGGTCCATAAGCCCCGAGGAGGGATGAGGGGAGAGGTGTGGGCTGCCGGAGGCGCGTGGGTTGCACCGCATTGGGGCTGGACATCGGGGCCTGAATGAGCTTGCTAAGCGAAAGGATCCTTATGGCACACTGATAGCCCCTTGCTGGAGGACACGAGGGCATTTGGGAGAGGAACAGTCAACATCGGATCCATTAAATGATGCTAGAGAAAGACAGCCAGGTGGAGGCTGGAGGCTGGAGAGCCTGGCCGCTCATCCTCATTTCGGGGTCCCTGCAGAGGAAGGGCCACGAGGCCCCAGGGCAAAGCCAGCCTTGGGGAGCACAAGTCATGGAGCCCCTGCAGGGCAGGGCGTTCAGGGTTCCCGTCTGCGGTGCCTCCTGCCTTTCACCACACCTCCCAGTAATTCCAGTCCCGCCACATGGAGAGAAGGTTACATTCAGTTTCAGTATTTTGGGAGCAAAGGAAGAGTAGCAGCCATCCCGGCATCGGGCAGGTGAACGTCCAGCCAGAGGCACATACGGGCCACTGTGCCGAGTGGTCTCTTGCCTGAATATTCCAGATAGCCCCAGCCAGGGACTAAGGTGCTGGTAGAGGGAATGGGAAGGAGGGGGCTTGGGCTGGACTGGAAGTAGTTGCCTGCTTGGTTGCTGGAGGCGGGGAGGGACAAGTTTCCTTTTTTGGTAGTTACTCCCTCACTGGTTTGATGGTCGGGAGCCATTCCCCAAGGAGCTTGCCTCCTCATCTGTAAAATGGAGGAAACAAGATTTTCACAAAATATTCATTGAGCAGACTGTGTGCTAGGTGTTGAGCTAGACGCCATGGAGACCAATCCAAGTCCTTACTCCCAGAGGGCTTGAAGTCTAGTGCGGGGAGCAGAACAGAAACAGATCTGTGGGCAGCGTGTCAGATGCTGACGGATGCCACGAGGAAGGACACCGCAGGGCAAGGGCAGGGGGAGAGGCTGCTATTTTATTAGAAGGCAGGGGGAGAGTCAGGGAACCCTTGTCAAGATGCTGTTGGAGCGCAGACCAGACAGGAGTGAGGCAGTGGGTCTTGCAAGTATCAGGGGGCGGTGACAAGCATTGAGGCTGGGGGCGGGGGAGGGGCATGAAGGCTTGTGGGACAGCAGAGGCAGAAGCAGAGGTGGCCTTGATTTAGGCGGCAGTGAACCCTTGGCTTTTTCTCGCTGAGCAAGGCAGGCAGCCACGAGCTGGAAGGAGGTGGCCCCAATCCGCAGGAGAGGAGGTGGTCCTGCCCCGGGTGCCCGTGGTGGGGCAAGTGAGCAGTAGAGTCTGGGTATGTTTTGAAGGTCGAGTGGGCGGGACGTGCTGATGGGTCAGTGTGGGTGCGACGGAGGGAGAGGAGTCCGGGATGACTCCGTGTTTTGCCCTGAGCGCTGATCGTACGCCAAAAGCTGCGTATTCTACCACAGGAAAAGTGGCGTAGAGCGTTGTAGATGAGCCTGGACCGGGGAGCCACGCAGCCTGGGTTCAGATCCTGGCTTCACCAGTAAATGCTATGTGACCTGGAGCTAATTTTATGTTAAATGATACCTATGTAATGGATTTAGGCACCTGGGGATGTAATATGAGCTTGGGAAGCTCCCTAAAGGCTTCGCTGCTATTGTTTTTATGTAACAATGTAATACAGTTTCAAAGTAGGGGGCTGTTATTTTAGGTGATTTCCTCTGGCGGTTCTGTTTCTCTCTTAGTTGCCTTGGGCTGTCTTTCTCTTTCTGCCTGACCCTCCCCACCGTGATGCCCTCACAGTCCTTCCGCTGCACCCCTGAACCCCCAAAAAGTGTGTTTTCTCACATTCCCCAAGGGACTCTTAGCTTGGTCAGAGGTTAGAGAATCATAATCCCTGAAACCACCTCATTCCTCACCCCTTCTTGGATGTGTCTGGTTGGTGTCATCCTCGCTTCCGTGCCGGGCGGTCCCGTTCAGACTCATACTCTGTCCTCGTTCCGTCCCATTGCTTCCCTTTACTTCTGCACAGTCTCAAAGCTTTCATGTCTCCTTGAATGTCTTTCTTACCTTGTTTTCCCCCTAGGCTGGGGGTTCCCCACCTTGGGAGTCTGGGTAGGGTTTTTCCAAACTCCACACTGACCACCCTCCCCTCTCATGCTCCACTCCCATCCCCCATGAAGACACTCGCAGGGGCCTCCCTGTTTCTAGCCTTTCCCCTCAAAGTCTATACTGGGGCCAGACCAGCCTTCTGGGAGCCTCCTCTCCACCCCCAGTGATAGCTGCTTTGACGCAGTCACCACTGGCAACTGCAGGAACCTTGCCACTGATGTTCCAGAGCTGCCCATGCCCCCCGCTTCTGGTACGTTCTTCGCATTGTACCCGAGTAGGTGTTTATACCTGCCCATGCGGTCAAGTTCTCCTTTGATTTTCAGAGCATTTAAAACTCAAGTTCATGGGGCGCCTGGGTGGCTCAGTGGGTTAAGCCGCTGCCTTCGGCTCAGGTCATGATCTCAGTGTCCTGGGATCAAGTCCTGCATCGGGCTCTCTGCTCCACAGGGAGCCTGCTTCCCTCTCTCTCTCTGCCTGCCTCTCCATCTGCTTGTGATTTCTGTCTAATAAATTAAAAAAAAAAAAAAACCTCAAGTTCATTGCCATGACTTACAAGGTCAGCACAGGCTAGTGCCCACTTCCCTCTGCTGCCTTCTGCTGCCTTCCTCCTCTGCTGTGACCTCCACTCACATCAGCCTGTTCCCAGTCTCCTGAGCTCAGCAGACAGACCCCTGGCTCCTTCAGGGCCTTTACACGAGCATGGAAGGTTCATATCCTGAATGCTCACCTGGCTGACACCTCCCCGTGTCCTTCAGGTCTCAGTTCTAATGTCATTGTCATTGACACGGAGTCTCAGTGAAGTCCCCAGCCCTTCCTTATTCTCTCATAAGTTCCTGTTCTCCTTTTTCTGCCTTATCAGTATCTTGAGTCAAGTATTTCTTGGGTGAATACTTCTTTATCCTCTCTCTGCCATAAGCTGTGTGAGAGCAGAGCCCGCGTACGCTTGCATTACTTCTGTATACCGGACACTGGTGCGTGGCACAGATCAACACACTAACATTGGTTGAATGAGATTGTTGGGTAAATCAAAGACGAGATGAGCATCTCTCTTGTGCTCCTAAGCCTTCGTTGGCTCCTTCCTACTCCATCACCCAGAGAATCCCAAGTTTGCTTGATCTTAATTCATGTCATTACCCTTCACAAATGCACACTCCAGTAGCCTAAAACTCCAGACTGTTCTTTCTACAGGTTTCTGCCTTGAGGTCTTTATTTCCCCACGACTTACAATATCTCACGGGTGAAGTAATGACAGTCCCTAAATTATACCCAGTCCTCCAGGGTTATCAAATGTCATGTCTCCCATGAAGACTTTCAGACACCCCCAGCTTGAAGGAAGTTTCCCTTCTTCTGGGCCTCCATAGCACTTTCTCTGTGGCCGTTAAAGAGATTTGTCAGGTTCTACCTCTCCTTTCGAGTTTCTTTCTGTGTGGCTGATGTTCTACTACACCGTGAGCTTCTCAAGGGCAAGATTCATGTTCCAATCTTCTTTATATCTGCCACCATGAGGCTTCAGCGGTAGGTGCTCACTGTGCACAAAGACCAAAAAAATTATTATGAATTATTGATTCGAGGCGATGATAATTTTTCTAAGGTCGATTTTTCTGTAGGTAGTTCCCTTTGGAAACACATGGGGGTGCTCTAACCCAGCAAAACTATGTGGGCGGCTCTAGATGGATTCATTTCTAAATTATTTTAAAGATGATGGGCTTCTCTTGAATTTTGTCTCACTGGTCGTGTTGATCAGCTGTGGATGACAGGAAGGAAAGGCAAATGACAATTTCGTGGGCAAAGTAAGAATTAGTAAACCAAATCCAAAGACCACCCGTGGTCAGAGACAAGGGAGGATGCACCCGCTTTCTCTGCGCGAAGGGTCCTGTGATCACCGATTCTGGATGTCACATTGGTAGCATGGTCCTCCACATGAAGAAGGGCTGGGGCTTGTGATGTGGACCGGATTATGCACCCTCGAAACTGATATGCTGAAGCCCCAAGCCCCCAGCGTGGTGGTATTTGGAAAGAAGACTTTGGGGGATAGTAGGTTTAGGTGTGGTCGTGGGGGTGGGGCCCAAGGTGGAATTAGTGTCCTCACAAGAAGAAGAGCCCAGAATGTGGTCTGTGCTGTGGGCAGTACAGCAGGAAGGTGGCGGTCAGCAAACCAGGGAGAAGGCCCTCGCCAAGAACCCAGCCCTGCTGCCCACCTCCCCCACACCCACCCCCACCCGACCCCGCCCCACCCTACCCCACCCCACCCTACCCCCGATCTCCAACATCCAGCCTCTGGATCGTACAAAATAACACCTCTGCGGTTAAAACCACCCAGTCTGAGGCTTGCCGTTACCGCAGCCCAGGCAGATTACCGCAGGCCACGCGCAGAAACCAGCGGCCTTCCGTGCTCTTCACCTTTCCACGGAGAGATTGACATTCAGGTAAGAAAATGCTGAAACAGGGGCGCCTGGGTGGCTCAGTGGCTTAAGCCTCTGCCTTCAGCTCAGGTCATGATCTCAGGTCCTGGGATCAAGCCCGCATCAGTCTTTCCCCTCTCCCTGCCTCTCTGCCTACTTGTGATCTCTCTTTCTCTGCCAAATAAATAAATAAAATCTTTAAAAGAAAGAAAGAAAGAAAATGCTAAAACATTTGTCAGAAACACACAAGGGGCTTTCAACCCTCCATGAGCCTCTGATTTTGTTTTCTTACTGTGTATGTGGTGCTTTGAGAACTTCACTTACATGTAATAAAGAAACACCACTATTCTCTTGTTTCATAACCGCATGTCAGTGCGGATCCCTTTTGTTAGTTTGGAGCAGACTTTTACTTCCATTGTTGAATGTAATCTTTTCTTTTTTTCTTTTTCTTTTTTATTTTATTTTATTATTTTATTTTATTTTACTTATTTATTTGACAGAGATCACAAGCAGGCAGAGAGGCAGGCAGAGAGAGGGGAGGAAGTAGGCTCCCTGCTGAGCAGAGAGCCCGATAGGGGACTCAATCCCAGGACGCTGGGATCATGACCTGAGCTGAAGGCAAAGACTTTAACCCACAAAGCCACCCAGGCGCCCTTTTTTTTTTTTTTTTTTTTTTTTTTTTTAAGTAGCCTCCACATCCAGCATGGAGCCCAAGGCAAGGCTCAAAGTCATGACAAAGGCTAAACTGATGTCCCCCCTCCCTCTAGCACTGTTGGTCTAAATATGCAAAGCGTGAGTTATGCAGGTGACCCCTGAACAGTGCGGGTCTGAATCCTGTGGGTCCACTGAGGGGTAGATTTTTATAAGTTTTTTTTCTTTTTAAAGATTTTATTTATTTATTTGACAGAAAGAGAGATCACAAGTAGGCAGAGAGAAGTTGGGGGTGGGAAGCAGACTCCCTGCTGAGCAGAGAGCCTGATGCGGGGCTCAATCCCAGGACCCTGGGATCATGACCTGAGCTGAAGGCAGAGGCTTTATCCCACTGAGCCACCCAGGCTCCCTGGAGGGGTAGATTTTTACAACACAGCACATAAATGTACTTTCCCTTGTGATTTTCTTAGTACCATTTTCTTCTCTCTAGCTTGCTTTGTTACGAGAATATAGTATGTAATACATACAGCATAAAAATATGTTCATCGGTCTTTTACGTCGTCGGTAGTGAAGGTTTTGGGGGAGTCCAAAGTTACATGGGGATTTTCCACTGTGTGGTGGGTTCGTGCCCCTAACTCTGATATCGATCAAGGGTCAAGGGTAATTAATCCAAGGATGTCAGTGGCGCCTGGGCACTTTGCCATGCCTGGATTTACAGGTGTCAAACACCATTGTTTTCTGGATTTCTCATCACGATCCTCTATTGTAAGAAAGACCTTTACATTTTTTACTTCCTCTGTTTATTTATTTGGATAGACTTAATTTGAATAAGCTGAACACACTGGCAGAATTCAGAGGCATGTAGTGAACAAAAGCTTCGGGTGCAGTTTCAAGTGGTTTACGAGCTGACACAGAAACCCCTCCTTTTCTGTCCTTCATTGCCCCTTCCCCCCAAGGTGCTTCATGCTATTATGTGCTTTATCTCCATGTGGGGGGGGAGGGCGTCTGTGCGGAATCATAGGTGTATATAAATTAAAGGCAGGGCTGAGTTCCACATCTGGGTCTACGGGATGTAGCCATGAAAACGTGTCTGCTCCCACCCCTCCTACTTGAAAACAGCAGGAGTCTCAGGGAAGGCTTTGAACTTCCACAGTCCATGGAATTCATGAGGCAGAACCAAACCAATTACAGCTACATCTTGAGACGTAGAGAAGTCCCAGTTTATGTCTAAGCTACTCATATTTTCTAAATGCGGATATCCCGTAACATAAAACGTAAACTTGGAATAATACAGCATGAGGTTTCACCACTTACTTTTTTGTAAAATAATTTATAAATACTTCCATGATACACTATTCCCCTACAAATGGCTGAAATAACATCATGCTACTTTATCAGATAGCTTTACCATAATTTACTTAACCAATCTGTCTTGACCAACATTTAAATTGTTCCTAATTTTTTAAAAGATTTTATTTTTAAGGGATCTCTCCCCAACATGGGGCTCAAACTCATGACCCTGAGATCAAAAATCCCACACTCTGAGCTGCCGTCTGAGCTGCCCCAGGTGCCCTGTTCCCAACTTTTTTTAAAAGTTTTTTTTCTTTATCTGAGAGAGAGATTGAGAGCACAAGTAGGCAGAGCACCAGGCAGAGGGAGAGGAAGAAGCAGACTCCCTGCTGAGTGGGGAGCCTGCTGCTGGGTTTGATCCCTGGACCCTAAGATCATGACCTGAACTGAAGGCAGCCGCTTAACCGACTGAGTCACTCAAGTGCCCCTAATTTTTAATATTATTAGTAAGACCACAGTGAACGTTTTGCATATGCTCGGTGCATAGCTCTGATATTTCTCTGAGTGAATTCTAAGAAACATACTTGTTGGATCAAAGGATACGAACTTATTTGAAGACCTCTAGTATGTGTTGCCAAACTGTCCCCCAGAAGCATTGTTCCTCTTCTCTCCAGTGTTGTTGTTGTTTTTAAGATTTATTTATTGGGGCGCCTGGGGGGCTCGGTGGTTTAAGCATCTGCCTTCAGCTCAGGTCATGATCTCAAGGTCCTGGGATCGAGCCCCGCATCAGGCTCCCTGCTCAGCCGGGGGTCTGCTCCTCCCTCTTCCTCTGCCCTTCCCCCTGCTCATTCTCTCTCTCAAATAAATAAATAAATAAATATCAGAACCGAATGTGCCACCCAGGCACGCCCCTCTTGGGTGTTTTTAAAGGAAGGACTATGATCTTGGGTTCGGCTTAGAAACTGCCTATTGATGTCACTGAACTGGCTGCACAAAGATTAAAATACACACTAGATGCCTTTACACTGACATGTACATAGAGCTGTGCAGAATGAGTAGTTTCCTAGGCATTTCCAAGACTTCCTCGCCATTTGTAACAGTAAAGAAAATGGGGGCTCAGTGGGCAGGCGTGATGGGACGGGTGGAGGGTGGACGGGTGAGCTAAGAATTCCTCCAACTTTGCTGCGTTGTTTTCCCCTTCCAGAGAATTCACAGATCGACGAGCAAAAACTCCAGCCAAAGACCCAAATGTTGTAAACTTGAGGTTAGAGTATCACTGATTAAAGAGAAAGTGTTTTGAGGGGCACCTGGGTGGCTCAGTTGGTTAAGCGTCCGAGTCTCGATTTTGGCTCAGGTCATGATCTTGGGGTCTCAGCACGGAGCCCGCTTAAGACCTTTCTCCTCTCCCTGCCTCTCCCTCTACTTGCATGCGCTCACTTTCTCTCTTTCTCTCTCTCTGTCTCTCAAAAAAGAAAAAAAAAAAGAAACAGAGTTTCAAAAAATGCTTATTTCAGTCACTGGCGGTCTCAGTAATCTGTGCTGCTACATAAACACGAGAGATGTGGTCTTCTTGCCCAAAGGATGGAAACAGCACAGCATCAACTCTGCTCTCCCCAACTCAGGGGAAAAGGGTTTCTTCTTTTTCACATGATCTTTTATGTCTGAAGAATCTGCCTCCAACCTCCTTCAGTCAGACATGCCCTCTTGATCTTTTTTAAGAGTTTATTTATTTGACACAGAGAGAGATCACAAGTAGGCAGAGAGGCAGGCAGAGAGAGAGGGAGAAGCAGGCTCCCAGCTGAGCAGAGAGCCCAATGCGGGGCTCCATCCCAGGACCCTGAGATCATGACCTGAGCCGAAGGCAGAGGCTTAACCCACTGAGCCACCCAGGCACCCCGCCCTCTTGATTTTTGTCATTGGCGCAGAAATGTTGCTCATATCCATCTTTCGCCTCCTGTCCCTCGCCCCCGTGCCTCTCTGCTATGCTACCCGCCATCACCAGTCTCATTACGCCATTATCGATGGTTTCCGCCATGCTCAGCATCACAGAAAGGGACACGACCTGGGCCTGGAATCAAGACATTCAGGTTTTAGGAACCTAGCCTCTGTAGACTTGTCTACACATCCATCAAATGGGAGAGGTGAGTTAACTGAGGTTGTTCAAGAAAAGCCAGAGCTGGTTACTAGTTAAAGCAGTAAGAACACAGTTTATTCGGGGCTAGCACAGTCGGGGAAGAGAGACCTCATTACAGAGCCAGACTCCATCTGAATATGGCGTGGGCAAGTGGGGGTTTATAGCCGTGGGGAGCGGGAGGGCGGGGGTCAGTAGGTGGAAAATTACCAGAAAGAAACATCAGGGACGAACTGACCTAGCAGGATTCTTGCTGACGGCAGGCCCAGGGTGATCAAACACCATGTCATGTGAGGCATGCTGGAGGGTAAAGTACCCGATCTGATACTGAGGGGAGTCGTATGAAGGGTGGGGTTCTAGCTAGAGCAAATGAACAGCTTTCTTGCTCACACTGGACCACGCAAAGACAAGCAGGGGAGTCTGGAAGTTGAAGCCAGGTGGGAAAGTTTGGTTGTGGAGAGAATCTTTGTCAGGATGTTCCCACATTGCGTCATGCAAAGCCCTTGGGGTTCCCAGGACGGACCTTAGGACTATGGATTGCCGGAGTAGGTGGGGTGTTCAGAGGCCCCCACCTCACAGTCAACCCAACGGTTCCCCTCTTAACTGTCTGGTGTATTGGTTTCTATCCAAAATCTGCCAGTTTGTCTTTTTTTTTTTTTTTTTTTTCTGAAAACAAGTTTTATTTAAAGAAGGATTTAAATACATCTTTTTTCTGAAAACAAGTTTTATTTAAAGAAGGGTTTAAATACACTTTTTTCCCCCTGAAAACAAGTTTTATTTAAATAAGGGTTTAAATACATTTTTTTTTCCTGTCGGTTTGTTTTAAAGCAGCAGAACCCTTTCTCCAACCTTTGAGGACCGTTAAACCAGAAGATGTGTGTAGACACATCCAGACACACCATTTTAGGGTTTCAAGTCAGCCTCCCGCAAACTAAGGGCTTAATTTTCTTCCTGACAGATGTCCCAGGGAACTCCGCGGGAGGGAGAGAGGCTTTTTATGAATTATAGAAACTTGCTATGCTCAGTCTGCCTCTGGTGAGAAGCGTTCCCTTCAAGGACAGACCCTTCTTTAGGCGCCATTTCCGCATCCAACGCTGAAATTCGGAATTTGAGCGCGTCTCTCCTACTTCCGAGCCATAAGCATTCATGCCCACTCCTGACTTTGCATTTGAGGGCATTCGTCCTCTGTGGGAGGCCCTGATTATTCATCCGTTTCCACAACCCATGCAGGAGTATGATTAGTGTCTTTCTGCAGAAGAGAAAACTGGGACACACGACGGATAAGCAACTGACCTCAAATAGCTCCGCTGCGTATCCCAGGGAGCGAATGAGGACCAGGACCTCCGAAAACCAGTTCCCTTCTTGCTAAACGCTCCCCTGCTAAGAAGAGACTCATTTCTCTTTTCTGATCTCCTGATGGCACCCAGGGTGCTTCTCTCTTTTTATCTCTTTCCGGGAAACCAGCCAGCACAGATCCGAGGCAGTGCCCAACCAGGGAGCCTCTGGGCTTGGAAAGGTGGAGCCACAGTCAAAAGACACATCTTTGGGGGCTGCTGGGAGGGAGGAGGGTGAGGACACCTTTCCTGCTCCTGCCGGTCAGTGAGGGCCGCCCTTACTGACCCCCTCCCCCGAGCCTACAGCCGTTCATTCAAAAGGGACCTCACAGAATAACCCGGAGACCACCTAGCAGTCAACGGAGTTTCAGATAACATTTAAGATTGATTTGTTTACTGTAGGGAGAGAGTGGGAGGGAGCAAGAAGGGGCAGATGTGGAGGGAGAGGAAAATCTCTCTGGCAGACTGTGTGCTAAGCACAGAGCCTGAGGTGGGGCTCGATCTCATGACCCCCAGATCGTGACCTGAGCAGAAACCGAGAGTTGGAAGCCTAACCGACTGTGCCACCCAGGCCCCTCCGAGAACGCTTAAACTCCTGGTCATAGTTCCTGACTTAAAGCCCAGCTTCACTTCGTCTACAGGAACTGAGATTTTTTTTTGAAAGGGGAAGGGTTTTAGAGTTCCCAAAGTCTAACACTGGATGCCAGGGAGCAAAGCGCAAAGATTATACTCCAGGGCAGAACTCCCCAACTCCTCCATCTTGTGCGCCCCCGTATTTGTACCGTATTAGTGGAGTAAACCTGCAACACCCCTGCCACCAACCCAGGGGGACTGTCCCCCTCGGGCCCCACCCAGCCCCCTAAGTGGTGAAGAGATGGAGTCTTACCCCTCTCCTTCTGGTTGCTGCCCAACATCGGGCAGCTGGGAGGGATCCCGGCGATGCCCAAGCGAGGTTTCCCAAAAAGAAGAGACAAAAATAATGTCTAGAAAGTGGAGAATGGAGTGAGATGCTGAAAGCGATACCCTGAGCAGGGCTTTCCCTGCTGGAGTCTGGAGCGGATTGGACGGAATTTTTAAAAAATTCAAGAGAATATCACCATAGAACACCACGCAACACCCACAGGATGGCTTTATCAAAAACCCAGAAAATAGCCAGCGCAAGAGACGACTGGATATACCAGAAACCCCGTGCCCGGCCCACGGGACTCTACAAATAGGGGCAGCCCATACAGAAAACCACGTGGTGGGCCCTCAGCAGGTAGACAGAGAATCACCAGGTCCCCCAGCAATCACACTTCTGGGTGTGCGCCCAGAGAATCACAATTCCCAGCAGCCTGATGTAGCAGCCGGAAGCTGGTCACCAGCCAAGTGTCCATCAACAGAGGAATGGGCGGACAAAACACAGTCCGTCCATACAGCAGAATATCGTTCAGCCTTAAAAAGGAAGCAAGCTCTGGGCGGCAGCTACCCCATGGATGACTTCAGGGGACATGACGTTCAGTGAAACACGCCAGTCACAAGAGGACACGTACCACAGGACTCCACTTCTGTGAGGTCATCAAGAGTCATTACAATTATAGATACAGAAAGTAGAACAGCAGGTGGGGTGCCGGGGTGGGGAGGGGGAGTGGAGAATTGTTGTGTCATGGCAACAGAGTTTTATTTTTGCAAGAAGAAGAGAGTTCTGGCCAGGGATGGTGGCGAAGGTTTCATAACCCTGTGAATGTACTTGGAGCCGCCACGCTTTCAACATGGTCAAGACCATGTCTTTATGCCACGTATATTTCATGACAAGATGGTATCTTCATGCCATGTGTATTTCATGACAGTTTTAAACACTCGGTAGGATATGACAAACTAACATAGGTTTGGAAGGTTCTCAGGCAGAAATGATTTGTGCCTTGGTTTTCTGGAAAAGCCCATGGAGTCAGCAAGCCTGGGGGAGAGGTCACCTCTGCTAGGGTAAGTGACATCATTGCAAAGCCCGCGGGACCTCCCCTCTTGGAGAGACGCAGGGAAGGAAAAGCCCATCTAACTGACTCAGAAGGACCGGGAAGCCAGTGAGCAGACGTGGGTGGCTTGGAAGTGACTTATCAAGACAGAAATGATGTTATAGGAAAACAGAGCAAACTCACGCCTGCACATTGGAGGTGGTGGCCCTGCGCTCCCGCTTCAGCAGAAAAGAGCGGAACACAGGCAGGACCAAAATAGGACGGCTGCTGGGTTGCCCCCGGGCGCTCGGCCATCCGGTGCAGCTGCGACGGGGCTGTCACTTCCCCTTCCTCACGTGGTCAGTCCCAGACTCACTTCCTCAGCAGAGGTGACGGGTGGAAAGCGGCCGATGCAAAGTAGGTTCTGCTTCCCCCACGTGTCAAGAACCCCTTTCCATGTTATGGTGTTCAAGGGTCGAGGGCGTGTCTGTGATTGGTCCTGGTAGGAGGTTTTAGATTTTGGGAACAAGAGGGTGCGTGCGTGTGCGTGCGTGCGTGCGTGCGTGCGTGTGTGTGTGTGTGTGTGTGTTTGGATGTACTGTTCTCCTTTTATATTCCTTCTGAAACCCACTCTCCTTGTCCCTGTTGTAGCGGGGCCACCCCAAACATCACCAGCCGGGGAGGCCTTGCTACTTCCCCCGCAATGGGGCTGCGTTTTTGTCTTGCTTTCCTAGAACAGCTTCTTTTCTAGGGGCTCCTCCTGAGCCTTCCAGGGATCCCTGGCTGTCCCAGTAACGCGTGCTGGCTGAGGCCACCCTGCCCTGGGCCTTGACCAGGACTCTGAGGTGAGTCTCAGCCATTGCCACTCGCCTCCCCCTCCTTCCCCTTTCTGGGGGAGGACCTCCCGTCTTTTCTGGAACTTCTGCCCAGGGTGGGCACAGACCCTTCTCTTGCTCCCCTCCCCCCGTGTGACCCCTCGGGTCAGGGTGTGAATTCGGCGAGACTTTCCTTCTGGGAGAGTGTAATACAAAGAGTAACACCAGTGAGCGGCACAGAGCAGGGGCTGAGTAGGTATTTGCTGAATTAACGAACCTCGCCCACAGCCTGCAGGCCTGCACTGTAGGACTCCTTGCCCGTGAGGTTCCGTGAGGTGGGAACCAGCTTCCCCTTGAACCAGTCCCAACCTTGCATGCTGGGCCCGGCTTTAGCCTTGAAGGGACCAGGCCGTTCCTCCAGACCCTTCTCGCTCGATCCTTGCTTCCTCAGACCAGGACGGACCTCTTCCAGGGCGGGGGACAGTGGGAACGCCCGCCCCTCACTCGGGAGCCGTGCTCTGGCCCAGCGGCCTCCAACAGGACTCAGTCGTCCAAACCAGCCCCTTCCAAGTCCTTCGATCTCGGACAACCTGGTGGCTTTCACAGCCGCTCCTTGGGTAGGGGGTGGGCCGCTGTCACAAGAAACGACCTCACAGAACATGACAGCAACAGGACACCCCATGTTCGAATCAAAGAATAAGCAAGAATTCCTGCAAAGGGTCCTCTAAACCCAGGCAGAGAAAAGAAGCTTGTCTCTCAAAAAAGGGCCGTGTCAGGGCGCCTGGGTGGCTCAGTGAGTTAAAGCCTCTGCCTTCGGCTCGGGTCATGGTCCCAGGATTCTGGGATTGAGCCCTGCATCGGGGTCTCTGTTCGGCGGGGAGCCTGCTTCCTCCTCTCTCTCTCTCTCTCTCTGCCTGCCTCTCTGCCTACTTGTGATCTCTGTCTGTCAAATAAATAAATAAAATATTTAAAAAAAAAAAGGGGGGCCACGTCTTCAGGGTCTTGAAGGCCTCCCCTGAAGTGTACACACTTATATGTCTCAAAAAAAAAAATCACTTTCTTGAGGCATGATTGACATTCAGGAAGCTGCATTCGTACACACGGATGCAAACATTTTCAGTGTTGAGAACTTGCTGGGTTTGGAGATACGTGGGCACCCGTGACCCTGTCACCGCAGTCCCTGCCTAAACATATCTCTAGAAGTTCTCTCCCACTCTCATTCTCTTTCTTTTTGGTGATAAAAACACCTAACATAAGATCTACCCTCATTGCAAAATTTTAAGTAGGCAATACAATCTTGCTAGCCTCGGTGCCCTGCCGGAGAGCGGCTCTCCAGGACCGGCCCACCCCGCGGGCGCCGAAACTCCGACCCTTCTGGCCTCATTAACCCCCTCCCCTCCCCCCACCTTCTGCTTCTGAGCCCGACTAGTTTAGGGTCCTGGTGTGAGTGTCATCCTGCCGGATCTGCCCTTCCGTGTCTGGCCGACTTCACTGAGCGAATGGTTCAGCCTCAGAAGACGGGAGTCCTGCCCTCGGCCGCAGCGCGGACCCTGCGAGCGCAGGTTTTCTACCACTGAACCGAAAAGTCAGCTTCTCGGTGGACAATATCCCATTCAGGTGATTTCACAGCATCGCCAAGAACGAAGCAACACATATTAGCGCTGCTCCCTCTGGGGGGCCGGGGTGGCTTTCCCTGGGCAGGAAAATCTGTCCCGTAGGTGAATTCCGGTGTCTGGTACCGGCTGCTGGTGGGGGCAGCCGATTCCCCCGGTCCCCCCCTCCCCTGCCCAACCCCAGAGGCCCTTTCCTTGTTTCTGTGGGGTGGGCCCCAGCCACGCTGCCCCTGCCGGGAAGCCCAGCCCCATCCTGGATCCCGCTGTTTGTACTTGGCTGGCGGCCTCCTCCCCCAGGCCCCTGCTGGGCTCCCCAGGTCGGGGCCCTCTGGGCCGGCTGCCCTGCCAGGTTTGGACCTTGACCCTCTGCCCCTCCAGCTGGCTCCTCCTGGCCTTCTGTCCACTCTGTGGGACCTACAGACTGTGTCCCCTGCAGGGATAGCCACCTTAGTCTCAGCAGGTGGGTCCTGTTCGGGCTCTGAGTTGGAAGACCCCCAGTAGCACCCCTCCCCCTCCTGTCATTGTTTATTGGTTCCAAGCACCCCCTTTCTAAACCAGTGGGAGAAAAAAAGCGACTCTCCGTCTGTGTTCCCTTCTCTGTCCATTCGTTCCTGCCTCCTTCCTCTTTGAGATCGGACACGCCTGTCAGGCCCGGGATTTGATTTATCGTTGTGTCAACAGAGAGGGCGTTTCTGTTGTGTGGTTGGTTGGGTCAAGAGCCCGAGCGTTCTTTTCCTTCTGGCTCCGCTGTGGTCTGGCGCTCAGTCAGCCCCGCTCGGACTGGGGCCGGAGGGGCCCCGTGGGGCGGCCAGACACAAAGGCGGTCCCTCAGGCTCCTTGCGGGAGGTGCTGGGAGCACAGACACTCCCTCCTTGTTCCCCAGCGCCAGCCAGGCCTTCAACCCCTCCCTGCCCGCCCTGCCAGCTCCGTTCATGAAAGGAAGGTTCTTTCTGTTGGGGCCAATGTGGCTCCCCCCGCCCCGTCATCCTCAGAGGTGCTTCTGGGTCCCCCGCCTGTCTGTGGTGCAAAGGAATCACCCCTGTGGTTTGGGGTGAATTTTCAGGCATATTTGCAGGGGAGGAGATGGGGGTTGGAGCGCGGGTCTCTGCTTGGGGCTGCCTTTGGGCTAACATTCCTCCCAGGGGCCTGGAGCTCTGTGTTGACCAGGGCGGGACCCCCAGGAAGGCTTCGCAGACTTCCCAGGCTGTCAGGCAATGTCAGAGGCAAATGGAAGTCCATTCCAGTCAGACGCGGGGACACAGGCCACCTCTGAAGCAACACTGAAGTCTCCTCACTTCTCAAGCGGCTCCTCCCAAACTGCCCACCTTATGCCCCCACGGGAATGTTTTCCAAGATCTTGGTCTTTCAGAGATGGTGATACTGGTTTCCCACCACCTCCCATAGTCGGTCTCTGTGCATTCTGTGACTCTCACAGAAGTTCCAGATGCAGGAGGGGCTCCTGGCTGATTCAGTTGATGATGCAACTCTTGGTCTTGGGGTTGTGAGTTCAAGCCCCATGCTGGGTGCAGAGCTTGGTGGGCAGGAGCAGAGAGAAAGTTCCAGCGGAGGGTACAGAAGGTCTGGAAGGGTGAGGGGCAGGTGTGCGGTGCCCGAACCTTAGTCCGAGCTGACCGGCCCCCCGCCCTGAAGATCATCCTGGCTGGCTGTCACCAGCTTCCTCGCAGGGCGTGTGTGGACGCGCGGGCGGCCTTTCTCCTGGATCGCCCCGCCTAGCCTGCTTTCCTCCACGAGTGTTTGCACACTCAGAGGGGCAGGAGTGCAAACCAACTCCCTCGTGGGTGCAGATCCCACGCCTGTTCCTTGGGATGCTGCACAAGCGTGGTGTGAACCCCCGGCTCTGTCCCGCACCTGGTGTCCTGACACTGTCACAGCAGTTGGCGTCCCCGAGGGCAGCTGGGAGCCTCGGGACACCTGAAATAGCAGATAGTTCTGGAAGTAAACAAATAGAGCAAGGATTTTGTGACTTTTACGGGGCCTTGTAGCCAGGAGAGAGAACATCAGCTGCTGAGAGTGGCTTCCGGCCAGAACGCCTGCTTACACACTGAAGGTGGGGGGGCAGGCATGGCTGGGGCCCCCTCAGCCCTGGAGGGATGCCAAGGGGGGTTGCTGGGGGGAGGGGCAGAGGAGAGCCCGCTGAGCCAGTTCTGCCTGCCGATGCCCGGGGTTCCGCTGGCTGCTGGCTGCGAGAACACAGTGCATTCTGGAGTCCCGCTCCCTATTCAGAGATCTCCCGAAGATGCTCCCTGGGGTCTCTCCAGCCGCCGGTGAAAGGCAGCCCGGAGATGAGGAGCAGGCGTGAGGTTAGAGGAGCAGCCCCTCCCAGCCAGCACCTGCCTTTCTGTCTTGGGGCTTCAGAATCCTTCCCACTTACCAGCCCTTGTCCCTGCAGGAAAGGTGGGGGCAGTCGACTGCAGAACCCCAAGTGCCCGTTAGAAGCAGGCCATGCTCCCGAGACTTACTTCACGGAAAACATCTCTTCCATTTCTGAAAATCCTGTGTGTTCACCAGAGTGAGGCTCAGCTGCCGCTTCTCCCCACTTCCTCATGTCCTTTTCTCTCCCACTGTGCCTAATAAGAACGGTTATTAAGATCATATGCCCAGTGAATATTTATTGAGCACCTACTACACACTAGGCCGTGCTCTGTGACAGCGGATATGCCTGACGTAAAGCCTTCTGCGTAGGCAGCACTTTACTGTTTGTGAAGAGCTTTTTGCTTCAATCGCCTGATCTTTCTGTTTTCTTGGTGCACTTTTGTTATTGCGCTAGAAGACACATAGCATAAAATGTACCATCTTAGCTATTCTTTTTTTCCCTCAGATTTATTTATTGGAGAGAGAGAGCATGAAAGGGGAAAGAGGCGGATGGAGAGAGAGAGAGGGAGAGACTCTCGAGCAGACTCCCTGCTGAGCGCGAAGCCCGAGACGAGGTCATATCTCACGACCCTGAGATCATCACTTGAGTCAAAACCAAGGGTCTGGGGCGCCTGGGTGGCTCAGTGGGTTAAGCCGCTGCCTTCGGCTCGGGTCATGATCTCAGGGTCCTGGGATCGAGTCCCGCATCGGGCTCTCTGCTCAGCAGGGAGCCTGCTTCCTCCTCTCTCTCTCTCTCTCTCTCTCTGCCTGCCTCTCTGCCTACTTGTGATTTCTCTCTGTCAAATAAATAAATAAAATCTTTAAAAAAAAAAACAAAAAACAAAAAACCAAGGGTCTGATGCTTAAGCAACTGAGCCCCGCCAGGGTAGCCCATCTTAGCTGTTTTGAAGTGTTCAGTTCAGTGGTGTTTGGTACCCTCACATGGGTGTAAGACACGTTCCCACACCTTTTCCATCTTGCAAAACTGAAACTCATTCCCATTAAACAGTGAGTCCTCTCTTCCCTCTCCAGCCGCTGGCAACCGCCATTCTCCTGTCTCTGTGAACCTGGTATAAGTGTGATCGTGCAGTATTTTTCATTTTAATGACTTGCCTTTTCTTTCACTTAGTATCATGTCCTCCGGTTTCACCCACGTTTTTTTTTTTTTAAGATTTTATTTATTTGACAGAGAAAGAGAGAGAGAGAGAGATCATAAGTAGGCAGAGAGGCAGGCAGAGTGAGAGAGGGGAGGAAGCAGGCTCCCTGCGGAGCAGAGAACCCAACGCGGGGCTCGATCCCAGGACCCCGGGATCATGACCTGAGCTAAAGGCAGAGGCTTTAACTCACTGAGCCACCCAGGCGCCCTTCACCCACATTTTTGTTTTTAATTTATTTGTTTGACAGAGAGACAGAGATCACAAGTAGGGGGAGAGGGAGAAGCAGGCTCTCCTCTGAGCAGAGAGCCCAATGCGGGGCTCAATTCCAGGACCCTGGGATCATGACCTGAGCCGAAGGCAGAGGCTTTAACCTACTGAGCCACCCAGGCGCCCCGGTTTCACCCACCTCCTTTGTAAACCTCTACAACAACCGTTCACGTTGGGTTTCCGTGTTTGGCATGTGAGGAAACTGAGGCTCAGAAGGATTAAATAATTGCTCAGGGCCACACAGCTCGTGAGCTGAACTGTGACCCCAGAGAGATAATGTCCAAGTTCTAACTCCGGGTCCCTGTAAAGGTGACCTTATTTGGAAACAGGGTCCTTGCAGATGTGATCTAGCTGTGGGTCCCAAGACGAGATCATTCTGTCTTTCGGGGATGTCCCCAGAAGAGAAAGGACAGGGAGCCTTGAGACATGGAGAAGCACAGGGGAGGGGGTGTGAGCAGAGAGGCAAGGTGCCGAAGCCACACGACGCTGTGAGCCACCTGACACGGAACAGGCAGGGCAGACCATTCCCCGAGAGCCTTTGGGGGACCAGGTGACTTTAGCCTTCTGGTGTCCAGAACCGGGAGGAATCCATTTCTGTTGCTTTGAATTGTTGCGTCAGCCTTAGCTGCAGAATACGTCTGGGAAGCTGGAAGGGGCACGATCCCGGCGCTGGGACATCTGGCCCCGCGTTCTTCCCACGAGAACGGTCAGGAGAGACGGCCGCAGTGAGGGGAGGCGGCTCTCCGTGGGACTGAGTTTGTGCGGAGAGAAAAGGGTGATTTGGTGAGAATGCCCCTTCCCCACATCGGGAGCCTCCTCCCCTCCCCCTGCTTCCCAAACTTGCAGAGGTCGCAGGACTTAGCTGTCCCGGAGAGGGACTGAAATGACCCGTGGCGGCTGGCCGTCTGTCTGCCCGGGAGATCGCTCTTCTGCCTTCTCCCCCCACTGTCCGGACAGCACCCTGCCCCATAGGAGCGGTCCCTGGGCTCTCCGGTCCCTGGCTTCCAGGCGAGGGCGGGCAAGGAGGGTGAGGTTAGGCGGGTGGTTGCCCTGGCTGGCCCCTCAGCCAGAGGTCGCTGCCCCTCTGTCTCCTCCTGGACAGGGGCTGCTGCCCCTCCGCTCGCCCGTCTGGTCACTGCCATGGCTCTTGTCCCAGGGCTTCACCCGAACCTTTGCTCCTGGTCCTCTAGAGAACAGACCCGGCTCAACGCACCTTCTGGATCACAGGAGAGCCATTTCCTCTTGGAGCCGCTGGTAACAGAAACCGCTGGAATGTGAGCTTCGTGGGGACATCTGTTTTTGTGCTGTGTCCCAGGTGCCTAGCGTAGTTCCTGGCAAATGTTTGGACGGGAAGTGTTTGTTGCATGAACTGAGTACGCAGTGGTCAGGGGGGCTGTGGGCGCATCTGCGTGATCAGCTCCTGGCATTTATTTCCCGCTGTACGGAGAGAACACCGTCAGGCGCCCTCAGATACAAATACTGTGGAAAGAATATTATGTAAGTATTGTGATTAATAAACCTTAGGGTTGCTTTTTAGGCTTCCCTCCGCATGCCATTTGGTTAGGGTAGCAGGACCGCAGAAACCCGATAGGCCCACGATCGTGTGGGTGGAGAACATTGAACTTGTCCCCATATTAAAACAACCTGAACCCAAACTTCGGCCTCTCTGGCTTCCATAGTTCCCATCCCTGGAAGCTTCCTCCGGCAGGTGGAGTGGCTGATGTCAGCCATGTTTGTCTCGGCTCTGACTTCCCTCCTGTTGCCCCCATGTCCCCCCTGTCTCGGCTGGGCAGCAAGGCTTCTCTTTCCAGAGGTCACTGACAACATCTTTAAGGGGCCAGAGGTCTCTCTCCATGTCTCTGCCTCTGAGCTTTGGGCCACCCTGACCTACTCACCGCTCCTGCCCGGATGGCTCGCCTTTGCCGGCTTCTCCGCTGTGGCCCTCTGCTCTCCTTCATTGTCTGCCCCTCCCCCAGCCGCTGCTGCAGCTGCTGGACATGAAGTCATTGTCTCCTGGACCCAGACGGAGGCCACCACGGGCCGGGAGCAGCTGGGGTTGCCCGGCGCGCCCACGGTCCTCCAGCTGGCTCCCACCTTCCAGGAGACGCCCGGGAGATAGTCGCATGTTCCGGCCCCGCTCCCTTCCCCTGGGCTCTGACCTTGTTCCTCCTGGTTTCATGCCGCCGCGGGCTGGCCCCGCCGCGGAGGCCTGCTCCCTCTGCTTTGTCCCAGATACAGTTCCCGGGGCCCGAGGGGCTGGTAACCCTGATATTGTTCCTTGACAGGCACTTGGAGTCCTCATGCAACAGTTATCACTTGGTGTGTTAGTCAGGGTTTTCCTGCGAAACTGAACCAATAGGATCTGTCTGTCTGTCTGTCTGTCTATCCATCCATCCATCTATCTATAAGAGACTTATGAAGAATTGGCTCACACAATTATGGAGACTGAGAAGGTCGCACGAGCAGCTGTCTGGCAGCTGGAGGTCCAGGAAAGCCGGTGTTGTGATTCTTGTCCAAGTTTGAAGACTCAGAGAACTCGGAGCACTGACGTCCAAAAGCCCAAGAAGACCCATCCCCCAGCTCAACAATCAGGCAGAGCGCAAATCTGCCTTTTCTTCTGACTTTTTGTCTATTCCAACTCCCCATGCATTGGATGAGCCCGTCCACACTGGCGAGGAGACCTCTTCTTTACCCGGTCTACCAAGCTGAATGCTGACCTCTTCCAGAAACCCCCTCGCAGACATACCTAAATGGGAGAACTGAGCATCCTGTGGCCCCATCAAGCCAATATGTAAAATTAACCATTGCACTTGGAATATCTGCCCTTCTCCTCCATGGTCGTTGGGAGTCAGGCCCTGCCCTGTCTAGAACTCACCGTCGACACTAATTTCACTGGCTTCTGAAGAAAATTCCAACTTCTTTACAAGAGCTGGAGCTGAAGGGCCCCTTAAGATCTCTTTCTTTGCTCCTGTCAGAACCAAAGGATGGCCCTTCCGACTTTAAAGAGTCTTGGATTCTGAAGATCTGTATGACCTGAGAACGAAATCTGGGCGTGGTGGCCAGTATTTGTTTTCTCTGATGGTGGGGACAGTGATTCACACTTGTTTCTATCTCTAAAAAAGAAGCCATGCACAGTTCTCTCTGGGGTGGGGGTACAAGGAGCATCAGAACGTTTTTATTTGTGGGGGTGGGGGTCCATGTGTAGCACAGCATAGTATTTCCCCAGAGGTGGGCCCGTGATATGGATAAGTTAATTCTTCAGATTCCTGTTTCTCAAGAGAAGCATGCCATGGTCCAACAGGGCTGGGAAATGCTGAGTGAAGATAAGGTTATACAGGCTGCTTTCTTGCAGGACTTCTCAGAGTCCTTAACCTGCTAATTTCAGCACCTTTCCGTAGACAGTCCACTGGGTGCCTTGTATTGTGCGAGGTGCAGGGAAGGTAGGGGTGAGGAAGATGAGGCAAGTGGGCTGAGTGGAAGGGGTGTGGCTGCAACCATTTGAGGCGCGAGGCCAGTCTATGGAAAGACCCTGAGTGGGAAAGGGCTGAACATCTCTGCAGGGTTTGAAAACGGCTCCGATCGGGGAACTCTCTCTGCACCCCTTCCCACCCTCCAGCAGGCTGTGGGACTAGAATTGGGCTTTGCTGGTGTAGAGAGAGCCCTGGCCAGGATCCAGAAGACTCCGGCTGTGGAGGTCACACTGCCTGTAATTGTCCAAGAGACAATGTCCCTAACTTCTTTGAGTCTCCTATTTTGTATCAGTAAAGTTAGCAGCAGACATCAGGATTCTTAAGATGCCCAAGTGTTCTCTTCTTTCTTTCTTTCCTTTTTTTGGAGGGAGGGAGGAGACAGAGGAAGACAGAGAAAATATGCTTTTTAAAAGATCTATTTATTTATTTTTAGAGCGAGAGCGGGGAGGAGGGGCAGAGGGAGAGAACGTCAAGCAGACTCCCTGCTGAGCTCAGAGCTCAACGTGGGGCTCGATCTCAGGACCCTGAGATCATGACCTGAGCCAAAATCAGGAGTCAGCCGCTTAACCAACTGAGGCTCCCAGGCACCCCTCTCTCCTTTCAAGAGCAGGATTTCCAGACAGGCATGAGACCTGCAGCACTCTGTTGGGGAGCAGGAACTCTATTAGACACCGGGGAGACCAGAGGGCTGCCAACCTGCCCCTGGTGCAGAGACCCTGGAGCAAAACGGAGGCCAGGATCCTGGAGAACCCCGTGGGTACTCCTCCCTCCAACCCAGGAGACTTTCAGGGAAGCATTTAATTCATAGAGGAGCAGCCTTGCTCAGGAGGCCAGCAAAGCTCTGCTGAAACCCCTGCAGATCCAGGAGAGAGGGTCCCCAAGAGCTTCAGCCCAGAAGCTAAGAGCAAATAACCAGCGAAAACCTTTCTTTCTCAGGATCCTATTTCTCACTTTTTCAGCTCTGAATCTTCCTCTCTCCTATTCCTTTTTTGGGGGGCTCCAGATCTTTTGGTTCCATCTCTCCCTGCCTGCCCCAGAAGACAGACCCTGGTTTTTGCACTGCTCCTGGGTGACTTCCCTTGAAGAACTTTGTGTGAAAGGCTCCTCCCTGTGTGGGGGAAGTGCTCTGCCTGTCTCCCCGGTGGGGCTCAGAACATTCTACGTGCCCTGACTCCCACTCCGCAGGGACCGTATGAGGGTGCTGTGATGATCCCTTTTTTGAGGGATCATCAGTGTGTTCATTTGCTGGAGTTTCCTAACGAAGTACCATAGACCCGGTCCTTAAACAGCAGACACTTACTATCTCACAGTTCTGGAAGTAGCAAGTCCGAGATCAAGGCGTGGGCATGGCTGGTTCCCCCGAACCTAAACCTCCAGGATCTGTTGCCCTTTGGCTTGTAGATGGCTTCTTTTCTCCCGGGGTCTACACGGGGTCCTCCCTCTGGGCTCACCTTTGTGTCCAAATCTCCCCTTCTTTTTTTTTTTTAAATGATTTTATTATGTAAGAACTTCCTTAGGGAAAGTATTTCTTTCTTTCTTTCTTTTTATTTTTTTTTAAGATTTATTTATTTATTTATTTGATAGGTAGAGATCACAAGTAGGCAAAGAGGCAGGCAGAGAGAGAGAGAGAGTCAGCGGCTTAACCCACTGAGCCACCCAGGCGCCCCCAAATCTCCCCTTCTTAGAAGGACACAAGTCATAGTGCATTGGAGCCCCGCCAGGGGCTCTAATTCTAACTTGACTGACTCTTTAAAGACACTGTCTCAGAAGAAGGTCCCACTCTGAGGTCCTGGGAGTTAGGGCCCCAACATAGGAATTTGGGGGAGATGCAATTCTACCTGTAACAAGTCAGTAAGTCTCAAGTTTCAGAGTACCTATAGAGTACCTGGGAGTTTGTTAAAAATGGAGGGGCTGGGGCACCTGGGCACGCAGTTGGTAGACTGCGTCTGACTCTTGGTTTCGGTTTGGGTCTGCTCTCAGGGTCATGGGATCGAGCCCTGTGTGAAGCTCTGTGTTGGGCTCTGGGCTCAGCGGGGAGTCTGCTTGAGTTTCTCTGTCCCTGGTCCTCTGCCCCTCCCCCTGCACACTCTCCCTCTCTTGCTGAAGTACATAAATACATCTAAGAACCCCTCACAGATTCTGATTGGAGAGATCTGGGGGGAGCCTGGGGCTGTTCTAGCCAGCACCTGGCAGAAGCGTGGTGCGCCCCGCAGAAGCTCGCCCCCCGACTTCCTATCGTGGACCTAGCGCTTTGCTTGCTGAAGACCGGAGACAGCACGTTCTAGCACCAACCGTCTCTCACTGTAAAGAAAAGATGTTCATTTACGTGTAGCTTTTTCTTGGTCCCCACTGCAGAGCCAGGCCCTGCTCGGAAGCTGCCACACACCGTCTAGTTTTCCTGTGGGGGCCCTGTCCCGCCCAGAGGCCGCCGGGCCCACTTCGCCTGTCCCCTGTCCTCTCCAGCTGGCAGGTGGAGGAAGGGACGGGCTCAGGCTCTGGGGTTTGGGGCTCAGGTCACTGCGTCGTGGCGGGTCGACCTCCGACAGGTGGCGGGGCCTCTCAGAGCCCGAGGTTGTGCAGCTCCGCCCAGAGAAGCTTCCCGCCCGCCTCAGAAGCCGGTGTGAGGCCTGGACACGAGGGTGTTAAGGTGCCCGGCCCAGCACCTGGCGCGGGGATTGCCGAGGAGGGATGAGTTAGTCTGTCATCCCGCCCTGACATCAGAGGGCAAAACCCGACGTCATTCCTTCCCGCGACCGAATCCTGCAGAAGGACAACGCGGGGCAATTGTCCCCAAGGCGTCAGAAAATGCTTTGAAAATGCGGAGAGAGCCTCACCTCTGAATGCGGCGTCTTCGGGGTTGCCGAATGAGGTCCACAAGGTTCACTCTGCAACCCCTGGGCTGCAGTGTCCCCTGCCCTGGTGACTTCTCCGGTCACAGGAGCCCGCCCCGGCTGCCTACGAAGTTGAAAAATAAGTGTGCTGCTGAAGGCGCGCGTCTCTCTCGGGGTCGGTGTAGCGGTGACAGCACAGGGCCTGGAGCCACACTGCCGGCCTCGAGAGCTTGGGACCGGCACCTTCTGGCCGTGCCACCTTTTAAAGTCACTTAACTTCTCAGTGCCTTGGTTTCTTCATGTGTAAAACAGGAAAGTCATAGCGCCACGATGGTTCATTTTATGCGTCAACCTGTCTGGGCCAAGGGATGTCCAGATGGCTGGTAAAACATGACTTCTGGGTGTGTCTGAGAAGGGGGTTCTAGAAGAGATGAACAATTGAGGCGGTAGGCTCAGGAACGACTGCCCCCACCAGCGTGTTAGCCTCGTCCAGTCCACCGAGGGTCTGAACACAGCAAACAGGCAGAAGAAGCACGAATTTACTCTTGGTTGAGTTCGCATGTCCATCTTCTCCTGCCCGCAGACACTGGTGCTCCTGGTTCTTGGGCCTTTGGCCTGAGACCAGGACTTTCACCCTTGGTCCCCTGGGACTCTGGAGTTCAGGAACGAAACCACCGGCTCTCCTGGACCCCAGCCTGCGGACACCAGCCGGGGGACTTCTCAGCTGCCACGGTCATGTGAGCTAATTCCTCATAATAAATCTCTTCCTATATATCAATATACAGCTGACTCTTGAACAACATGGGGGTCAGGATTGCTGCCCCCACTTCTGTGTAGTCAAAAATCCAAGTGTAACTGCTGACTTCCCCCAAAACTTTACTAACAGCCTACCTGCTGTTGGCCGGAAGAAGCCTTACCGAAAACATAATTTATCGTTAATACGTATTTTGTATGTTATCTATATTATATACTGAGTTCTGAAAATGTAAAGTAAGCTAGAGAAAACATAATGTTATTAAGAAAATCACAAGGAAGAGGAGGAAGAGGGCACCTGGGTGGCACAGTTGGGTAAGTGTCTGCCTTTAGCTTAGGTCATGATCCTGGGGACCTGGGATCAAGTCCACCACTGGGCTCCCTGCTCAGCGGGGAGTCTGCTTCTCCCTCTCCCTCTGCCCTCCCCCTGGCTCGTGTGTATTCCCTGTCTCTCTCTCTGTCACAAAAATAAATAAAATCTTTAAAGAGAGAAAGAACATTATAAGGAAGAAAAACACATGTATAGTATTGTGCTATTAAAAAATTCACATATAAATAGGCCTGTGCAGTTCAACCCCTTGTTGTTTAAGGTCCAACTGTATATGCTCTGCTTCTCTTTGAGGAACCTTGACTAGTACAATTTCCTACTTCACTGTATGATGAATACAGAGCTTCTAGGCCTCCTGCAATTTCCCAAGAGTTGAGAGTGACAGAGGTGTCTTTTGTTATGTTAATGGGACTTTCTGGATCACACCTAAGACTGGGGGCAGTTGCCAGGAGAACCGGCCATGTGACTAGAGGGTAAGAGTTTCTTTAAGATTTTATTTATTTATTTGACAGACAGAGATCACAAGTAGGCAGAGAGGCAGGCAGAGAGAGAGAGAGAGAGGAGGAAGCAGGCTCCCCACTAAGCAGAAAGCCTGAGATGTGTCAGAACAGAGTTGCATCGTAGGAAACGCAGTTGGTGTCTAAGTGTTGCTTGGCGATGTGGGGAAGCTCCTCCCCACACTCGTTAGAACTGGGGACCAGAAACTTTACCTGTGATGGGAGGCGGAGAATTAGGAAACTGGGGGCTTTCTAGACCTTCTGTGGTCTAGGAGAGTAAGGGTCTCTAAGGAACCAAGAGTTTCAAACTGAAGTCAGAAACCCGAACTAGGCATGCTGGGTAGGGTGCTGTTTCCCAATAGCACAGAGGAAGCACCGAGGGATGAGTCAGGTGTTGAGAAGGGAATAGTTTAAAGATTTGTTTATTATTTGAGAGAGCGAGAGAGTGCGGGGACGGGTGAGGGGAGGAACAGAAGCAGGGCGAACCTCGAGCAGACTCCCACTGAGGGCAGAGCCCTGTTCGGGGCTCCATCTGACCACCTGAGATCATGACCTGAGCCAAAACCAAGAGCCGGACGTTCAACCAGCTGAACCGCGCAGGTGCCCGGGGAAGGGGATAGTTTGACTGAAAGCTGGAGGAGGAGAGAGCCACTGCGTGGACCAAACAGGGCTTTATTCTTCCAGTGACCAAGAGGAAGGAAAAGAAAAGGACTGCCTCCCCTTGGGGGGCACAGGCTCTTGGAACCGAGAAGAAGGGCCAGTTCCCCAAGAAATGAAAAGGGAATAAACAGGGCCGGGGGGGTCCCCAAAAGGGCTTGCCTCTGGGGCTGGACGTGGCGTGAGTCACGGGCTGGAGGGGAGCCGCCCCATTCACTCAGAACACGGGGTAGTCCTTGGCCTTGTCTATGACAGTCACCAGCCTGCACCCCGAGAGCCGGGTACCCGATGCCTGCAGGGCCGCACAGCTGCCCCGGGGGCACTCTGGAGCATCAGCCTGTGTCGACATGCAAGGAGACAGAACCCCAGACGCAGGGCCTCCTTCCGGGGAAGAGGACACTTGCCCTTTGTCTCCTGCTGGCCGCAGCGGCAGAAAAAAACTGCTCTCAGGAAGCGGCACCCAACCTCTCCATTTCCTCCAGACCAAGCCGCCCGACGCGGCCCTTCACTGCCGCGGGCCTATCCACACCTACCAGGGCCCTCGCTGAAGGTGCAGGCCCCGGGGCTGCCCGCTCAGGCTCTCTCCGTCAGCCCAGGTGGCCCTAACAGCAGGCCTCGGGGATGAAACTAGTGACATTTCTTCGCCACAGTTCAGGGCCTGGATGTTCGAGATCAAGGTGTGCGCAGGTGTGGTTTCTTCTGACGTCGCTCTCCTTGGCCTGCAGGTGTCCTGTGCCCTCACCTTCCTTTCCCTCATACGCGTGCGTCCTCTGTCGCGTGTCCAGATTTCCTCTGCTCACACCGGCAGACTGGAGGAGGGCCCACCGGATGGCCTCGGTTTAGCTTTGTCACCCATTTAAAGGCCTGTCTCCAAATACAGCCGCATTCTGCGGGATTCAGCACATGGGTCTGCGGGGCGCACCGTTCACCCACAACACCTCCTCACGCTTTGGTCCTGCCCCTCCCCTCCTTGGATGCATCCACATGGCTTCTGGCCGCTTTTTTTTTTTTAAAGATTTTATTTATTTGACAGAGAGAGGGCGCACAAGCAGGGGGAGCAGCCGAGGCAGAAGCAGGCTCCCCGCTCAGCAAGGAGCCCAGCTCGGAACTCGATCCCAGGACCCTGGGATCATGACCTGAGCCAAAGGGAGACGCTTAACCGACTGAGCCACCCAGGCGCCCCAGCTTCTGGTCACTTTGGATCGTGACTTCTTGCAGCTTAGGTTTACAGATGAAATCACACATCCCCCAGGTTGGCTCTGTGCACCCTCTGGGACCGGGAGACTTGTCTGCAAGCAGAGTTCTAGAACATTAGTCTGAAGTTAATCTGAAGATCTCATTGACTTTAGCCAGCGACTTATGAGTGGAGGGGCGCTCTGAGGAACTGTACAAAATGGACGGTTTTCATAGGAAAACCGTAGGGCAAGGGCGTTATTAGCAAAAGAAAAGGATTGTTCTAGGCCCGGCTGCTGCTGGCCCTGGGTGGGTGGAGCTGGGGGGGCGGGCGGTCTGAACCTGCAGAACCTCTCATTCCCGTCTTCCTCTGGGGGCAGACGAGGCCCACGTGGCGGATGACTTCACTGGAGCCGATCCGAAAATTCCTGACCGACCGGTTAAGACTGCATTTCTGGGGGAGGTTGAAACTGCATCTAGATTAGCTATCGAGCTGCGGTTTGGGGACTCGACCCGTGCTGCCATTTGGAGCCTGCGCTGTTGTTTTTTTTAAACCAGGATTAAGTCGTGTAGTTCATCCTGCTTCTGGCCGCGGGGAACATTTATGCAGCTCAGCTTTGGCTCCTGGGAGCTCAGCCCCAGGTCACCTGCTGCCGGATGTCCAGGGGCCCAGAGCCTAGGGGGAGAGAGGAGCAGAAAGCAACTTCTGGAACTCTCCAGGCCAAGTTAGCACCTCTGCTCCCAGCACTTCCTAGCCATAGGCTCCGGCTAAGCTTACCTCGCCCCGCTTCTGCGCCCAACAGCTCGCACCCACTCTGTGGAGGTGCCTGAAGGACTGGATTACGTCAGGGGAGAGCAAAACTGCGCCCTACACCTTCCCTTCCCGACGGGGGCCTGGACAGAAGAGGGTCACTGACTCCCCAAGTTCACCTGAACTTTACGAAGAAGCACTTTTAAGCCTTTAGCAACATATCCCAATCTTGCTAACAATGAGCCCAGTGACCACGCGCCCCGTTCTGCATCTCGGATCCTGACTGAAATGGAGCCGGGACGAGGGGAATTTTTTGGCTCTGAAAGGTCAGAGCGTGAAGTCTTACCCCGTTGTGAAAGAGGCATTCTTGCCAGTTGTGAGGCCGATAGGAAAATGTCACTCTGGTTGTGTCACTCCAATGGATGGGGGGGGTCCCCAAATGTGGGGTGACCCAATCAGGTTGCGGGGGGCGGCTAGGGGCATGGTCAGCAAAAGGATTCACCTGAGGCAGAACAAGGGAGCTAGACGTGTACTTCCTACACCCCACGGGAGCAGCACGCAAGACAGAAGAGCAGAGGTGAGGACGAATGGGGACATAGGGAATTCTTTTTGGTCATGGCTTGTCAGTAGCCCATGAAGGTTAGGTAGGGCCGGTGCGTATTCTGAGGTGGGCAGCCTGATGGGCCTGCCTGCGTTCAGCCCCGGGGGCCGCAGTGGCCTTGTGCTTTAGTCAAGTTTCCATAGCTCAAGTCCGAAATCGGCGTCTACAGTCCTTGCTGTGTGTTTATAATATGCTCTTTATGAGAGTTAATGCTTGTCCTTGGGGGAATGTCTTTGTGTGAAAGCCTGGTTTTCAGCCTCTGCTGCTCCGCGGAATCACCTCAGAAGCTTAAAGACAAAATACTGCTGCCCGGGCCTCACGCTGGATGTTGGGTTGACATAGGTTTGGAGGGGGGTGAGGAATGGAGGTGAGGTTTGGGTGGGGGGGGGCAGGTGAGGAGTTGAAGAAGGGTAAGGAGTGGAGTGGGGGGGTGAGGAGTGGAGGGGAGGGTTGGAGGGGAGGTTTGGAGGATGGGTGAGGTCTGAGCCAATGGCCAAGAAAACACTTGCCACGTCTTTGGTGCAAAATGTTGGTTTTAGTGGAGCACAGGGAGCGGAGCGTGGGCCGGAAGAGCTGCTGCCCGGGGTCAGGCCTGGCTGGTTATGTACTTGGGCGTTGGGGATGCAGAAGGAAAGCGGAAGTTTTCAAAAGAACTTTGGACGCTGAAGAGGACTTACCCGCTATCAGAGGCCTTGCCATTGCCAGGTACGGGTGGTTTCTCCCTCTAGCAAAGCATCAGGACTGTTGGGAGTCTCCTTCTGGAAGGTAGGTTAGCCCCAAGAATGCTTTTTTTTTTTCCCCCTGGAAATCACGAAGGCATTTGTAAGCCCAGGGAGACGCGGATCTTGCTGGACGGGGGCATCACTAGTTCACCGTGTCTTTCTCCTTCCCGCAGCTGTAGGGCAGCCCGGAGGGCCTGAGGAATGTCACACGCAGCCCCCGGGGAGTTGCGGGGTGTCGGCGTGCGGCTAGTCCTCAGCTTGCCTTCTGTTCCTTCGCCAGCTCCGGTGTTGTGGCTGCGGGTCCAGCGGCAGACCTAGAGGGCCGCGTTAGGAGCCCCCGCTCCCGGGCTCTGGGCCCCGCAGGTGGGCTGGCGGGTGGAGAGCCGCGGGGCCCAGGGCGCACCGCCCGCTGCTTGCGGGGACGCGGTGGGACCTGGAACGTTGCGCTCAGGGCTTTGTCTCGGCGTCTTCGCCCCAAGAGCGGAGGGACGTGTGGCGCTTGGCGTGGCGCGTGACAAGCTCGACAGAAACGTTCGCTATTTTGGTGCAGAGTGATCCACACGCGGGTGCGCGCGGCGGTGACGTGCGCTTGGGGAGCTCAGGGGAGGGTTTGCTGCTGTTCTTTTTATATAATACAATGTCATCCAATTTCAAAATAGGTGGGAGTTATTTTCGGGAGCTTCCATGTGCGTTTCTGTGTTTCTTTCTTAGTCAGAGCTGCCTTTAAATTGTGTTTCTTTTCTCAACCCCTGGACCTGCCTTGGTTTGGGCGGGGGCCATACTCTGCTGCCCTCCAGCTCCAAGAACGGGTCCTGGTTTTTCTAAGCGGTTCAGGACAGTCCCACCCGACCCCCACCCCCCCCACCTCCCATCCCCCATCCCCCCACCCCCCACATGCGGATTGGTTCAGAGATGGGCACGTGACTGTGTCCATCAGGGGCATCCCCAGGACTTCTGATCCATTTGGGGGAAGGATATTTTCTTCTTACTCTGTGGGGCTGAGGCAGCTTATCTAGTTACCTTATAACTAGAGAGGAGAAGGCCCTTGGATGGAGCCAATCCCAGGAAAACAAACAGGGACAAGAGATGAAAAGCAAGATGGGCTCCTGGTGGCATTGTGAACTGCTGGATCCAGCCTCACCTAAAGCCTAATCTACCTTTGGGCTTTTCATTTATGTAAACCAAGAAGGTCCCCCTATTGGTGAAGCCACTTGGAGTTAGGTTTGCTCTTACTTGCCATTGGAAGAATCCCAACAGACAGAATGTGTTTAAGAATACAGTGATTTTACAGAGTGGAGCAATGGGGTCCTCCCTGTTGGGGTCAACAGTGGAGTGAGGAGTGGCCCCTGGCAGAGCAGGGGGGACACCCTGTTGGAGGAACAGTGGTCACATCTGGAGCTCTGGACCAGATGGGGACAACCCCTTCTCCTTCCGTCATCATAGCTTCCCAAATACCCCAGACAGGTGACACTCAGAGGGAGGGAGAGTCTGAGCCTGAGTCACGCGTGGGAGGCAGTGGGCAGTGGCTGGCACGTGTCTGCTCCAGGAAAGAGCTGTACGGTCTGCAACCTCTGAGGTGGACTGGGCGCTAGAGCAGGTTTCATTCACCAGAGGATGGATTTGAGTTTTCCCTTCTTCAGCAAAGTCTGTGCCTAAAAATTACCTCACTGTTCTGGGCTGAATTATGTCCCCTCAGAATTCAGGTGTTGCAGCCCTTACTCCCAGGACCAAGGTGGTGAATTTAGAGACAGCTTCTCTTCAGAGGTGATTAAGGTCCAATGAATTAAGGATCAATGAAATGGGGCAGGTCTTAGTCCAATCTGTCTGGCGTCCTCCTAAGAAGAGGCGGTAGGCAGAGATCTGCACGGGGCAGACAGACCATGCGAACATTCAGGTAGTGTTCATCTAAAGCCAAGAAACCAACCTTACCGACACCTTGATCTTGGACCTTTAGCCTCCAGAACCATGAGAAGATAAATTTCGGTTAAGCACCTCAATTTGTGGTATTTTTTATTTTTTAGCAGTCCTCCAAACTAATACACTTATTTAGATATTTAGCAAATATTTATTGAGCACTGGGGTGCCGGGGTGGCTCAGTTGCTCAGCGTCTGCCTTGGGCTCAGGTCATAATCCCAGGTGCCCGGGACCGAGCCCCGCATTCCTGCCCGTCAGGAAACCTGCGTCTCCCTCTCCCACTCCTGCTGCTTATGTTCTCTCTCTCGCTGTGTCTCTCTCTGTCAAATAAATAAAATCTTTTAAAAAATGTATTGAGTGCTTTCTGGATATCAAGTACAAGGTCATGCTCTCAATGGAAAAATGGGAGTTGCTGAAGTGAATTTAGAACGCGGATAAGGGAGAAGTCGGGGCGTGGGGCTCCCTACAAGGATGAGAGAAGGTTGGGACGAGAGGCTGAGGGACCTACTTTGGACCCAGTGTGCTGCTCAGGCGCTTGGCGCGGGCCATGAGAGCGGGCCCCTCAGAAGAGAGGGCGGCATGTCGGCGCCCATGAAGGGCCCTAAGAAAGGCAGACGTGGGCACCCTTGAGTCCCTAAAGGCGGCTCCCTCTGGAGGAGGCAGAGCAGCATTTCTCAGCTGAGTTTGCACAGGAAAAGGGGATATGATTAGACACTTTGTTTCAGAGGATTTGAAAGGAAAAGCTGTCTCACTCCTGGGCCCCGTTCCAGGTTCTGGAGCGGACAGGAACCTGACCCAAGTGGTGCAGCTCTCCTGAGCTGGCCAAGGTCCCTGGCCGAGGGCTGAGTGGGATCTGAGAAGATGCTTACGTGGTGTTGAGGCCTGATTTGAGTCCTTCCATAATTCATAGGTAGAAACTCTCAACCCGGGTGCCTCAGAATGTGAGTGAATTTGGACTTAGGGTCTTTAAAGAGGTGGTTAAACTAAAATGAGGCTATTAGAGTGGGCCCTAATCTACCTGACTGGTGTTCCTCCCCCCCCTTTTTAAGGTTTTACTTATTTATTTATTAGAGGGAGAGAGAGCAAGAGCTCACACAAGCAGGAGAGGGGTAGTGTAGGCAGAGGGAGAAACAGACTTCCCGCAGAGCAGGGAGCCCGATGTGGGCCCATTCCTAGGACCCTGAGATCATGACCTGAGCCAAATGCAGATGCTTAACCGGCTGAGCCACCCAGACACCCCTAACCTGACGGGTGTCCTTTTCAGAGAAGGAAGTTTGGACACAGAGACATCAGGGAAGTACAGACAGAAAAAGGCCATATGAGGACATATGGAAAAAGCTGCCTTCTGCCTTGTCTCAGGAGAAACCAAACCTGCCAACACCTTGATCTTGGGCTTCCAGAACTGTGAGAAATAAAAGTCTGTCTTTCCAGCCCCCAGTCTGTGGTACCTCCTTATGGCCGCGTGAGCAAAGACACCTGAGTCCAGTGGCGTTCCCCTAAAGGAGGTGTCCACCAGACCTGAGAATATCACCTTATTCGGAAAAAGTGTCTTTGCAGACGTCATTAAGTGAAGGATCTCAAGATGAGAACATTCTGGAATGAGCAGGTGGGCCCTAAATCCAATGACACGTGTCCTCATAAGAGAGACAAGAGAAGGAGAAACACAGAAGGCTGTGTGAAGAGGAAGCAGGGACTGGAATGGCACAGCTACCGGAGTACCGGCCGCCGGCGCCAGCAAAGGAGAGAGGCCTGGACCGATTCTGCCTCTGAGCGCCCACAAACACCAGCTCTGCCCACACCTTGCTGGTGCATTTTTGTCTTCCGAAACTGTGAGAGAATACATTTCTGCTGTTTTCAGCCACCGGTTTGTGGTCTCTTATAATGGCAGACCTGTGCAGCGGTACCCCTGAGAACACATGTCTGGGGCACTCCGGGCTAGACGGAGTCCCTAGGGAGTGGCTTACTCGACCTCTGGGAACTCAAGCAACTTGGGCGCCACTCTGGCTGGGTGGTGGGACGACTACGACCCATCTCCAGCAGTAATGCTGTGTGCCCGTCAGAAGAGAAGACTTTTTATTTTTTTTAAGATTTTACTTACTTACCTGGGGGAGGGAAAAAAGAGCAGGAGAGGGAGGGAGCAGGGGAGAGGAGCAGAGCAGGAGAGAGAAGCAGGCTCCGCATTGACAGGGGAGCCCAATGCGGGGCTCGATCCCAGGAACCCGGGATCACGACCTGAGCCGAAGGCAGACGCTTTACCCACCTGGCCCCCTGGGGGCTCCCAGAAGCAAAGACATTTTAGACTTCTGGGTTTTCTCTGCTCAGACAGTGCTGGCTTCTTGGGGTCAGGCGGGAAAGGGAGAGTCTCCTGGAGATAAATGGATTTCCTGTGAATTAGACAGGGTCTGAGTCTTCAGGGTCTGAAACAGGTTGGTGGGGGGGGGGGGTTGGGACCATATGGACACACTGATTGGAGCCATTTCTACCCATCATGCGGGGCTGGACCTGCTCTGGTAAGTCTGTTCTGAGAGGTGCTTTTGAAAGTGGAGACTCTGCATGTCTCCAGACCTGTGACCACTTCTCGAAACAAACATTCTTACAACACAGGTGCTCCGACGTTTCCCATGCAACTTACTACCTAAGGCAGAGATGGGGCGGAGGAGTGCAGTGGGGTGCCCTGTGCCCTGGCCAAGCCGACGCCCAGCCCCAGGTCCCTCCGTGCCAGCTCCAGGGCCCCGCACACCACGCGTGCAGAGCCTCACGCCTCCTGGCCCTGCCCGGTGGAGGAAGTCCTGTTGTCACAGGAGCGGCTGTGCCCCGGGCTCGGGTGAGGATTTCCTAACATCCCTGGCAGACGAGTGCTGGGTCTGCCAAGTATGGCTCCGACTCCCGCCGTGTTCCTTCTCCCTCTCTAGGCTTACGGCAGTGCTTGGCTCTGGTGCCCTGATTTCTTGCTCCATTTGACAGACTCTTTCTTGGTTTCTCTGCACCCGTGGCCGCATCATACACTGTGTGAATGTGAGGGAATATGCGATCGTGCCCCAAGACGGGGAACCTGATGCCGGGAGAGGCTGGAACCGACCCCAGGGCACACTGTCCACCAGGAGCCCTTCTTGGACGATGTGAAGCCCAGATCAGGACAGGAAGCTTGTCCTTTGCTGCAGAACCCCGAACTGTAGACTGTTTGCAATAATGGACTTTTGTTTTTGTTCTTGTTTGGAGACAGAGCAGGCGTGTGAGCAGGGGGAGGGGCAGCGGGAGAGGGAGAGAGAGAATCGCAAGCAGATTCCGCACCCATCGTGGGACCTGCCTGCGGGGCTTGATCTCATGACCCTGAGATCAGGACCTGCAGTCATGGCTGACGGACGCTTAACCAACTGAACCACCCAGGTGCCCGAAAATAATGGTTTTAAAAGACTGTACAAAGTTATCAGCTGATAATTCCTGAGGAAATGCTCTAGCATGCTTCTCCCCTCTCCCATCCCCACCCCAAGGGCAGCTCTCTGGCTGCAGAGGCAGGGTGACCCCGGTGTCTGTGTCCGGTACGGAGGACGCCAGGCCACATGGAGGCGGCTTTGCAAACTACACTCTCCCCTCATTTTTCACTTTGAAAAGGACATTTTTCATATTCCTAGCCCGAAATGCTGAAATTGCTAGTTCCTGCCTTGGGAAGATTCTTCGGTGAGGGAAGATAGAATCCCGCACACCTGTTGAAGGAACAGAGAGTGTGGGACCTTTACAAGGTCTTGCTGAGGTGACAGCCAGTGAAGTCATCTTTGTGGGCTGAGTGTGAGAAGGCCGACGAGTTTTGAGGGTGGAGGCTTCTGACAGAAATGAAAGGATTTCTTTCTCTCAGATGTCAGCGGAGTTGAAAGCAGGTCTCTGTTTCGCTGGCTGTGGTTGAGGCCAAGAGGAAGTTCATCTCCAGGACTGAAGGATGGTGAAGGTGTTGTCTGGTGGCCCTGGGGTTTCGGAACCACGAGGTGACCCCGCAGCCTCGTATCCTGCTCTGTCCTTTGCTGCCCATACCCTGCTTGCGGGGACGCTGGTTTCTAACTCCATGGACCTGCATTTTCCTGAGGATAACCAAAGTCAGACCTCAGCTCTCTATCTCTCCCCGAAGCCTAAGGAGATCAAGAGAACATGGTCCTGCCTGCAGAAACAAAACAAAACCCACTGCTGATGATCAGATATGGAAAGGAATACGGTCCCACAACGTCAGCTTTGACAGGTGGCCACCAAGGAAGGAAGCTTGATACCTGGAGGAGCTCCTGACACCACCTGCCCCTCCCCCACACCCCTAAACCAGGATGTGAAAAGGAAGGTTGATCAGTAAGATCTCTAGAATTCTCAGGAACACTCTCAAGTCAACGGAGCTGGCTATAGAACGTCTACAGGGAAATCGCCTGAGGGTAAAAGCTCTCACTCACCCCCAAGGCTCTTGGGAGGTTAGCCCTTTTCCAGAGCTCCACAAAATTTGGAGGAATGACCAAATTTTTTAAAGATTTTATTTATTTATTTAAGAGAGAGCGAGTGCACTAGTGGTGGGGGGGGGGTTGGGGGCAGAGGGAGAGGAAGAAGCAGATTCCCGGCTGAGCAGGGAAGGTGGGGCCCTCCATCCCCAGTGCAAGGCTCCATCCCAGGACCTTGAGATCGTGACCTGAGCCGAGGGCAGATGCTTAACGGACTGAGCCACCCAGGCGTCCCTAGAAATGTTCTTAACAACGTGGGATGAAAACTGGACCGGGATATTTCACACAAAGAGAAGGCAGACTGCAGCTTTGCCAACAGAGTCCGTGCAGAAGCCCACAGCAGCTCTCTGCTGTGTTGTCTGTGCCAAGTCATCAGGCGCTGAAAAGTGGCTGTGGGCTCACGCCCTCCCCGCCCCCACCCCACCCCCAACCTGAAACCGTATCTCAGAAGGGGAGACATAAAAGCAATCAGGTAAAGAGTAAGTATATCCTGCAGGATTCACCACACTCTGAGACTTGGAGAGAGAGAGGAACAGAAGGTTGGAACAGTAGACATGCAGAAATAAGAAAAGGAACAAAGGGACGTAGAAACATCAGTACCGATGATGGAAGAAGAAACCTGTCTGGAGAAAAAAACAACAACGGCAAAAAATGAACCAAAGGAACAGACTAAATTCAGATTCCCTTAATGTTCCATGCTGTGACAGACACAGGTGGCTTCTCCAGCGCCGCTCGGACAGGCCGTGTTGGCTGCTAACAGCGTCTAGCTGCCTCCTTGCCCAGGACGGTATGCAGTCTCCGCGATGGGCAGGGCAGCTGGAAGCCAATGACTGTCTGGTGACCAAAGGCTGTTGTGAGGCGGGACTACCCTTGTGGTGTGGTCCAGGCTCCAGCGTGCTAACCTGTGGGGCCCACACCTTTGCGAATGACTTTGTTGGGCGATGCCAGAGGAATGTAGGAAAGCGACTGTTCCTACCAGTTGGGAGTCATGGGTCATCTATTTTTTGATGAGCACAGAAAGTCTTATTCTTTCTGCATTATTTCTCTACCCAAGAAGAAATATTTCGAAGCCTCTGATGCAGCTGGGAAGGGAGGCATGTCTGCCCAGGCACTGGGTCTCCTGGAGGCTTTTCCTGGGCCTGGCGTCTGAGCCCAGCGTCAGCAGGCTGTGGGCGGTGAGCAGGTGTAACTGGTTCTCCGGGCAACAACAGGAATGAGGTCACCAGCAAGCCGTCCTTCCTGTGTGTTTAAATGACACAAGCCCAGAATTGCTGCATGCTTTTCTCCTGGGGTGATGAGTAGGGAACACACCTGGGGCCGGTCTGACTCTCGGCAATGCCATTTTCTGTTTCCAGATACTTCCCTCAGCCCTGTGTGTGAAGCTCCTTTGTCGGGAAGGTCTTCTCTTCTGGGAGTCAGAGCCCCCATCCCCCAGCACAGAGCACTACTGGGGCCACCCCAGACACAGCCCATGGCAGCTGGGTCACCCCTGTTCCCTGGCTAAGGAGATCATCTGAGGTAGTTAAGGAGAAAGGCCTGCGACACTGTGCAGTGGTTTCTCCTGGACAACTGGTCTACCCCACGGTACCTGGCCTGCTTTTGTGTGTGGCTCACAGGTGACAGCACCTCAGTGAGCCTTAGGGGTTTAGGGGTTTCTCTGCATCGCGCCTCACCCTGCCTCACACTTGGAGGAAACTCTTCTTCCTCCTGCCATCTGAAATTCCAGGTAGACCCTATACCTTTCTGTTTTAGACTTCTCCGGAGAAACAATAGGAGATAGGTAGATAGACAGACACAAGGAGATTTGTTGGCAACGATGGAGGCTAGGAAGTCTCATCAGCTGCTGTCTTTGAGCTGCAGGCTCAAACCCAAAGGCCTGAGAACTAGGACGGCCAATGGTGAAAGTCTCAGTCCAAGCCGAGAGTCCCAAGAACCAGCGGGGGCAGGAGGCATGTCCTGGCCCAAGGCTAAGGAACGAAGAACCAGGAGTGTCAGTGTCCCTGGGCAGAAGAAGATGGACGTCCCAGTTCAAGCACTGAGCAAATCATGTTCCCTCTTGCCTTTTTATTCTCCTCAGGCCCTCAGAGGAGCAGAGGACACCCACCCACCCTCAGGAGGGCCGTCTTCTTTCCTCAGTCTACCGATTCGAATGCTAATCTCTTCTGGAAACACCCTCCCAGACCACCCAGAAATTCATGTTTTCCAGCTACCTGGACATCCCTTGGCCTGGTCAAGTTGGTACATAAAGTTCGCCATCGCCCCTTCCTGGAGGTTTTCCCGAGAATACAGATGCTGCTCAGAAAGTTCCAGCAGCCAAAGTTTAGCCACTTAATGTTTTGGTGAAGGGCCATGGTAGTTTGCTTAAAGCCTAAGCTGGAGAAGAACACAAGCCTGGGCTGGGGACTACCTGGCGAAGGAAAGGAATGAGACCCCCAGGTGGTCAGGCTGCAGATGCATTTTACATGCTTTGCACTTTGGCTCTGGGCACGTCCAGCTGTGGGCCAGATGCGGGAGAGAAGGTCAGCGGGAAGACAAGCCCGTGAGAAGCCTGCCCCTATGCACCTCCTCCTGGGCGCGCACCACACCTTAGCCTGGCTTTACTGCTGCCGTGGGGAGCCCTGGTGAGCTCTGGGGGCGATCAGGAAGCCAACCCCACCTCTTCAGCCCGTCCAGTTACAAAGGAGGAAGCACCAGGAGCACGGCCACCGTGGCTTACTGCCCGGGGACCCCGCCTCGCCTCTGAAGACCAGTCTTATGGGTCGGGTTTGTTATCACGTTTGGCTCCTGGATTGTATTTTTAAGACGTTTGAAGTCCTTTGATGAGCTGGTGTTTATACTTCATGTTCTTTCTTGCCAAGTGAGTACTTATTATTATCTAGAATTACAAAAGCATTTGGTGTTTTCCAAGCGTAGGCAGCTAGCTTCAGAATCCAAGAATATCTTGCATAGAGGCGTCCAAAAAAGTATGTATATAAATTGGATTTCAGACAATTTTGGTAATATTTGAAATTCACTAGAGAAGCGACCAAAGGGAAGATTGGGTGCTTTTTTTTTTTTTTTGGTGATTGGTAGCAAAATGAAATAATCACATTCTGTAAGGCGCCTCTCTACTAGACCCAAAGTGTTGTCAATTGAGGTCTGGGTTGATGTTTTCGGAGTCGGGCCACTGACATCAATGTTTCCTTGCCTTGGGCTCCCTACATAGTTCTGGCTTTTCTCTTCATCCTTCTGCCTCAGCCACTTTTGTTCTATTTGCACTGTGACTCACGTAACAAGTCAAGTGCATTGGAAGCCAGACCAAGATGTTCAAGGATAGTCCCAAGAACCCAGGCTGGCAGTCCCCACAGCTCTAGGGGAAGTCATCCGTTTCCCGGACCGGTCCAACTGGCAAAGGGTGATTACAGTCCGAGATGCTTGTTAAAGCCACGGGTGCAATGAGAACAGGTCGGGCTGCCCCTTTGTTTCCAGCCCACGACGAATGAAACAACTCCCGTCCCCAGCCCCATCCCACAGCACTGGTGGAAACTACTTCCCAGCACATCTTTGCAACTTGGCCTTGAACGCAAGCCCCCACTGCCTGGAGGCAGGAACATGGGGCAGGGTCTTTGCACTTGGCTCCAGGTTCTTCCCAAGCCTGGGGTTCTTGGGATTCTAGATCCTATAGGAAGGGAGGGCCACAGGAGCAGGGGTCCTGAAGGACTTGGCAAGGGAAGAAGCAGTGACCCATAGGGTCAGTGATGGTTTTAAGGCGCGAGGCAGCTGGCTCATTTAGATGAAATGTAGTCACCTTCTGTCTTCTCTAAGAGGGAGCAGTCAGAGCCCTGGCTTAACAAGAACCCCAGAGGCCCCTAGGAACAAAGGACACTCAGCCCGCAGACCTGGTTTAGAGGCTGCTTGTGCAAGCCCCCAGGGTAGGGCCACCCCTGTGACTCTTGGCCCAGCCCTCCTGCAGCCCCGCAGTCCCCAGTGGCCTGCACTCTGGCGTGAGGCAGGTGGCTGTCAAGGTGCTGCTTTTCTCCATGATTCAGGAGGCCTGGAATCTAAAAGTGGGTCTTCCTCTTTGTTATACACACAAGGGTGCCACACGCGTGTGCATGGGAACAAGAAGGGTTAGTGTCCACAGAGGACAGAACAGGTCTCCCAACCCAAGCCTTCTCCAGAATCTTCCTAAACTGAAACTCAGTTCCCATTCAGCAATAGTCCACCATCCCTTATCCCCCAGTCCCCTCTGTTTAACACCGGTGGGAGCAGGGCAGTGCCAGAGGCTTAGGTCCATGTCACCCCACCAGAAAGAAAGAAGTGCAGACCAGATGGTGACGCAAACCCGTGTAGGCCTCTGTGACAGGAGGCAGAGATTGGGAAGGGAACAGCATAGACAAGTCCTTCTGTTCTGCTTGGCTTCGTGTTGGTGGGCAGGGAGGAAGAGGAGATGCGCACTGGGGGGCAGGCTCTGGAGAGAGGCAATGGGATGAGGGCTGAGCTCATCTTGCAGCTTTGTGCCTTCTTAGGATGCAGAGATATATTTGCTCAGTGCCCTGCCTGGGAAGCCGGCTGGGTATAGCGTCTCAGTTGCCTGGATGGGACCTTTTGGGGAAAAGCTAAAACAAAAGCCAAGGGACGGCAGAGTGCCGTCCCTCATCTGACCACGGCTCCCAGGATGCTGTGTTGAGAAGAGCTCTGAGTATCTGTCTTAACTTTTGGGTTTCACCAAGGCTATCAGGAGGCCCAGGAGGTCCTCAGACGGCAGGCTGTCTCATGAAGACCTGAGGAGGCTCGTGAGGAGGCTGTGTTCATCTTTCCTCATCCTCACCACGCACGTGATGCTGGTCACAAGAGTGCTGTTTCGGGGGCCTTCAGGTGACATCTGGGCTGGGAGGCAGCGGAGGGCAGAGACTGGCAGGCTGAGCCGGCCGTGAGATGGGGGCCTCCTCTCATGAAGTACTGGCCAGCTGGGGCAGCGGATCGATCACTGGCTGGGGACAAGAGCATAGAGAATGCTGTGTTCTCTCTTTCCGGAGAGAGCCGGGGCTGAAGCCCAGCATGGCGGGGTGAGGGGGTGGGCGGGGAGGTGGTGGGTGACGACTCTGGCGTGTGACCAGGTGGCTGCTGGCGACCTTACACAGAACCCAGCGGATACTGTTTGGGATTAAATACACTGAAGCCTTTATAGCACTCAGGGCAGGGCTGATATGTATTAGGTGCTCAGTGAATGTTAAATCATTTTTTATTTCTTTTTTATTTTATTACTTTTTATTTATTTAATTTTTAAGGATTTTATTTATTTTTATTTGAGAGAGAGTGCGCGAGAAAGAGCATGAGTGGGGGAAGGGAGAGGGAGAAGCAGATTCCCTGCTGAGCAGGGAGCCAGGTGCAGGGCTCCTTCCCAGGACCCCAGAATCATGACCCAGCCGAAGGCGGACACTTAACCAACTGAGCCACCCAGGTACCTCGCCTTCTCTCTTCTCTCTCTCTCTCTCTCTTTTTTTTAAAAGAATGTGATAGGGGCACCTGGGTGGCTCAGTGGGTTAAGCCTCTGCCTTCGGCTCAGGTCATGATCCCAGGGTCCTGGGATCGAGCCCCACATCGGGCTCTCTGCTCTGCAGGGAGCCTGCTTCCTCCTCTCTCTCTCTGCTTGCCTCTCTGCCTACTTGTGATCTCTGTCAGATAAATTAAAAAAAAAATCTTTAAAAAAAAAAAGAATGTGATAAAATAGATACAACATGAAACTGACCCTTTTAACCATTTTTAAGAATATAGTCCAATGGCCTTAAGGACCTCCACGCTGATGAGGAGCTGTCACCACCATCCTTCTCTGGAATGTTCCTAAACTGAAACTCTGGCCCCGTTCAGCGGTAACTCCCCATTTCCCATCCCCAGCCCTGCCAGCCTTCGCTGTCTTTTCTGCCTCTGTGGTTTCGGCGGCTCTAGGTGCCTCTTGTAAGCGGAATCACACAGTATCTGCCCTTTCGGGACTGGCTTCTTCCGGTGACTACCGAGCCCTCCTCCGTGCTCCTCCGCGCTCCAGCGCGTGTCAGCCTGTCCTGTCTCCGTAAGGCTGTGGCGTGTTCCTTCCTACATAGGGATCGAGTTTGGTTCCTCCGTGCATCCCTCAGCGGGTGACCGGGCTGTTTCCACCTCGTGGCTGTTGTGAACCGCGCTGCTACGAACCTGCGCGGACAAAAAATGATCTTCTCCAGTCCTTGTTTTCCACGCTTTTGTGTCTATACCCAGAAGGGGGTCCTCTCTCTCTTAAAACTCACCTGCGGCACATTTGACTTTCAAGAACGTTAACGGACACGATGGAAGTAGCCGTCTGCCCACTGGGGTCCGGTTCCTGCGCGGGTCCTCACTCTCCCCCAAAGACACCTTTCATCTCCCTCGGCCACTAGAACATTCACGAATCAGCCTAAACCCCTCACCTGGCCAGGCTTCCCCCATGCAGGGGCCACAGTGGCGGCTTTCCTTCCAGCCTGCGTCCTGGCCACCTGTCTCGGTTCCTGCAGATCCACCTTTCCAATCAGCCTCAGACTCACCCGGCTACGATGCCGTGGGACCCCATCACTTCCCACTGCCCGCGGGGCACAGGCTGAGCTCGGGAGCGGTGCCCCACTGCGCCTCCCCGCCTCTCACCATTCACACCATGGTTACTCATAGTTTCACCGCGTCTGTGGCTTCTCTGCTGTCCCCTCCGAATGCCATCCACCCGCCACCCCCAAACTCATGCCTCCAAGTTCACCGATCTCTCCTGTGAGACTCAGGTGGAGAACGCGCTCCTCTAGAAAGCTTCATTCTGTGGCTGGACACACAGAGACCTCAGATGAACAGCATCGCCCGCCCTGTCTTTCCTGGCAAAATGCACTCACCATCTTAATACTGTCTTAGAGGCTGTCGTGCCTGTGCAGGGCGTGGACTCGGGGGAGTCCCACTGGGCAGCCGTCCCTCCTCAGGTGCACAGTTCCATATCCTTGGAAGAGGTTAACAGAAACACCGAGAAGCCGGTAAAGGACGCTGCATGATCAGAAGCTGGCCGTGGGATCTAGCGGGGTGGCCATGGCCCTTGAAGGCGTCGCTGTAGAAATCTACAGGCGTGGCTCTGTGCGCGGATCTCTGTGCATGGATCTTGCTCCACAGGAGTCTTTGGGCTTTCTCGGAGAGCCATGAACAGCACCGGCTCCCTGACGCGTCCCCTGGCCCCCAGGGCCTGGCGTGGGAGCCGGAGCAGGGCGGCTCATCCCGGAAATGGTGCTTGTGCCATCTGGGTTGTGACACTTACATATTAAGAACTCCATTTCTCGGTGTCCTCGATCTGGTGGGTTAGACCTCCGCTGCGGGCTGCTTGCCCTACATGCGAGCGCATTCTCCCTTGTTCTCTGCAGTATTTCATGCTTAACCACTGCCAGGTTAAGCAGATCCACTTCCTTTGCAAGGAAGGGGATCGCCGGGGTGAGGCGGTGAGAGTCAGATGGTTGATTTCAGCAGCGGTGACTTCGCCTCTCTCTGTCACGCCAGCTTCGCGATCAGCCCCGCGTCTGTGCTCAACCCCGTATCTGGGGGCTGCTTTAAAATCCTCGGAGGAGAGGGGCTCCGAACGCAGCTGCCTTGGCTTTAAACCAAGATCAACCTAACGTTTGAGGGTCTGTGCTGTCGACGGGGAAGCCCAAGCCATTGTGACATGGATTGAACCGTTTAACCTCAGGGTCGTGGGCAGTTCGTGTCTGGCAGACAATTTTTCTGTCTTCCGACTGTTAAATAAAAATAGTGTCCCAAAACCCTGTGCGAGGAGCACAGACTTTCCTTTCCTTTCATACCTGCTAGCTGAGGCCAGGAGAGAGGGGGGCAGAGCTCCCTGGGAATGGGCCTCCCTGCACCAGCCAGCCTGCTGTGGTCCCGCAGGCGGGCTCTCGCTTCGTTCCAAGTCTGTCCTAACGGGGAGTCCATCCGCAACGTGCATCAATCCCTAACCTGTGGCGTAGCGCAGGGAAGACACCTCCCACTCCTTTCTCACACTTCTCCCCTCCGTTCTTTCTTCTGCCTGGTCTCTGCCCTCGGGAAGGTCACGGATAGATGGGGACAGTGGGCGAGTAAATAGATTGTTACAGGGCAAAAGGCCAAGTCAATTCAGGGAAGTGGAGAGCACCACGAGAGCCAGATGAAGTCCCCTCGACCAGCCCACAGGAGGGGAGCTCGGGCATTTTAAAGGAGAATTTAGGGGGTGGGGAGCACAGTGGGGAACGTTTCTTAACTCCTGGTGTTTCCTTCCCATGTAGAGGGAGCTCTGCCAGCATAATACTTCTGGTCTCTGTCTGCCATGTCTGCTCCTAGAGGAAGCAGGATCACTTCGATTTGGAAAGAGAAACTGGGATTGCAGAGTCCCGATGGCCTCCTCTCTCCTCGGAGGGCCGGCCTGTCTGCAGACGGTGCAGCAGCACCCACCCCCCAACCAGGACCCCCAGGGGGAGGTCTGCCGGGACACAGCACAGCCTGTGACTGGGTGGACAGTGTACTCGAACCCAGGGCTGGTACGAGGAGGCACTTGTTTGCAGAGACTGTCAGCCACTTCTCCGAGACCGATCCTGTCACTGATACATGGGGTATTCTTTTCTCTCCATCTGCTGGCGTCTTCATTGGATTTCTCAAGGGCTCAGAACTTGGACAGAAAGGAAGGGTGCTATTTGGGGGCTTTATGGAACTCCAATAGAGACAGTCAGCTCACCCTCAAGCCCTGATAATGAAAAGGAAAAAGGAGATTGGGAGTAGGTTCTCTATCCAAAGTGGCAGCCCCTGAGGTGTGTCGGGTGAGTGCACGGACAAGAGAAAACACAGACGCTCAGAGTGGAAAGAAGCAAAAGTATTCAGAGACTGATCAGCACTGAAGTTGCTGGAACATCATGACTGAGGCCAGAATGATGGGGAAAAGGCTTGAGAAATCACCAGGTCAGATCACAAAGGCTTTGTAGGCTTAGGAACAGAATTTGAATTTTATTCTAAGGGCGATGGAAAGTCCGCGAAAGATGTACGCAGGGCAAAGGTACGGTCTTCCTTATGCCTCTCTATATCATTCTTTTTAAATCTGCCAAGAATGGTCTGGGGGCCAGACAATGAGAATAGAAGATCTGGGGACACACCCTAAGTTCTGTCCGGGTGTGTAGACGGTTGTGGGTGCGATTCACAGAGTCGTCAAGGCTGGCAGGCGAAGGGAGAGGTAATTAAATTTCAGATGTTCCCAGACTGCTCAGTCAGTTGCTGGTTGGATGTGGCCCCTGGTGCTCTGAGGGTCTTGTGGAACCCCAACACAGGATGCATGTGGAAGGACATCCACGCAAAGGAGACACAAGAACGGACCTCTCGCTAGTCATATCATCCTACCGGGATGGTCGTTGACGAGAAAACAAGAGCAAAGCACTTTTTTTTTTTTTTTAATTATTATCATTTAGCAGGGTTTGGGGCTGAATGATTCAACCTCCTTTGGAAAATCTTGCATTGAGAGCCTCACATTATAAAGAATGATTGCCAGATTTTGTTTGGAGGAGATTTCCCAACTTCCAGGATTTTTTCTTCTTCTTTGTACAATAACTGGCTGCCAATCATTTTCCCGTCGAGGGCAAAGAATGCAGAAGACTTTTATTCATTACAATGGTTGTCTTTCGAAAAGGTCCCCGTAATTAATGTTTATATGGGGCGCATAGCTTTTTCAAAGACACCCATCCCTTCCTGAGACACGCAGCTGTGTTTCAGAGCCCGATTTTTCACCCAGCTAAAGGTTCCCGCAGGGATCCACTATTCATCTCAGCCTCTGCCTCTCCGTGGTCGTCTTAATGGAGCCACTTCCCTGCACAGCAACTGCCGGCTGGATCCCATTCATCGCCATGAAAGGGGCTGCTGATATTTAAAGTTCGGCGCAGGAAGGTTGCATAATGAGACCTGGGGAAAATCACATAATCTCCTTTTAAAACATTTCCTTCCTCTGTTCTGCTGATAGAATCAAACAATTCAGAGCTCCATCTGCCCTGTAACAGGTCCAGATTGCTTGATGTGGTTTTGAAGTTTTTTGTTTCCTTTGTTTCAGGGCACCTCTGGTGGGATCGCCTCCCCTCCTCGTTGTGCTCAGACCGAGCCCTGCGAGCCTTGTGCTTGCCATTCCAGAAGCAACAGAATGAGCCCGCATTGGAGGACAATGTCACTCTGCCCCAGCAATCAGTACCGAGGGCTGGGGAGGAAAGTCAGGCTCTGAAGGAGAGTCCATTTTCATGTAAAGGAACAATTTTCCAAGTTAATATAAAAACACACAGGTTCTAAAGAGAACAACAAGGGGGTGCCTGGTGGCTCAGTGGGTTAAGCCTCTGCCTTGGGCTCAGGTCATGATCTCAGGGTCCTGGGATCGAGGCCCACATCGGGCTCTCTGCTTGGCAGGGAGCCTGCTTCCCCCCCCCCGCCCTCTCTGCCTGCCTCTCTGCCTGCTTGTGATCTCTGTCTGTCCAATAAATAAATAAAATCTTTTTAAAAAGAGAGAGAGAAAGACCAACAAGAAGCTAAATGCAGATCTGTCTGGAACAGGCTGACATGCTCCCGAGTGTCCACTAGTCTTTGTCCCTCCGCGGGCCTCTGAGTGACACCAGGAATCCTTGAGGCTACATACGTCCTGGGCCGAGAAGTCCCTGCGAGGATCTCCCTCCGGAATGTAGGTGGGAGGGGTCACCTCCTACAGCCCCGCCAGGTTGTTGCCTCCCAGGTTCCCACTTTGCCTCTCCCCTTTCCTCCAGCTTCCGGTTCCGGGGCTGGCAATTTTTTTTCTGTAAAGTGCTATGTCTTACCTGTTCAGGCTGTTAGAACAAAATGCCACAGACTGGGTGGCTTGTAAACAACGGACATTTCTTTGTTTCTTAAGATTTATTTATGCATTTTTAGAGAGAAAGAGAGAGAGAGAGAGAAAGCAGAGGGGGGCAGAGGGAGCAGAGAGAGAGAGAAAATCTCAAGCAGGCTCTGCATTCAGTGGAGAGCCTGACATGGGGCTCGATCCCACAACCCATGAGATCATGACTGAGCCAAAATCAGGCATTGGACAGTTAACTGAGTCACCCAGGTGCCCCACGATGTTTATTTCCTACAGGTGACTGGGAAGTCCAAGGTCAAGGTATGGCAGATTCAATGTTTGGCGGGGGACTCAGTTCCTAGACAGTGCCTTCTAGATATAACCTCACATGGCAGAAGTGGGGGAGGGAGCTCTGTGGGGCTTCCTTTATAAGGACAGGAACCCCATGCACGAAGGCCCCGCCCTCATGACCTCATCACCTGGCAAAGACCCTGCTTCCTCATATCATCTCGTTGGACGTTAGGTTTCAACATGTAAATTTTGGAGGCACAGAAACATTCAGACCAATTGCAGGCAGGATGGTAAATATGTTAGGCCCCATGGAACGCACAATCTCTTTTACTACTATTCAACTCCATCAAGTCACATGAAAGCAGCCACAGGCAGCCTGTAAAGGGTGACTATAATCCAGCAAAACTATTTATGGACATCGAAATTTGAATTTCAAGTAATTTTCACATGTCACAAAATAGTAGACTTCTTTTGATTAAAAACATTTTTTAAAGGTTAAAAAAAAAAATAAGAGGGTCCATGTGTTGTACAAAAAGAGGTAGTAGTAGAACAGATTTAGCCCATGGGCCATAGTTAGCTGACCCTGCTCTGGTTTGCAGCTTTCATGCTAATCTTCCTCCTGGCCACTAGGGGCGCACAACTTCCTCCTTTCACTCATGAAAATCCCTTCTCTACAAAGGCAGGGATGAGATTAATTATCTGATTGACTATCTGATTGCAGTGGAAAGGTGGAAGGATCATTCTTCTTTCTTTCTTTCTTTTCTTTTCTTTTTTTTTTTTTTTAAGATTTACTTATTTATTTTAGGGGGATGGGCCAGGGAAGAGGAAGAGAGATGGTCTCAAGCAGGCTCCACAGTGAGCACGGACCCTGATGGGGGGCTGGATCTCACAACCCTGAGATCATGACCTGAGCCAGAACCAAGGGTCCTGTCACTTAACCAACTGAGCCACCCAGTTGCCCCTTTATTTTTTTTGATTCTCATTTTCTACTATTGTTTTTCCTCCTTGCTCTGCCATTCTGCCCACCCCAATTAAGGTTTTATCCTCTTCCATTTTGCCTTCTCTGATGTGCTTTCTAAATCCTCTTCCAAGGTGTTCTCCTCACATATGACAGTTTGGGCTTCCCTCATGTCTTAGTCTGGGCACATGCAGACTGGACAGACAATGACACAAGTGTCTTAGGTTTGCCACCAAATGGGGAAAAAGAGGATGCTTGGGGGAGGTTTTCAGAAGCCTAAATATCTATTTTAAAGGAGCCTTCTTTATTCTGAGAGAATGGCTTTTATGTTTTGTGGAATTAAAATTTCTGGCCTTTTTTGAAGTGCTGGTAACTGTAGACCATTATGTTTCACAAAGTTGAATTCTTGACATTGTTGACAAGGCTCCTGCATATCTTCCATGCATCTGCTCTACGTCTAATATTGGAACCTCATTTCTCACCATGCCTAGGATGCTTAGTTTAATGTGTCAACTTAACTGGGCCACCGGGTGTCCAGATATTTGGCGAAACATTATTCTGGGTGTTTCTGTGAGAGTGTTTTGGATGAGATTAACACTGAATTGTTCAAGTCAGTAAGACAGATTGCTCGCCCTCCCTGGTGTGGTGGGCCTCATCTAATCAGTTCACAGTTTGAATAGAACAACAGGCTGACCTCCCTAGAGCATGGAGACTTCCTCCTGCCTGACAGCTTTTAGAGTGGGACATCGGCTTTTCTCCTGCCTTTGGACTCAAACTACAACATCTACTCACCCTGGGTGTCGAGTCTGCTAGAGGTGAGACTGGGGTATGCCGTTGGCTCTCTTGGGTCTCCAGCTTGCCAACTCATGGGCACATCTTGGGACTTGCCTGCCTTTGTAAACACATGAACCTATTTCTTATAGGTTATACACAGCCTGTGTATATATACATATACATCCTATTGGTTCTGTTTCTCTGGAGAAAAAATGCAATCTTTTTCATTCTAATTATCTGCAGCCACAAATAACTTTCAGTTCCTTGAAAGCACTAAGTCCCTTATGTCCTGGCTAAAGGCTGCTCCACCTCAAGTCTCAGCCTAATCATCCCCTCCTTAAGCAAGCCTGCCCCCACTGGGTCCCCTCTACCCCCACTATCTGGACTAAGTTCCTCTAAACTTCACTCCAAATACTTACTATAACTGTAATTTAAATGTGTATTGGTGAATTGACTTATGTACTTATTTAATACCTGTGTCCCTTCTGGGACAATATGCTTCCTGAGGGCAGAGATCACAGCTGTCTTTTCACCACTGTGGTCCCAGCATGTGGTACAGGGCCACACAGGGGGTGGGAGGAGCCCCTGTGCTTCTGGCTGGTGTTGACCAGAAATGCTTATGTTCTGCAGAAGATGACAAAAATGTCAGGGCAAGGTGAAAAAATAAATTGCCTGTCCGCCTTAGTTTGTGTCGAGAGCTGTCAATCCTGAAGAGAAAGGTGTTTGTTCTTCTACTAGTTAGGAAAATCACTATTTCCTTCTGTCCTGGCTAAGAAAAAACTCCCTCGAATTAAGGCAACAAGGTGTTTTCTAGTTCGGTACTTTTTCTTGTAGTTTTTTTTGTTGTTGTTTTGTTTTGTTTTTTTACATGTATGTCTAGCTTGGGGCGCCTGGGTGGCTCAGTTAAGTGTGTGTCTAGCTGGATGATAATCAATGGCTAGGATGAAATCCTAATTGTCATGTCTTCACTGTATTCATCTCCCACTTTCCATAATGACTTCCATGTGAGGATATACACCATTCATAACTTATGCTTTTAAGTGGAAATGTAGGGACTGTAGCTCCTTGGTATGCCTCATTCCTTTCTCTTAGTGGAGACTTCCTGTTAAGCCAGGTTGTCCCTAGGCTCTGAGGCCTCCTGGATACGGGGAAGAGTGAGGCCCAGCTCACTGATGCTGGGTTCCCGGTTCCCGTGGGTGGTCCAGCCACACCACTGCTCTGAAAGGTCCTGCACTTTCCCTCCTTCTTCCATCTCTTCTGCCTCCTGCCTCCCTCTGTCCTCTCCCATATGGCCTTGGCCTATTTCTGTTGGTGGTTTGGAGTGGGCTCTTTCTTTTATTCCTTTATCATGTCCTGTGTTCTAGTTACAGTCTGCCAAAGGATATAACATGAAATCAGCTGAAGAGAAGGGTTTCAAAATAGCAGTGAAGATGCTGGTGATGTAGGAGGCCTTCAACTCATGACTGGCTAGCAGATGTGTTCTGAGAGCCTTCTCTGAAGTCTGTGCTATCATAATTGAATGGGAGTTGGAGAGTTTAGGATTATCTGTGTGTTCCCGACTTAATGTGCATTGGAAATATGTCACACGCAGTGCAGAAGGTAGTGTTGGAGCTGGACGGTCAGCACTAAAGAGAAAAGGAAGGAAAGAAGGTCGGTTAGGGAACGTGGTGTTGTGTGTGGGGTACTGAGTGCCCACGCTGAGAGATGAGACTCACGAGACTCAGTCCTGTGTAGCTTCCCTCTGCAACCTGCCTGGAATGCTGTTTGCCCAGATACCTGCACGACCAGCTGCCTCGCCTTCTTCAAGTCTCTTTGCAAATGTCATTTTGTCAACAAAGCCTCCTTGTCTGTGATATTCTGCATTTTGTGTCTCCCCCAGAATCCCTGTGTTGGATCCCTAGAATGTGGAGGTGGGGCCTTTGTGAGGTGATCAGATCATGAGGGTGACGTCCTCAGGAGTGGGATTAGTGCCCTTAGAGAGAGACCCCAGAGAGGTCCTCCCACGATTCCTACCATGTGGGGACACAGAGAGAAGATGGTCATCCAAGAACATGAAAGTGTGCTCTCACCACACACGGAATCTGCCAATGACTTTATCCTGGACTTCCCAGCCTCCAGACCTGTGAGAAACTTCTGTTACTTAGAAGCCACCCAGTCTGCAACATTCTGTCATAGCAGCTTGAACAGACACACTCTCCATGCTCTTAATGCTATTTCAAATGGCAACACTTCGCCCCTCTAGAACATTCCTTGCCTTACACTCTCAAATCCCCTGTGACCTTCCCAGTGTTTTCTTTTTATAGCATTTGTCATCTTCCAATATACCATCTAACATGCTTATTTATTTTGTACCTTAGTTATGTTTACTTCCAGAACCTGTGCTCTATGAGGGCTCATATGTTTTCTTGGTTGGTTTACCAAAGTGCGTAGAAAGGTGTCTGCATATGGTAGATGGTCACCGAATCTGTGTTGAACACACACATGGTCACATAATTTTAGTGAATTTACTTTTGTTTACTTTTTTAAAAAAAGATCTATTTATTTTAGAGAAAGAGTGGGGGGAGGGGCAGAGGGAGAGAGACTCTCAGGCAGGCTTTTCCCTGAGCGTGGAGCCCTACATGGGCCCCACTGTGGGGCTTGAGGTGGGGCTTGATCTCACGACCCTGGGGTCATGACCTGAGCTGAAATCAAGAGTGGGAGGCCTAAGGGCCTCCACCACCCAGGCACCCCTACTTTTGTTTACCTTTAGAGTTATCCTGTCACTGAAATTGATGAATGATTTACCTACCAGCATCTGTTAGTCGGTGCTCATTCATTTCATCTCCTGGTTTTTAAGTGGCTGAGAGGCAATCACCGAGGTGGTAATTTTATTGCTAATGGAAATGCTAAATTTGCCTCCAAGCAGCCAGTGTGTTCTCTTTCTGGATGTTTACAGTTCAGACCTCAGGTGCTAATGACAGGGGAGGACTGGGGAGGAAGACCAAGGACGGGACTTGTCCGGCTCAAGTTGAGCTGGAGGAAAGTTCCGGGGGCAGGGCCCCGCAGGCAGAGGTGCAGCGGGGAAGACACGGAGCTGGTCAGAAAAGCAGCCTCATGACTGATGGGGGCAGGGTTGGGGGGCGTGGAGGCTGAGAACCTTGAAAATCAAGCAGAAGAGTTCTGGCTCTTTGTGGCAAGTGGCAAAGAGAGAAGACGGGGATGAAAGCTCGTGGGAGAGGAGTCGCGTGGCCTCTCTGTAGAGGCCGGCCTGGAAACTGGGGTCGGAGAAAGTCTGAGAAACCAGCTGCATGGTCATCCCCCATAAGCAAGTGAGGGTCTGAGCAAAGTGTGGGTCAAGAGTGATCTGAAAGAGATTTTGAAAGTAACAACAGAAGTTTTTCTAAATTTTCATTATGAAAAAGTTCAAACAGAGAAATATGTAAGATGTTGTTTATCACTCTACATACATATGTATATAGACACTGCCTCAATTTAACCACTGAAACAACAATTTTAATTGGATTTTATTTAGCGTACTGAGAACCAAAAAATAGTGGGTTACAGTAAATAGGTTATAGATACAGAAGAAGAATTTTCCAGTTGTTACAGCAGGACTTCAGATTCAACATGTGATTATATTTTCTCATTAGAGTTTTAAATTCTTTTTTTTTAAACGATTTTATTTATTTATTTGACAGAGATCACAAGTAGGCAGAGAGGCAGGCAGAGAGAGAGAGAGGGGGAAGCAGGCTCCCTGCTGAGCAGAGAGCCCGATGCGGGGCTCCATCCCAGGACCCTGGGATCATGACCTGAGCCTAAAGGCAGAGGCTTAACCAACTGAGCCACCTTATTAGAGTTTTAATAGAGAAGACTCTGATACCATTTGTAGTATACTTAGTCCTTTACTATGAACCTCCAGATGAAGTCACATTTCATGAAATCAGCGAGGAAGGCAATGTGAGACTCTTTGGCCTAGTGCATCTGTGTTTGTAATCTTTTGCCAGCAAAATATTTTTTAAACGTTCGCATTAGGTGGGTCGAGATGAAAAATATTGTTTTGTTCCTCTCTAAAGAAAATAAGAGCTTGTGTGGTTAAGATTTTATGCCAAATGTTTTCTGAGGACGAAGGGTTCGTTCATGCTTTACCAATTGAACCTCTCATGTGAAAAAAAGAAAAGTAAAAGCGTGAAGAATAAAGGTGAAATTACTGGGGAGAATACGCACTGGCCTGCCTTGTGCCGGTCTTCCTCAACTTACGTTGAGGCTGAGACCTGATAAACCCATCAGAGGTCAAAACCAGTGTCCGGGGACAATGCATTTCCCACATCCGGTCCACCAGGCATCACAGCTTACATAGCCTGGCCTGCCGTAACCATGCCCACAACACATCCCAGAGGATGGGATCCTCTGCAAGGTGGGTCAGTCACCGTGCACAAAGCCTATTTGATCATCAGGGGTCGACTGTCTCGCATCATGTGTTCAGGACGGCTCTGAAAGTGACAGAATGGTGATGGGTAGAGAAGGTTGTCAGGACGGATCATCCGTCCTTGTGATCGCTGGCTGCCTGGGCTGCGGCTCACTGCCCAGCGTCCGAGGACGCTGGACCGACTGCACATTGCTGGCCAGGGACAAGGTCCAACATCAAAATCCCAAGCACAGTTTCTACTGAATGGTTGCAGTTTTGCAACATCATACAGTAGAAAAATCATAAGTTGGACCATCGTTGAGTTTGGGACTATCTGTAGTATTTTTTAAATTTCCAGTATCCGTCCTCGTTTTAGGTTTTTTTTTTTTTAATTATTATTGCTTGTTTTAAGTTGTTTTTATTGCTGCTTTCTTGTTTGTTTGTTTTTCAGTCTGACCCAGAGTTGCTTTCCGTGTCTGTCAGTTCTTAGGCCGGAGAGATGTGCACCATCCATTTCAAATGCCAATTCCGTAAATGCAAGCCGTTCCAGCATCTGTTTTAAAATCACAGACGCCTTGGAGTCCTGAAACTTGAGTAGTGTGAGGTGAGGTCCTTTGGATTCCTTATGTGATGAGACTTCCCTAGAGGAGGGTCAAGAAAAATGATCTGACGTTCAGGTGGGAGCTATAGATGGTTTTATCAAAGTGAGGCTCCTCCCAGTGAGGTTCCCACAGCCATCCTTAGGCCTGTGTATGACTCATTCTGAGGGGGTGGGAGTGCCATCTGTGGGATTACAGTGCTTCAGCATGAATTACTGGGGCTGCCCAGCTCATGGAGATAGGTGGGACCCGTGTGTCAAACATCCAGTCCACTCTGGAGATAGAGGGCATGAGGGAGAAAATGGAGACCCTCTTGGTTAGTTGCTTGGGAAGAAGCGCCATCCTTCTCAGTGGTCAACTCTTTATTTGCCTCATGAAGACAGATGCTCTTTTGTTTCTTTCCCATTCTTTTAAAATTCATTTTGACTTGCACAAGTAATACATGAATATATTCTCATTGTAAAGGAAACTTCTATACAGATTAAAAAAAAAAACCCTCTTAACTCCCCAATTCCCAACCTATTCTTTGCTCAGAAGTCATCACTATGATCAGTTTGGTATAAATCTGTCCAGAATTTCTTGTTTGCATTTGTATGACTGTATTTACATAGAGAAATGTATAGTCTTCTGTATGTATTGCATAGATGATGTCATGCTTTCTGTAGACTTCCCCACCAGCGGCTTTCAGGGAACCGTATGTCTCTGAGGTCTTTCCATGTAAATTCACTTCATTCTCTTTTTACTGCTACATTATATTCCATGGATATTCCAAACTGTAACCAATCTGCCTAGTGATGGCTATTTAAGTTTGTTTCCTTTTTAAAAACATTTTAAACACTGCTATAAGAAATATTCTTTGCTTTTTTTGTGCAGACACTTGACTGATGCTCTAGAACAGATAGAAACTGGGAGACACGGGGAAATGAATTGTTGGATGAAAGGCATGGCCATTTCATAAGGATAGACACCGCCAAATTGCCATTCCCAAAAAGTGTTATGAGTATAGCACCAGCACATAAGACAGAATCTATTTCTCCACTGTGGCTGTGGATAATTTTGAATGTTTACCACTCTGTTTTGCCAAAATGTAGTATCTCGCTGCCTATCATAATCTGTATTTCCATGAGAACTGGTGGGGGTTGAGCAAACTTATTGCCCACATCCCCAATCTTTTATTTTTTTCCTCATTTAAGATGCCTTAGAAGTTTCTTTCCACAAATGTGTGCGTGTATAATTACAGAAAGATGTGCATGATCTGAAGGGGTTGAAATGGAGATTCAGTCATCTTGGACCTGGCCCGCCCCCCGCCACCAGCTACAGTACTTATGTTTGGGGTCTGGACTGTGGTGGGACCAGGGGTCCTGCTGTTGACCTAGAATAGGGTTTTGTTTGTTTGTTTGTTTTTTTAATTTGACAGACAGAGATCACAAGTAGGCAGAGAGACAGGCATGGGGGTGGGAAGCAGGCTTCCTGCTGCACAGAGAGCCCAATGCGGGGCTTGATCCCAGGATCCTGGGATATGACCCAAGCCAAAGGCAGAGGCCTTAACCCACTGAGCCACCCAGGCGCCCGACCTAGAATAGTTTTGAAGGCTTATAGTTACTAATTAGTAAACATGATGGCTTTTATTAATTTTATTTATTTATTTATTTATTTATTTATTTATTTATTTGACAAGGGGAGAGAGAGAGAGCAGTGCCAGCACAAACAGGAGGAGCCACAGAGGGAGAAGGAGAAGCAGGCTTCCTGCTGAGCAAGGAGCCTGAGGCGGGGCTCAAACCCAGGACTCTTGGGATTATGCCCTAAGCCAAACGCATATGCTTAAAGGACTGAGCCACCCAGGTGCCCCAGCATGATGGCTTTTAATGACAAAATCCTTGGGGTACCTGGGTGGCTCAGTGGGTTAAGCCCCGGCCTCCGGCTCGGGTCATGGTCTTGGGGTCCTGGGATCGAGCCCCACATTGGGCTCTCTGCACAACAGGGAGCCTGCTTCCTCCCCTCTCTCTGCCCGCCTCTCTCTCTGCCTACTTGTGATCTCTGTCAGTCAAATAAATAAATAAAATTTCTAAAAATTAAAAAAAAAATGACAGAATTCTCTCATACTTCTGAGACTGTTGCTGCCGAGTCAGCTTTTGCTAATTCTCCATATTGCTTTCACAGGGTCTGATGCTCACTCCGGTCAGCTGGTCAACGGAAACCTTACGTCTCCTGTTCATCCTCTGCTCTGTGTTTTTCACTCACCTGCAGAAATACCTGGGCCTTTGCTGGGAGCTTCTCGTCATCAACAGCAGATCCAAGGATGTTGTCCTCCTGGCTAACCAGGCTGTGGTTGATCCTGTCACTGACCAGCATTTCCTCTGGGCAGGACATGTTTTCATCCTGTTCCCTCTTTGATGTCCAATCACACGTTTTAAGCTTGACGTACACGCTCTTCTCCATTTCCGCCAACGAGCGTTCTAGAAATCACCTTGGGTCTGGAGCACAGCTGAAGGCTGGAGAACTCCCCGGGCTGGAGGCGTGGGTGGGGCTGCCAGCAACAGCCACTCTGTTCTGTTTCCCTCCCACCTCACCCCCCCAACAGCCTTCTCTGCTCCTCTGCTAGCCACACCTTGCTGCGCGCCCTCTGCGCCTCCTCGTCCAGTCCAGACGCGTACCCCAACTGCGTCCTGCCTGCCTTCAACGCCATCCTGCAGCCCCCCTGCCCACCAGGAGACTGACCTGGCATCTTCTGAGAGGTGTGGGCAGTGTCTACCACTGGACATAGGCATCCCTAGAAACCCAACAGCGACTCGACTCGCCCCTGGACGCTCTCTTTCCTGGCTCCCTGCCCTGAAAATGCGCTGAGACTGACCCTGTGGATGGACTCACCGGTGTCCGGGCCCTGGCGTGCTCTCAGTTCCCCAGCTGCTCTCCTTGTGTCCTGAACCTGTTGGCCTAGGTGAGTGCAAACTACCTTTCCCTGATAAAGTCTTTGAAAAGAGGATGGTCAGACCGACTGGTTCAATGCAGTTCTCTTTAAACAGGGCTTAGCCTCAGGCTATAAGCAATTAGGCACTGGGAGAAATGCTTCCTGGTGGTAGAATACGAAATCTACAAAAAATTATTTCTTTAATTATGTCGTTCTTGGACTTTCTTGGACTTACCTCTTGGCTGGTTGGAAGGTGGGTAGAAGAGGGGTGCAATACAGGTAATTATTTTTGAAGACTTTTTCCCAGGGGTCGAATGTCTGCTTTTCATCTATTCCTTGGAGGGTCTGATCTCCTGCATGTCTGGAGATGTAAATTGTCTTTCCAAGGTCAGGGTCACATTTAGTCCCTGAAGGAGCTGCCATGCCCAGATCTGAACACATGAACGAGGCTCTCCCCATCCTTGGCATGAAGTCACTCCAGTTCTGCTTTGGAGACTGAACAAATCGCAGGGGAAGGCATCTTTCCCCATCCCTGTGCTTCCCAGACTCTCTCTCGAGAAAGTCTTCCATGGCCAGGGGATTCTGCTTTCTGTCAGATTCTTCTTTTTTAACAGTAAATGTCTACAACTGAAGGACTTGTTTAAATTTACACAACTTAAAGAATTTTTTGAAAAGTATGACATTTTTTTGGAGAGGGCTGTGGGCGTATGTGTTTTATTTGAAGACGGAATGTTTTAGAGGAGGTATATAGTATTTGGAATCAGAAAAAGCTGTGGGTTTTTGTTTTGGGTTGTTTGTTTTCGTTTATGAAACTTAACCCTTCTTATGGTGCCTGGGTGGCTCAGTTGGTTAAGTGTCTGCTTTTGGCTCAGGTCACGATCCCAGCGTCGTGGGATCGAGTCCCGCATCGGGCTCCCTGCTCAGTAGGGAGTTTGCTGTCCCTCTGGCCAGGCAGCCCCTCCCCTGCTCATGCTTGCTCATGCACAAAGATATAAATTAAATCTATAAAATTTTAAAAAAAGGAACTTAACTCTTCCCAGCTTCTCCTGTGTCACAACAGAACACGTGTAGTAACATTTGAAAAGGTGTGAGTAGACTCATCTATGACCTCTTACAGCTTTATGTCCTTCCTCATGAGGCACTCGCAGCGTGCCAGGCCGACAAGGGGAAGACTTGGGGCTGGTGACTGGGGTGTTCTCATCTTGATCCAACCCAGCGCCCCACCTTGGGATGTGAGACTGTTGATTTCGCCGTGTGAGTTGGAGTTGTAAGATGGGAATCGTAACAGCAGGTGGATGTGGTGGATGTCCGTCACCCTGGGCAACCCAGGAAAAAAATTGCTGAGTGAATGCAGAATAGAAAGGGAGCCCATGTTTAAAGGGTTTGTCCCGGGCTGGTGTGGCATAGCTTTAAACAAACAAAAAAGAGCCCACGACTTCCTGGCGGGTGGTCTAGTGCCCGCGGCCAGATGTTTGATGGGACGGGAAGTGGAGGGAAAAGCTCTAAGAACGGGCACTCTCGCAAGCGGCCGACTAGCCTGGCATCAAGGGACCGTCCCTGGCCACTTTGTGAACATGGTTCCTCCTGGATCCGTGAATGACCCTGGGGTGAGGACTGGGGACGCCGTTGCTCGGGAGCCAGGTGTTAGGGAAAGATCACGCAGGCCTTCGCCACTGCCCACCCACAGGGTGGTCCCAAGGTCTTTGCTCCCTGGGCTGGTCCACTGGCATGTCCATAGGCTCCCTGGAGGACAGGGAGGGTCTGGTGGTCAGATTCTGAATGGGAGAGGTGTGTGCGTGTTAGTGGGTTGGTGGGCGGGAGTGGGAGAGTGGTATTAAAACAAACAAACAAACAAACAAACAAACAAAAAGCCAGGAGAAGGAAAGCAAGCTCTCTTGTCCCATTTAACTTAATTTTTATTTCAAAATTCAAAATTCTTACAAAATTGTTTTTTCCTGATGCTTTATTCCCACCTGTCTCTTTCACTCCATTTCCTAATGTTCTTTTTTTTTTTTTAAAGATTTTATTTATTCATTTGACAGAGAGAGAGAGAGAGAGCTCACAAGTAGTCAGAGAGGCAGGCAGAGAGAGAGAGAGAGGGGGAAGCAGGCTCCCTGCTGAGCAGAGAGCCTAATGCGGGACTCGATCCCAGGACCCTGAGACCATGACCTGAGCCGAAGGCAGAGGCTTAACCCACTGAGCCACTCAGGCGCCCCCATTTCCTAATGTTCTGACAATTCGCTTTGGGGCGCCTGATTCCGTTGCTACCCTGGCCCTTTGTCTGGTTCCCACTTTTGCTGCATTGATCCAGCTTATTTTTTTTCCCCTTCCTGCTGGTTCCTGCAGTTTCCAGAACATACTTTACAGACAGCACTTGTCTCTGGCATTGGGCGAAAAGCTCTGTTTTTTATAAGAGCATATTTTCCCCTTTCTCTTAAAAAACAAAACAAAACAAAAACACCTTCTCTTTATCTCCCTCTGATTTCCGAAGGCTCATTGTTCATTTCCCCCTACGTCGACTTCATCCTTTACCCCCGTACCCTCACCGTGAGTAGCTTTCTCTGCAGTGGCTTTATTGAGATGTAATTCACGGACCGCACCATTCATCTATTTCAAGCGCACCATTCAGTGGTTTGGGGTATATTCACAGAACTGTGTATCCATCCCCACAAGCAACTTGAAATCACTTTCATTCCCCCCAAAAGAAATCCTGCACGCATTGGCATTCACCCTCCTCCCGGCCGCTGGCACCCAGGTTCTATTTTCTGTCTCTCTGGACTTGCCTCCTGTAGACATTTCACATTAATGGAATCATTATGTAGCGTTTGTCTGTTGTGACTGGCTTCTTTCACTTTGCCTGTGTTTTCAAGATTCCTCGGCGCCTTAGTATGCCTCGGTGCCTTGTTTTTATTGCCAACGCCCAGAGACGTCCTGTGTCCTCATGGCGTGGACGAGGGTAGGGCCAAGAGTCCACTGGGGTGAGGAAAAACATGAATCCCATGGAAAGGATTGCAAAGAGATGGTTTATTGAGATATGAGGAAGAGCCTTTGCCGAGGCGCTGACAAACCTACCATCCTGGAAGCGTGTAGAGGACCATTAAATGCACCCTGGCAGAAGCTAGGACGTCATCTCCAGAATAGAGAAGGGGCTTGGTCTAGAAAGTTCTTTCCTGCCAGTCTCAATGCTCCCAACTCTCTTCCCTTGTCCCTAGCTCCCTTCTTCCCTCCGGTCTTTCTGTGCACAGGAGCAGCAGCCGTCTGCTCGGGACCACGTGCCCCTGAGGTTGTGCCCACGTGAGGGTGTCTCCGTTCCGGTCTTGGTGGAGAAGGAGGGAAACCATTCCTTTACTGGGAATTTGAAAGGGCCCAAATGAAGACGTGGAGCTAGATTGAAAAAGAAGTCTGTTCTCAAGTCAAGAGGAGATGAAAAAAAGACCCAAGACATTGAAAGGAGAGAGCCGGGAGACCTAATGTCTGGCAGGGCACCTGCGAGGGAACTTGGGTCGCTGTGTGTGGTGAGGAAGTTGAGGACACGGTGTCTTGGATTTCCTTTGTTTTCCTGGCAGAGGTCAGACACCTTCCCAGGGCCTCCCGCGTAGCCTTCAGAAACAAAACAACTGACACGTTTAAAGTCAAGAATGACAGGCTGTTGGTGTGACTTGGCACCCTAGGCTAAGAAGGGACTCTGTGAGCAGGACGGGAAAGTTCTCCTCTTGCCAGAGTATCTCAAAAATTATATTAATAGTTACAAAATCCATTACAGTTAAATATAATTAACTTGATGAATGTGGTTCCAAAACATTCTTAGAGGAAAAGAAAGAGAGGGCCGTTTTTCAAGCTCTTTGATGGCTGAAATCTGAGATCTTTTGAGTTTGGATTGGAGAGAAAGAGAAAACAGAGTGTCATTGACCCCGCCTCCCCGGCAGGGAAACTGCTGCTGTGAAGCCTGAAAATCTGAGACTCATCCTGGGAAGCTCTCCTCTGTCTGTCCTGTTCCGTGAAGGTCCCGTGTGGTGTTGCTGAGGCTCCCGAAGTATCCCAGAGTTTGGGCAACGGCTGCTGCGTCATTGACAGACTGGGGTAGCTCCAGGACCCAGACAAGTACCCCCAGAGCCGGGAAGCGAGAGATTCTACTCACAATCACTGTGCTGTACTCAGAACTCATTCATTTACTCAAATATGTCATGAGCAGGTATGTCCACCAGGGTCCTTAAACTGGGTGCTAGGGACAAAGCCATATATAAATATTCATAGCCCTGGCCACAGACCAAATGTGTGACCTCCCTCATACACTCCCAAATTCCTATGCTGAAGTCCTAACCCCCCAGTGATGGTACTCGGAGGCTAGGACTCTGGGAACGACTAGGTCACGAGAGGGAAGCCCTGCAAATGGGATTAGTGCCCTCGCAAAATAGAAGCTGGAGACCTCCCTCATCTCCTCCCCGTGATGTAGACGATGCCATCTGTGAGCCGGGAAGCGGGTCTTCACCAGATGCTGGATCTGTGGGCACCTTGATCTTGGAATTCCAGCCTCTAGAACTGTAAGACAGAAGTGCTTGTTGTCCGCAAGCCACCTGGCCTGTGGTTCTCTTAGATTTCTCTCCTTCTGGAAGAAGCCTGGAAGAACAGAGACCGACCCGCTCTGGCAGTTGTCAGTGCAGGGAGAGAGGCCTTCCACATGTTTAGAGGTAATTGCAGGAAATGCTACGAAGACTAGCGGTGAGACTGTATTATGGGGGACCTACCAGAGTTGGAAATGTGCTCTTGCCTCCTGATGAGTCAGGCTCTGTTTCTGGGTCAGGGGCCTCGGGCCTGGATCTTTCCACCTTTATTTTTATTTTTTATTTTTTAAAGATTTTATTTATTTATTTGACAGAGAGAGATCACAAGTAGGCAGAGAGGCAGGCAGAGAGAGAGAGAGAGGAGGAAGCAGACTCCCTGCCGAGCAGAGAGCCCGATGTGGGGCTCAATCCCAGGACCCTGAGATCATGACCTGAGCCGAAGGCAGCGGCTTAACCCACTGAGCCACCCAGGCACCCTCTTTCCACCTTTAAAATAAGTTCTCAGCCCCCTTGCCCATCTCTCGGCTACCCTGCTATGTTTCCAGACCTGCCCATGTATATGCCATCATAGGACGTGGTCATAGTCGGAGCTCAAGCTGAGATCCCTACTATGTAGGTGACAGGTATTTGAAACGCTTTCTCTTTTGTCTTTATTGTGACAAAAAATATAGATATAACATAAAAGTTGCCATGGTAACTATTGCTAAGGGCACAGCGTCGACTATGTTCGCATCTTCGTGCAACCATCACCACCAGCCCTCTCCCGACCTTTCTTTCCATCTTTCCAAGCTGAAGCTGTCACCCTCCCCTCAGCCCCTGGCAACACCATCTTTCTTGCTGTTTGACTATTCTAGGGGCCTCATGTAAGTGGCATCATAACAGATTTTATGTCTGGCTTGTTTCCCTTGGTCTAATGTCTTCAAAGTTAATCTGTGTTGTAGCAGATGTGTTTGTGTGTGTGTGTTCAGTTCTAAGTATTTCCAAGGCCCCTTCCCCACTCTATTGTCAGGGTCCCTGCGGGAAATACATGGTTTTAGATATTGACATGGACATTGAACAGAATTTGACAAAGGGATCATTTATAAGGCTGTGGGTTTAAGGAAGCAACGGGGGTGGGGGGTGGGTACTGCCCGGAGGGGGAGGGGTGATGATTACTAGAACCTGGAGGGAGAATTGTAGCTGGTAAGGCCACCAGACAGGAGCTGAAGCCTTGGGGGGAGGGGAGCAGAGACCCCCACCTCCCTCCTCCTTCACTCACCATGCTTTGTGGTACCCAACCCAACCAGGAGCCAGAGGGCAGGGCTGGCCTTCCCTGGCACAGGCAGTGTGCAGAAGGGTGGAAATGGGATCTGCAGGAGCAAATGATGTATCCAACACACCCACCTTCCACAAGGAGTTGAGTGACGGGTGAACAGGGATGCAAGACAGGGAAGCTGAGAACAGAAATGGGCTGAGATCCTTGAAGAGAGAAAGAGTGGAAGATCCTCAGAAGGAAAATAGGTTGGGGGGGAGAGGGGAGATGGGGAGAATGAAGAGAAAGTCCAGTTAAGAGTTCCCATTAGGGGGGCACCTGGGTGGCTCAGTGGGTTAAAGCCTCTGCCTTCGGCTCAGGTCATGATCCCAGGGTCCTGGGATTGAGCCCCACATCGGGCTCTCTGCTCAGCGGGGAACCTGCTTCCCTCTCTCTCTCTGCCTGCCTCTCTGTCTGCTTGTGATCTCCGTCTGTCAAATAAAAAAATAATAATTAAAAAATTTTTTAAAAAAAGAGTTCCCATTAGGAATGCTGGGTAGAAAGTTCAGGAAGAAGAGACAGTTAAAGAGAATTTTCTGTGTGAAGACCTAGAACTCCCTTCTCAGTGTCCTCAAGGCATCTTCAGTAAAGATCCATCCTTTATGATCAGGGCTTTTGTAGACTTGTGAGTGTAACACCATTTCGGAGTATACCTGGGAATAAGAAAGTCCAAGACAGAATAGCTACCCCCAAACGTGTCCACATCCCAATCCTGGAACCTGTGAATATTGTCAGTTTATGTGGAAAAGGGGAGTTAAGTTTGCAGATGGAATTAAGGCTGCTAATCAGCTGACCTTGAAGTGGGAAGGTTATCCTGGTTGTCTGGGTGGGCCCAATGGAATCACAAGGGCTCTTCATGGGGAAGAGGGAGGCTGAAGAGTCAGTGTCACAGCCACGTGATGTGCGAATGACTCAACCAGTGCTTGCTGGCTTCTAAGATGGAAGCAAGACACAAGGCAGTGAGGCGCAGCCTCTGGGAATTGGAAAATCCCTCAGAACACCCTGATTTTAGACCAGTAGGACCCCCTTCAGAGATCCAACCTCTGGAACGATAAGATAATATATTTGTGCTGTTTAATAAAGCCACTGAATGTGTCATACTTGTTACAGCAGCAATAAGAGACTAATACACTTGGGTTTTATGAGTTTGGGGCAAAGTTAGCTAAATTTAGGATAAAAATATGGAGCTGTTTATAATTACCGTAAGTACTGTATTTACAGCAAAACTTGTAAACTTGACCAATGAAGGCTTTGATTAACTATTAGACTCCTCACTAAGCAGCTCCCCAGCTCAAGCAGGCCTGGCTTCCCTCTTGCTCCCGGGGCTGTAGGAGACCCATTGTTCTTGGCATCCGGATTCTCATTCAGCTGCTGTCACCCTGATTCCTTGATCAACGTGGTTTTCATTTTGCATCTTCATCTGTCCCCTTTGAGATACCAGGGCTGCAGCCCAATTCTGAGCCCCACACTCTGTTTTTAGAGCCCTTCCTGGGGGCAGCTTCATGACCAATCCATCATGCAAACATCTTGCTGGTTTTGGGGAGCCTCTTTTTTGCCTGCATAAACTCTCATTTCAATCTATTGGACATAAAAATATAGCAGACTCATGGTGGAAAGGATTAAGAGATTGGCGCTCTGGCAGTAGACAATACCCACGGAGTAAACCTTCTGATCTCGGTTTCTGAAACAGTTATGCTTCTCCACATCAGCATTTCCATGCTGATAGAGGCATTTTCAGGCATGGCTGGCAAGAGTACAGAGCAGTTAAACAACGAATGAGGAGAGTTAGAAATATTTAATAAAACAAAATCAAATGGGTCTTCTTACTGGGCTGGAATCAAGGTGACAGAAGGGCTGCATTCCCTGGAGTCAAGCAAACAAGCCTAGATCATTTTATTCTGAAGAAATGCCCCGCAGAATGCAAAACAACATACAGAAGAAAGGTTATTGATTGTGGAATTATGTTACAATCACAAATACTGAAAACACAATCAAAGCTCCTGCCCGTCCGAGACTGGTTGAATCAGTCATGGAACAGCCACAGACTAGACACGAGAAAAGACTAGAAGGCTCTGGGAACTGATAGGAAAGGATTTCTAAGCCATACTGTTAAGTGAAGAATGTAATGTGGAAAAGAATATGTAAAATATGTTGCCAGTTATATACAAAAAGGTCGGGTAGGGATTTTCGTGTGTGTGTGTATTTCCTGTTCTCATCAGAATTACAGGAAAGGTAAACCAGAAACAAAGGAAAATGACCTGGAGGGTCATAGGTGTGAACAGCACGGAAAAAAGAAGGATGAGAGGGACCGTGAACTTCTCTGAGGATCTTTTCATGCAGTTCTGAATTTTGAACCATGTAAATGCTTTATTTTATTTTACTTTTTTACTTTATTTTATTTATTACTTATTATTTTATTTAGGACAGAAAGTCTGCTTTAAATATTTCTTTGGAGGAGAGGGCACCATACTTCTACTCCATTAAGAAACACTTTTTTTAGGGGCGCCTGGGTGGCTCAGTGGTTTAAGCCTCTGCCTTCAGCTCAGGTCATGATCTCAGGGTCCTGGGATCGAGCCCCACATCGGGCTCTCTGCTCAGCCGGGAGCCTGCTTCCCCCTCTCTCTCTGCCTGCCTCTCTGCCTACTTGTGATCTCTCCCTATCTATCAAATAAATAAATAAAAATCTTAAAAAAAAAAAAAAAGAAACACATTTTTATAGTCTTGAGGTCTTTTATTTTTTTTTACGCTTATCATGCCTTGCATTCCCAAGGGATGAGCTTAGGCAGCTCTGGCTCCTTCCATCAGCTCTCACATAGCAGGCTTCTCTGGGTGGGGCCGGCTGGTGTTTCCACTGAACCCAAGTACCTTTCTCTTTGGCTTGCATCTGATCATTTTCCTTCGCCCTTTTCAGGAAGTTGTCTCTGCTCTTTGAGCACTTAATATGCTCAATACGTACACTAATCCTCTTGGTAAGAATCTTGCCTTTAACTTGTTTGTTTGTAATAACGCCAATAGTATGTCGGGTAACACTGTGGACTCTTCCGGTTTTGAACATAGCAATATTGTGGGACGTCCCTTCATGAACAGTGCCATTCCCTTGATGTCCACGCCATCACTTTTTTCCTGACAGAGTCTCATGTAAGTGGCCAAAGAAACAATTCTATGTTTTCTAAAAGGCCTAGAGAATGGCGCCTGGGGTGGCTCGTCGGTTGGACATCTGCCTTGTGCTGAGGTCATGATCTCAGAGTCCTGGGATCTAGCCCCCCCCCCCCCGCCCAATCAAACTCCAGCCTCCCATCAGGCTCCTGGCTCAGCGGGGAATCTGCTTCTCCCTCTCCCCTCCCTCTGTGCTCTCTCTCAAATACATAAAATCATTTTTTAAGATTTTATGTATTTAAGAGAGAGTAAGCGAGACAGAGAGACTGTGTGTGAGTGAGCCAGGGGATGGGTGGAAGGAGAGAGAATCTCCAGCAGACTCCAGGCTGAGGGCAGAGCCTGACGTGGGGCTCGATCTCACCACCATGAGATCATGACCTGAGACAAAATCCAAGAGATGGAGGCTTAACCGACTGAGCCACCCAGAGTCCCAATAAATAAAATCTTAAAAAAATGTTTTGTTTTGTTTTTCTAAAAAAAAAAAAAAAAAAGACCTAAAGAACATAGAGCAGGTACCTCTTTTCTTTCCTTTTGTGTTGGTCGTTTTGGTGAGTTACTGGAAGATGGCTGTTCAGGCTGAAAGGAAACTGAACCATGTCGCTGTTTTAAATATTTAAAAAATTAAAGATAATTAAGAAAAATGTTGAACCCGCACAGAAACAAAGGAATCTAAGTGGTTGGAAATTGATGGCATGAGGAGGATGTCAGTAACTCTTGAACCCCATGCTCTGGCTGATGGGGTACGGTCGAAGGGAAAACAGACTTGCAGGAGGCGTATGCGTTTGGGTTGTAGTTGGTAGTAATACCAGTGTCAACACAATGAAACTCTTCTCTCTGTGTTATAAGACCTGGCAAATGCATAAATACACTGACTGTGTGGGGGCGACCTCAGACTGTGGAGGGCAGAGGAGGGGGTGTTACATGGAATGGAGAAATGCTGTGCTCCTGGATTAGAAATGGAGGCATTGGTATGAGTTCACAGTTTCCCAGCTCTATCTGCTGTCCAAGATTATCCAAGATAAACCGGGACATTAGTTAAGCTTTAAAAGCAGATTTTATGCAAGACCTACTGACCGTAGGGACAAGATCTGAGTCCTGTACTGATTTGTATAGGGTAACTTGGTGTTTTAAAGTGAGAACGAGGCCATGGAGAAGGGGACAGAGGGGTGCTCAGTGAAAAATGACAAAGGATCCGTCAGTGTCAGTGTGACTTAGGCCAGCTGTGCCTGCAGGCTGGGAGGATTCTTCCTCCCACAGAGACTGGGAGACAGAGACCCCATCCTGGCTGCTGACTGCCTTCCACAGGCATGACCTTCAGAGCCCCAGGAAAGGCATTCCTGAGTTGTAGGGGAGGCACATACCTCTCAAAGGGTCCGGGGAAGGGTTCACAATTCTAAGCCCTTTTTAGTGAATGCTTTAAGACAGAGGAGTCAGTAGCCTATCTCAGCTGTTGGCTGGAATGAACAGAATTCTCCTGGCAGTGCTGAACTTTCCAGACAGGCATATGAGGGAGGGGCGGGGGGCCTCCTAGGGACATAGTCTTACCTGCTTGAAGTCATGCTGGAGTTTGGTGTCCCTTAGCCTAGGGGTTTGGAAGGGATGGTTGCGTTCAGTTCTTACTACTGAAAGTGACTTGAAGCAGTGTCACTCCCAGACCAAAGGACGCATTAGTCCTCAGATCTTGGTTTCTAAATACCTTTCCCTTTAAAAGGAACAAGTCTCCTTGGATAAATCGGTTGATTCCAGATTAGGGACAGGGAAAGTACAATGTGTTTGGAACATCTTGTCCAGAAAGAAAGTCTCAAAGACCAGTAGGTGGAACCAGCTGTGTAATTTTCAGGACCCAGTACAGAAAAAATGCAGGCCCCTTTTTGAAAAATGACCGGGAATGTCAGAATAGTAATAGCAGAGCAGTGAGGCAAGCAGGTGGCTTTCCTAAGGGCAAGGTCTTGTGCAACCACCCAGATCACATGTCTCGATGCTGACCCTGATAATGGAAGATGTGTTAGAAGTTCAGAGGAGCCAGCTCGAACGGGCTTCTGCTGGTTAATTTTGGGACGATTTGAGCACCAAAAAACAATAATAACGGCAGTGGGTTTCAAAGCACAAAGTCAGAAAGGAAGCCATGAGTTTATAATGATACTCAAACGATGTGTATGGAAGGGATGGAAAATTTTAGGGAGAATGTCTGCTGATAAATGTAGACAGAATGATAAAGAATTGGGGAAATTACCATTTTTTGCAGTCACCAATGTAACAGTGATGCTATAAAACCATTGGATTAAAGATTGTTGAGGAAAAGAATATGCACACAATTGATGTCTGCCTTTATTACCCCAGAGGTTACTTGTTAATTACAAATGGGGAAAGATGCTTTCACAATAAAGAGATCTGGCAGAATCCACCTTTACCAAGTGAACAATTCTGTGTGGCTGACAATGAGACAATATGTCCGTCGTGTGTCTCTTGATAGGAATACCATGTAGTGTTTGGCCCAAGACACTGACTGTGAATCTGATCATGAGAAAGCCATCAACCAAACAAGGCAACTGGACCGAACCCTTCCAACATGAAAGAAAAGAGAAAAAAGAAAAAAAGAAGAGGAAAAACACCCCAGGGCTGTTTTGGATAAAAGGAGGATAAAGAAACATGAGAACCAAGTGAACTGCGTGACTTTTAATGACCTAGATTGAAAAGGACTTAGGGAGGACTTTCAGGGGACGACTCAGGAAACTGGGATTTGGGACCACAGATAACACTATGCATCAGTGTTAAATTTCTTGGGTGTAACGATCGTGTAGGAGAATGTCTTTGTTTTTTGAAGATATATGCTAACAATTTTAAAGTGAAATGCCCTGATGTCTGCAGCCTGGTTTCAGATGAAAGGGACCGGGGGTGGGGGGGAGATGGAGGCAGAGAGGGAGAGATTCCGAGGGGGAGAAAATGGGTGCAGTGGGGAGAGGGATAGAGGGGGCAAATGTAGCAAAATGCTAGCAGTGTTTGAATGCGGGCCAAGAGCATATAGCTATTAAAATAAACTAAGGAGAAAAGTTTTCCAAGCTGAAGTTACATATCAAGGAGGAACACAGTTCCTAGCCCATTAAAGGCAGAAAGGCTCTCTAGCTTGATTGACAGGACCCCTGAAGGGGCAGACATGCCACCAGGCACCTTAACATAAGTCAAGTGTGTCTCCGATCGGTGTGCCCAGCACCATCAGTCATGGTGAGCAGAGCAGAGCTGACAGCAGACAGCAGTGTTTGATGGGGACCTGTCCCCAGTGCGGGCTAACGAGAAGAGAGCGGAGACTGGCGTTGGTTGACCAGCTGGCCGGGGCTGAGGTTCCTTCTGTGTTCAGCTGCCAGTGCAGGCTTCGACAGCTTCTTTGGGTCTTACTTGAAAACTGGAGAAAATAAGCCTGCTCTACTTATGCCACAGAGATTGAATAAGATAATGTATGAGACAAAACTTTCTTATTTCATAGATTTATGTTGTAGATTATCTCGTTATATTTTATTTTATGGATTTTAATTCTGGAAGTAAGAGATTTTTAAAATATATGTGAGCTCTTATAAATGTTCTTGCTGTTTGTAGTCTTGTTATAATTTGTGTCCTATAAATACGGGATTTATGATCATTCTATTTCACACAATTTCCATCAAAAAGAAAAAAAGCGTGGTGCATCTAAAATGGTCATCTTAGCCGCACATTTCAAATTTGTTTTTCCTCTTTACTACCTGTATCGTTTCAGGGCTGGGTATAGTGGGACACGTTCATGTCATGACATACCTTCTGCTTGAATCAGCCTAATGAACAATAGGGATATCCCTAGAAGCCACCCCCACACGAGGATGGCTACTAATCATCATACACCCAGCTGACTGTGAATCACGGAGCTCTACCCCACCAACCCCTGGCATCCCTGCCTCAACTTCCCCTTTTTACTTTTTTAAAGGTTTTGTTTATTTATTTGTTAGATAGAGCACATGCGTATGAGCAGGGGGAGGGGCGAGGGAGAAGGAGAAGCCGACTTCCCACTGAACAGGGAGCACGATGCAGTACTCTGTCCCAGGACTCTGAGATGGTGACCTGAGCCAAAGGCAGACACTTGACTAAGCCAACCGGGCACCCCTGACTCAACTTCTCCTTAGCTGGAGTCCAAAATGTCACAGCCATTCCAGTGGTATCTGTACCGGGGGAAGTATGATGGAGAGAAAATCCAAGAGGACAGAGATAATGGTATTAACCAATTATAGTTAAAATATCTTACTTAAGGGGCGCCCGGGTGGCTCAGTGGGTTAAGCCTCTGCCTTTGGCTCAGGTCATGATCTCAGGGTCCTGGGATCGAGTCCTGCATCAGGCTCTCTGCTCCGCAGGGAGCCTGCTTCCTCCTCTCTCTCTGCCTGCCTCTCTGTCTACTTGCGATCTCTGTCAATTAAATAAAAAAAAAAAAGTTAAAAAAAATATCTTACTTAAAAAAAAAAAGAAAGAGAGTGAAAGACCAAGACAACGGAGAGCGTTTATCAGCATTCGTGACACGAAATGGGAGGTAGAGGCATCCGTCCCGCAGTCAGAAATGTGGATTTGAAGAGATGATGGATGGCAATGGAGAGATGAGGAAGTTGTTTCACAGTCATTGTGGCTGCACGAGTGCATGAGCTCCCCCAAAAGAAAGGGTGTGGAAGAAGAGAAGCAAACGAAGGGCAGGACGGTGGGCGATGCCTGGATTCCGTTGCGAGGTGTGAGAGAGGAGACTGCTGCGAAATCTTGGGCCAGAATGCTGGTCCTAGCCAAGATAAGAGGGCTGGACAGGATGAGCACAATCAAGTTGATTTGGGTTTTTGTCACTTACAGTGGAAAGGTTTTGATAATACACACATTTGAATATTGAAAACTGGATGTAAACCCATGTTTATAGCTCTTACACGATTATCAAATCAAAACATACGAGATGCTAGCAAAACTACGAAACTCATAAAGTGAAAATTAGCATTCAGTATGCCAGATGGAATTGTTTTGTCGAAATAAAATCACTGCTCTTGGTGGTAATAGTAGAAATATCTATTCATATGGTCAAGACTTCACTTGTTGGTTTGGCTGTGTTGATTTTGAACGTACTGCCCATCCTTTGAGTAATTGTCATGATCTGTGCTGACATTTCTTCTCTTTTTTAAATTTATTTATTTATTTTTATTTTCTCTTTAACAAAGTTTGTTTTACATCCCTTATCTGTTCTTTCGAAGGGGTAGTCGAATAGTGTATCTCAAACATGATGAAAAAATGTATTCATTGATTGTTCACTCTGCCCCTGAATGATGTGTGGTAAGTCGGTATGTGTTCTTACCATGCGATCCTTATTCCTCATGGCTCATGGTGTGAATGTGGAACTCGCCACTGGATGCCCACTTCTGAGGTCCATGTGCTTATATCATCAGACGTATTTCGATGACTCCGTTCTCCCGCCATTCTGCTCCCATCAAACTACTATAGTACCTTCATCTTGATAGTCTGACTTCAGATGGCCTGCAAATACTTAACTATATAAAGAAAAGAACTAAAGTTACACGGTCTGCTAAAATTGGGGATGGAGAGAAGCTCAGAAGGGAGAAGAAAGGAGAGACCTACTAATGCACCATTGCTCAAAAAAGGTGTCCATACTGTCCAAAGGATGGATATGCCAACCTTCCCATGTCAAAGACTTTTTGGGAGGCAGCGTGATGTGGTAACAAGGGGGCATAAATTTGGGAGTGAGACAACTCTGATTTTGCCTGATGCTCTCACTGACTTTGACACCGTGAAGTTATTTATTTATTTATTTATTTAGGATTTTATTTATTTGTTTTTCAGAGAGAGACACAGCAAGAGAGGGAACACAAGCAGGGGGAGCACAGGAGGGAGATGCAGGCTTCCCACTGCCGAGCGAGGAGCCCGATACAGGGCTCGATCCCAGGACCCTGGGATCATGACCTGAGCCAAAGGCAGACATTTAGTGACTGAGCACCCCAGCTTTTTAAATTACTTGGTTTTCTTGTCTGTAGAGTAGTGTTACAATGATGAAGTGAGATCTTATAGGAGCCCCTGGGTGGCTTGGTTGGTTCCATGACCGACCTTGTTTTCAGTTCTGGTCATGGTCTCAGGGTCATGGAATTGAGTCCTGTGTCAGGCTCTGGACTTAGCTTGGAGTCTGCTTGGCTCTCTCTCTCCCTTTCCTTCTGCTTTTTCCTGTGCTTACACATGTGTGCTCTCTCTCTCTCTCCCTCTAAAATAAATAAATAAATCTTTAAAAATAAAAATAAACAAAATAAATGAGGTCTTGTAGCTGATGTGTGTAAAGCTGTGTCTGCTACAGAGTTCTATTAGTGTCTACTAATAGTAGTTATTATCAGTTTTAGACATCGAGAAGGACTAGAATAAATGTGGAACTCAAAATGGTGGTAGATTAGGTAAGTAAGGCTCAGAGGTATGATGGGTTTGACCATAGAGAGGGCTCTGTCCAGTCAGACCCACTGAGCAAAGGGTGGGTGTTGGCACCTAGGGCTACCGACTACGGATCCACATTATTGCCCGTTCTGATGTTTGACCCGCATTGTAATGCCCCACTGTATTTGTGTCAAGATAGTTGCTCCTGTTCCAAACTGTCCAAAAACCCAGCATTAATCGCAGTATTTTAAATGAATTTTTTGTCAAATTGGGAAAATCTTTGGTACACTGTCCATTCCTGGGGATTAAAATAATTATGTCTTTTGTCTTTGAGGATTATAATGCTTCTGGTCTTCTTTGCATCTTTTCTTAAGGAACTAATTTGTATTCTTTGTTGTTGTCATTATTGTAAAGAATTCAGTCCTAATCATGTGGGAGCTGAGGTTCAATTCAAGCAGACCTGGCTTTCATCCTCGCTGTCTGATGTTTTTGAGCACCGATTTCCTAACCTGGCAGATTAGGAGTAATAACGCCCACCTCCTCTGGATTGGTATGAGGATTAAATGAGATGATGTCTCGAAAGCTCTGGGCTGATCAGCAGCAGTATCAATAAATAACCTTAGTGCCATTATTCATGTCCTCCAAACTCCTCCAATCCCAACTAGGGAGCTCTTTGCAAGATGAGGCGTTCTTTGGCATAAATATAGAATATTATATATATTAATATATATATTTCTTTATATTTTATTTTATTTTTGTAAGTAAGTAATTCTGCACCCAATGTGAGGTTTGAACTCATAACCCCAAGATCAAGAGTCATACGCTCTACTAACTTCACCAGCCAGACACCCTCCCCCTACCAAACATTTAATTCACATTGAGAAAATATTAAAAACTATAGGTCCAGGCTGAGTTTTAACCACATTTGAGAAAATCAGAGAGGAATTTTTAATTATAAGCTTACTTTGTCCAAGATGAAGAGATACTAGAATTCCTGGGCAAGGGGAAAAAAATCTGCCGTTAACCTAAATACGTGATAATCATCAGAATTTCCTTTTTCTGAGGAGTGCAGCTAAAACATAATTGATTCCCAGAGATTATCCACAAACACATTTACTGAGAGGCAGTAGGGTGCAGGAGAGTCTCTAATGAGTCATACAATCTAAGCAAGTCACTGCCTCTGCCTTTTTTCTTGTTTCCTTGCCACCCAGTGAGGTGGTTATTCTTTAGCTGGGGAGGTGAGGGTGGTTGGGAATATGTGTAGGACGTTTTTGTTATTGGTAGCCTCTGGACGTATTCTGTATATGGTAGCCATTTTCCAAGATGGCCTCCAGTGACCTCTGCTTCTGGTGGTCACACTGCTTTGTGGTACCTCCCATGGTGCAGCAGAGTTGTTGTATGTGACCAGGAGGATGCCACAGAAGTGAAGGAAGATCAGCCACTTCCAAAGGTTAGAAGAGGTGTTGCAGCTCCCCTTTTGGACTCTCTAACCAGTTGCTCTATTGAAAGCCTCCTTGTGGGCGGTTCTATGGAGTTGACCGTGTGGTAAGGAACTGAAACCTGCTGCAAAGCAGCCATGTGAGTGACCTTGGAAGCAGGCCCTCCAGACCCAATCAAGTCTCAGATGAGTGCAGCCCCAGCTGACCCCTGGAGTGTAGGTTTGTGAAGACCCCGAGCTTGAACCACCCAGCTAAGGTGCTCTGACCTAGAGAAACCAAGACAATAAAAGGTCATTTTTTAAAGACGCTAAGTTTAAAGAGACTTGTTGTAAAGAGTCAAGGATGCTAGGTGTCCTGCAGTCTTTGGAACAATCCTGTTCAGTGAAGCCTTGTCCTACCTTCCCATAGACTGAATGTTTGTGTCCCCCACAAAACTCCTATGTAGAAATCTAATCCCCAAGATGATGGTATTTGGAAATGAGGACTTTGTGACTGGGTCAGGAGGTGGGGGAGCCCTCAGGAATGGGGTTAGTGCCCTTATAAAAGGACCCGGAGAGCTCGCTTGCCCCTTCTGCTTTATGGGGGCACAACAAGAAGACAGCTGTGAATCAGGAAATGAACCTTCACCAGACCAGAAATCTGTCACTACGTTGACCTTGGACTTCCCAGCCTCCAGAACTGTGAGAAAGAGATGTTTACTGTTGAAGTCACAGAGTCCATGGTATTTTTACTGTAGTCATCCAAATGGACTAAGACACACCCCAATGTGAGATTCAGGCCTTTGCTCACCCTGGCATGATCCCTTTGGGTTTGAAATGTGTAGGATTGTATCCATTCCTCTACTCAAAGCACAGCTCCCTTGGCCATTGGTTGGCTGCATTTTTATCTTTGCAGGCTTTTGCCAGATAAAACATAGGATAATTGAGGAGGCCTCATTCATTTTCAATCAACAAAGCTTGGAGTTCTGTCTCCAAAGTCCAAATGTGTACAAACAATGGAGATGACGATGAAAGTAACACGTGTGACCAAGGGAAGCTGAAAGTTTTGATTTCTGTGTGAAGATAAGGCAACAGAGATCAAGAGTACAAATGATAAATAGGACCTAAAGATGAGAGATATGGAAACAAAGAAAAAAAAAGATGAAGGAAGACAATTTCTAAAGATTTGGTTGATCACTTCATCAAGATGACCATCATCTTAAGAAAATATAAAATGTGTGTGTTTTGGGTTGTTTGAGAACCAAGACTCCTGAGGTGCCCTCTTGACCTGGGGTTCATTATCAATAACACTTGTTCCAGAGAGTGAGACCTTGTGTTTTTTCTCCCCACAACCCACAAACACCTCACTCAGGAGAGGAAACGTACATTCAGTGAAGGACTATGTCAAAAACACAACCCATAAGAGAATGGACAAAGCACTTCTTTGGTGTGGAATTAAATTATTGGAAGGCAGCCAAGGAAGTGACACATTCACCTCCTGTTTCTGGCTGAACGAACAATCCTTAAACCCACAGTAGTGGTTCATCAAATCATTTTGGGTCTTAGGTACTGTAGGTTAATGAATTTATTTCCCAGTCAACAAATTTTAATTTTCTCATATTTCCATAAGGAGATGAGATCTGTACCTTTGTGTCAATTGTAAATCTATTCTACCTTTTATTAAAACTAGGTGGAAAATATCCTTTGCTTGAACAGGAGTTTGGCTCCTACCTTGAGCAGGCTAGTGTTGATTTTTCAGATTTTTTAAGTAACTCCTCTCTGACTTAGTCAAGGCAGAAAATAAATCCTATTTCTGGCATGTTTTTCTGAATATAATTGACTTTTCACTCCCTGTCAATAGTTCTAGTGTCCTCGTCTGTAAAACATAAGCATTTACTGTAAAGACCACATACATACCTTATACACTTTATACTGTAAACACGTGTATAGAGATGAAAGTACTTGTGAACAGTAAGTGATAGAAAAATGCTAACGACTTTGTTTCCAATTCAGTGTATGGGAGTTGACTATTTTTTCCCTAAATCTAGGACAGGATAAGTTTGTATATATGAGAAAGCATGTCAAGCCTAAGTCAGGAGAGTAGAAAGTGAAAAGAGCCAGTTGGATACATGGCTTTATTTTTTTTAAGATTTCTTTAAAAATTTAATTATTTGTCAGAGAGATAGAGTATGTAAACAGAGGGAGAGGGAGAAGCAGGGTCCCTGCTGAGCAGGACTCCATCCCAAGATCCTGGGATCATGATCTGAGCTGAAAGTGGACTCTTAACCGACTGAGCCCCCCAGGCGTCTCTGGATACATGGTTCGTAGAGTTGGGCCAGGGGTCTAAGCTGGGTAAGTCAGAGATGCAGATTAGGTCCCAGAAGGAGGAGAATGTATAGAACCAAAAGAGGTGAGGATGACCAGGAACTGAACCCTAACTAATACCAGCTGTTTGAGGTAGAGGTCTTTAACCAGGATAGAGCACTCCTTGTGAAGACTTCTGATGGGGTACGTGTACTCCGGTGTTTTAAGGGAGTCCAGCTGGTGAAGCTTGTCTTATTCTAGAGACCAGTAATACTAGCAGATGACTAAACTTGGCGGGGGGAATATATATATCTCTCCAATCCCAGGAATTAAGAGATACATTTCTGTCTTAGTTCAGGCTGTTGTAACAAAAAACCAAAACAAACAAAACAAACAAACAAACAAACAAAAACACACTGGGTGGCTTATAAACAACGGGGAGTTATTTCCCAAGGGGCATTGGGAAGTCCAAGATCAAGATGCTGGCAGACTGTAGTATGGTAAGAACCTTCTTCCTGGTTCATACATGACATCTTTTCCCTGGGTCTTCACCTGGGGGAAGGGGCAAGGGAGTTCTGTGGTGTCTCTTTATGAAACTACTAATTCCCCTGACCTAATCACCCCGAAAGGCTCCTACCTCCTAATACCATCACATGGGGGATTAGGATTTTAACATGCGAATTTGGGGGAGACACCAATATCCAGACCACAGCAATTTCCAATAAACATTTGTTTAGGGCAAAACTGTAGTGACTTCTAGAAGGCAGATCAGTGAGTGGTTGCCTAGAGTCAGGAATAAGAGTTGAGGATTGTCTACCAAGAAGCAAGAGGGAGGTTTTATTTACTTTTTTAAAAGATTTTATTTATTTATTTGACAGAGATCACAGTAGGCAGAGAGGCAGGCGGGGGCGGGGCGGGGAAGCAGGCTCCCTGCTGAGCAGGGAGCCTGATGCGGGGCTCCATTCCAGGACCCTGGAATCATGACCTGAGCAGAAGGCAGAGGCTATAGCCCACTGAGCCACCCAGGCTCCCCAAGAGGGAGGTTTTAGAGTAAAGTTTTATATCTTGATTTTGACTGTAGTGTTGGTTATGGAAGTGAACACAATTGTCCACATTTATCAGTATGTCCACCTAAAGTAGGTGAAGTTTTTTTTAGATGTATCTTTTTTAGATGTAACTAATTTATTTAATGATCTCATTAAAGCTGGAGAAAAGGTTTTCTTTTCTGTTTAGTTTTTATTTATCAAATTTATGGTATTTATGTTGTTTTGCTCAATTATGTACCAGTAATCAATGTAATGGCAACTCAACACAGAAGAAATTTTTAACATTTAGAGGCTTGTGGCTATGGGAAACATAGCAGATTTTAATTCATACATTTTCCCCAGAGCTGTAAAATATAAAATATATTAAGATTAAATTCTGTGGGTAGGAAAATACAATATCAAAGGGGAAAAGAAGCCTTATAAAATGCCAAAAGTTAAAATAGAGGTTGGTTCAATGGTTTAAAATATGAATGATAGTGAATTATAAACAAATACCACGTTTCATAGATTCCATTAGATTTATTTATAAGAATGATGTAACATGGGATGCCTGGAAGGCTCAGTTAGTTAAGTGTCTGCCTTCAGCTCAGGTCATGATCCCAGCGTCCTTGGATCGAGTCCTGCATCAGGCTCCTTGCTCAGCGGGGAGCCTGCTTCTTCCTCTGCCTGCCACCACCGCTCCCCCTCCCCCGGCTTGTGCTGCCTCTGTCTCTCTCTCTGACAGATAAATAAATAAAATCTTTTAAAAAAAGAATGATATCACAGTTTCATTTTCAGATAATGAGATTTATAGTATACTGGAAAATTCATTCTTCGTAACTATTTGGACTTAGGATAACACTTTAAAAATATCAACTTACGAATGTACAGGAACAGTATATAACCTTTCCAGGTATTTTTATTTTTATTTTTTTTAAAGATTGTTTGATTGACTTGAGAGAGAGAGAGAGAGAGAAAGCGTGAGGGGGGAGGGGAGAGAGGCAGACAAAGAAAGACAAGTAGACTCCCTGTCTTTGCTGGGCATGGAGCCCAATGCAGGACTCGATCCCAGGACTTAAGCCAAGACCGAGAGCTGGACATGACTGACTGAGACATCCAGGTGCCCCTCAGGGTACTTTTAAGAATAAGAATAATAATAAATTGGCAGAGCAAAGAGGACCAAGAAAGAATAACCACAGAGAAAGAAGGGAAACCCAGAATGTGCAGAGACTTTTGAGGAAGGAGAATTGTCCTATACCGCAGAGAGACTCAGGCAGGTAGGTGCCACAGCATCACGTCCTGAGGCTTTGACTCATGAGTGTGTGTCGGTGGGAGATATCTTTGCCTTTCGATTGACCAAGCGGGGATGTTGAGTTTGGAAATCAAGCATTCCTTAGCCCCTCTAAGGACTGAGAAGTTTATCTGTTTGAGAGCAGAGAGGGACTCCAAGGAGATTGCAAAATTGAGGGTGATTGGGGTGCGTCAGTCAGCCGAAGTGTCCTAAAGGGTAGGGGAATGAACCCAGGCCCAAGGACTCTGAGAGCAGTGGGGTTCAAGGCCTTCCTGCTTAGGACCCCCAGGGCAGGTGCCAGGTACAATGTGGACCTAAGAACACCCAGTGTTCAGTCTAGACAGCACCTGCTGTGCCCAGCTGTGACTAGAAGGAGGGGTGACACTTGTCCCCAAGGCAAGTAGACTTGGACTCTTATGAACCAAATACCTCATCCCTAGTGTTCTGGGCTATCTAAACCCCTCTTGACTCTTGAGTGACCCAAGACCTGGGAACCCTAATCATGGCTACGATCGGACGTCTTCCCTGCCCAGTGGGAAAGGGAAGCTTAGCAATATTGAGTTTTAGAGGCGGAAACACAAGCACTTCTTGAGGTCTGCATGTTGTTGTTTACTGAAAGCCGCTCCGTAAGGACTGACTCGTGTTGGGTTGACTGTGACAGTGAGGAGGTCACAGTGCAGCTTTGGCAGAGTGGGGGACAAGATCTACATGGTACAAAATTGTGGGAGGAGCGAGAGGCGAGGACATGGGGAAAACGCATGTAGACAGCTCTTCCAAGAAAGCTGGCTATGACTGGAAGTTGAGGGATGGATGGAAGCTGGAGGAGGACGCCGGGTAGAGGATTCAGCTGGGAGGCCATGGCCAGCCGTGTTCTAGTATGCTCTCTTGCCTACTGTTGCTCTCTTGTCCAGCTTCTCTGGGCAACTTTCATTTCCCTGGTATTTATAAAAGTGACTGTAAAGGTAAGTGAGCTGCTGTTGAGGAACCCCCACATCTCAGTCACTTAACATAGTGAAGTTTTCTTTCTCATGAAGGCAAAGCCCAGTTGGGGCTTCCTACTGGGTGGTCATGTTCTCCTGCAGAGAGGCAGGGGCCCAGGCTCACTCTGTCCATCTGATCTTGCACACTCAGCTTCCAGAGATGCCCCAGGAGGGAAAGTAGCATAGGGAATTGCCTGTAGGAGGCTTACATGGGCCAGAACTGGAAATGGTGGACCTCATTTCTGCCCACTTTGAGCAGAACAGTTGCGTGACCATGCGTCACTGCAGTGGGCTGGAAACTGCCACGCGGCTGTGTACTACCTCAGGATATGGGTCTGATGAACGTGCACTAGTCTCCGCCACATTATACTGCCCCTTCATTACTGTGACCCCCTTAGCCCACATCTTAGCCTCTTAGGACCTCACCCTTGTTTTGGACTGGTATCTTGACTAGGGTACCTACCGCTCAGACTCCTGTGCCAACCTGTTTCCAGCCTGACACTTTCAAGTCTCAGAGTTTCTTTTTTCTTTTCTTTTTTCCTTTTAGGATGAATTTATTTATTTTAGAGGGGGGCAGAGGGAACGAGGCAAGCAGACTCCCTGCTGAATGTGGAGCCTGACTTGGGGTTCAATCCCAGAACCCTGAGATCATGACCTGAGCTAAAATCAAGATTCAGATACTTGGGCGCCTGGGTGGTTCAGTGGGTTAAGCCTCTGCCTGCGGCTCAGGTCATGATCTCAGAGTCCTGGGATCGAGTCCCACATTGGGCTCTCTGCTCTGCAGGGAGCCTGCTTCCTCCTCTCTCTCTCTGTCTGCCTTTCTGCCTACTTGTAATCTCTGTCTGTCAAATAAATAAATAAATAAAATCTTTAAAAAAAAAGATTCAGATGCTTAACCAACTGAGCCATCCAGGTGCCCCTCAGAGTTTCTTATAGAGACTGTAAGGGGATCATCTCTGCTTGTAAATCAAGTCACAAAACCCTTCAGATCTTGGCTTGGGACGTACCAGAGGGAAAGGCTTATGGAGTTGGGTGTGATAGGCAGCAGGACCAAACAACTTCCCATGAAACATGGGCATTTCACTTTTTCCTTGTGGTTCTCTGCTGTGATGACCATTCTTGGCACCGGGGCCACAGGAACTTTCTCCACGAGCATCCCACACCTGGTAAAAACAAGACCCAGCCTCACACAGCTGGGATAAGATGGCATTTCCAAGAGACTTTGCCAAATTTGAAGGGAGGACAAATGGAAATAAATAGAGGTGCTGTGGGTAAACCAGAGGTCGCTGTTCGTGCACAGCTGCAGAATTACTGTCCCCCCTCTTTAAGAAGTGCTGCCCCTCATGGCCAGCAGACTTCTCAGTGTGGACTGCTGGGTTTGGTCTGACTCTAGACATTCTGCTAGTCTTTGCTGCCTGACTCTTGTACACCGTTGTATCGGGTTAGCTTACTGAAAAATCACCGTGTTTGTTTTGGTGTTCGGCATGAATTTGAAATGAAAAGATTAAATTTTTAATAGTTCAAATTCTTTTGTCTTTCATTCAATGTGTTCTTTTTTTCTTTTGGTAAGAATTTGCCTGAGGAGCCCAACAGTGATGAGAAAATTGTTTGGAGAGAATAGAACCTGAGTAAAGGGTGTTGAAGGGCTTTTAATGATAGTTCATCCAGGCCATGATAGGATTTGAAAAATCATCTCCGTAAGACTATGTGGTATAGGTTTTTCTTGTGGAAATATCCCTTAGGTGTAGCATTTCCCCTTGATGGGGGAGGTTGAATAAGCACAACTTCTTGCCATTTGATTCTTTTTTTCCCAAAGAATTAATGTGTGTGTGTGTGTGTGTGTGTGTGTGTGTGTGTGTGTATTTTTTTTTTTTTAAGTAGCCTCCCAGCATGGAGCCCAATGCAGAGCTTAAACTCACGACCCTGAGATCAAGTCCTGAGCTGAGATCAAGAGTCAAATGCTTAAAGGACTGAGCCCACCCAGGTGTCCCTAGACGTCTACCTTTACATTTGAGGACTTGTTTTCTATTTGGTGTTAAGTTAGTTAACTTTGGATTCATTCTATTTAATCAAATTGAGGATTAGGACATAGTTTAAATTTCATAGTAGTGCTTTGGGCAAGTTATTAATATCTCCAGATAGCTAATCTCATTTTGAATTTTTCTTTTTAATTTTCCTATTGAGCCATAATTGACAAAAAATATAATCCCCCCTTTTAAAGTGATTAAAGTTTTTTTTAGTATATTCATAGGGCTGTGTCATCACTGCTGCTAATTCCAGAACATTTTTATCAACTTAAAAAAGAAACCACATTCAATTAGAAGTCACTCTTCATTCCCTTGCCCCCAACCCCTTGCAACTACTTATTTTTTGTCTGTATGGATTTGCTTAACCTGTGTATTTCAGATAAATGGAATCATATAATAGGTGGCCTTTTACATTTCGCTTCTTTCAATTAGCATAATGGTTTAGGTTTATCTGTGTTGTAGCGTGTATCACGTATCATTACTTCATTCCTTTTTGTGGCTGGATCATATTTCATTTTATGGAGAGGCCGCATTTGGATTATTGATTCGTCATTTGATGGACATTGCGCAGTTTTGACTTTTAGGCTATTCTGAATTATGCCGCTATGAACATTCACAGACAAATTTGGATCCGAACACTTGTTCTCAACCCTCTTGGGTATATATCTCTGAGTAGAACTTCTGGGTCATATAATAAATCTGTGTTTTGCTTTTTGAGGAACTGTCAAAATGTTTTCCAAAGCAGCTGCATCATTTCTCATTTCCACCAGCAGTACACAAAGGTTTCAGTTTCTCCTCAGCCTTGCCAACATTTGTTATTTTTGTTGTTTTGATTATGGCTTTAATGTGTATTTCCCAAATGGCTAAGGATTTTAAGCATCTTTTCCTGTGCTTTTTGGCTACAGGATAAATGTGTATCCAAGTATTCTGCCCATTTTTTTTTTGTATTTTGCCCATTTTTAATTGTCTTCTAAAATTTTTTTTAAAAAAATTGTAGTTGTAAGAGTTCTTTATATAGGGGCACCCGGGTGGCTCAGTTGGTTAAGCATCTGCCTTTGGCTCCAATAATGATCTCAGGGTTCTGGGATTGAGGCCTGCGTCAGGCTCCCTCTCTCTGCCTCCCATTTCTGCTCACTTTTTCTCTCTTTCAAATAAATAAAATCTTTTTAAAAAGGAGTTTTATATATATATATAAATATATATATATATTTATATAAAAGTATTAAGTTTTCTACTTCCTGTTCATCTTCTGTCTAGTTGTCACCATTTTTTAAAGATTTTTAAAAAATTTATTCATTTGAGAAGAAAGAGAAGCAGCACAAGCAGGAGGAGAGTCAGAGGGAGAACCAGACTCTCCACTAAGCAGGGCGCCTGATACAGGACGCAATCCCAGGACCAGAGAAAGCCAAAGGCAGACACTTAACCATCTGAGCCACCGAGGCATCCCTGGTTGTCACTATTAAAAAGGGAGTACTGGGACTCCTGGGTGGCTCAGTTGGTTAAGCAGCTGCCTTCAGCTCAGGTCATGATCCCAACATCCTGAGATCGAGTCCCACATAGGGCTCCTTGCTCAGCAGGGAGCCTGCTTCTCCCTCTGCCTTTGCCTGCCTGTGCTCGCTCGCTCTCTCTCTCTGACAAATAAATAAATAAAATCTTTAAAAAAAATGGAGTACTGAAGTCTCCAACTATCATTGCTGAGTTGTCTGTTTCTCCTCTGATTTCTGACAGTTTTTGCTTCATGTATTTTAGGGCTCCATTATCCAGCGCAGTGTTTTCATAACTATTATATTTTCTTAATGGATTGACACTTTTATCATCATAAAATGTCCTCTTTGCTGCAAGTAGTGATTTTTTACTTAAAATCTATTTTTCCAGATATTAGTATAATCACTACAGCTTTCTTTTGGTTACTATTTTTATGGTATGCTTTTCCATTCTTTTACTTGAAAGCTATCAGTATCTTTGTATCTAAAATTTTTACTTTTTATTTATTTATTTGACACAGAAAGAGAGATCACAAGTAGGCAGAGAGGCAGACAGAGAGAAGGGGGGTAAGCAGGCTCCCTGCTGAGCAGAGAGCCCGATGCGGGGCTCGATCCCAGGACGCTGAGATCATGACCTGAGCTGAAGGCAGAGGCTTAACCCACTGAGCCACCCAGGTGCCCCAGTATCTTTGTATCTAAAAGTTGTGTCACTTGTAGACTCCGTATAGGTGGATCATGAATTTTTATCCATCCTTCCAGTCTTTGCCACCTTTTAATTGGAATGTTTAATCCATTTATGTTTAATGTAATTATTGGTAAGGTAAGATTTGCATCTGTCATTTCACTATTTGCTTTCTCTATGTCTTTTGCCTTTTGTGTTCCTCTATTCCTCTGTTACTGTCTTCTTTTTAAAGAAATTTTCTAGAGTAGAATTTAAATTCTACTTAAATTGTCATTTATTATCTTTTCTGAGTTACTTTCTTAATGCTTGACCAGTGGATTTTAATTAAACTTTTAGTTTATAACAAACTAGGTTCAAATTAATACCAAATTAATTTCAGTAGTATATCAAACCTTTACTCTTATGTATCTCTCTTCCTTCCCCCTCCTTTGTGTTATTATTTTTGTACCAATTATATCTTTATATTTTACATTCCCACCCCAGGATTATTGGTGTTTATAGTTGCCTCTTAGATCAGGTGGGAGGAAAAAGTTATAAACAAAATATACAGTTATGCTGTTTGTATGTTCCACACCTTTAGTGATTTTTATTGATGCTCTTTATTTATGTGAATATAAGTTACTATCTTGTGTCCTTCCATTTCAGCCTTCCTTTAGAATGTCTTGTATTTCAGGTATGCTAATAACAAATTCCCTCTGTTTTTGTTTATCGAGTAATGACCTGATTTCTCCTTTATTTTTGAAAAATAATTTTCTGGTTATAGAATCCTTGGTTGATGGTTTTCTCACTCATCAACTTTGAGTACATCATCCCATTACCTTCTGGCCTCCGTGGTTCTAATGAAATTCTGCTGTTTATCTTGTTGAAGATCGCTTGTATGTGATGAGTTACTTCTCTCTTGCTGCTTTCGAGTCTTTGTATTTTCGACAGTTTAGATTGTGTCTAGATGTGGATCTCTTTGAATTTACCCTACTTCTTGGATAACAATTTCTTGGATGTGTAGATTAATGTTTTGCTTCACATTTGGGAAGTTTGGGGTCATTAGTTCTTCAAATATTCTTTCTTCTTTTTGTTCCTTTTCTGTGATTGTCATTATAGTCTGTTGGTATGCTTGATGGTGTTCTGCAGTTCTCTGAAGTTGTATATAGATTCCGTTTTCTTCATTCTTTTTTTCTTTTTCTCAGACTTGATATTCTTGGTTGATCTATCTTCAAGTTTTCTGTTTCTTCCATCTGGTCCAAACTTCTTTTGAGCCTCTTTAGAGTGAATTGTTTTATTTCCATTATTGCACATTCAATTCTAGAACTTCTATCTGGTTTTTCTTTGTGAGAAGGTAAGGTAGGAATGTGAGAAGTCACAGCAACTGAATCCCCAATTTAGTATTGTTGAAATATCAAATGGGTGGGAATAGATAAGATGCTTTGAAAACCACCATGTTTGATAATAATGTATTCATACATTCTTTATCATCAGAAATCTAATGACAAGGCATCAAACAAATTGAAATTGAGGAATCTTTCTGCAAAATAACAAGCCTATAGTCTTAAAAAATGTCACTGTTACAAAAGGCAAAAGAAGGCCAAGTGACTATTCTGAGTTAAAAAGTCTAAGGAGACATATCTACTAAGCATAGTCTGTGATGATGGACTGAATCTCCTGTTAGGAAAAAATTTTGCCATAAAAGACATTATTGGGATCATTGATAAGATTTGAATATGAAATGTATATTCATCAGCTTGTTAAATTTCTTATTTTGATCATTGTGCTGTGATTATGTCCTTATTCTTGGAAGGCACATGTTTAAATATTTGAAAGCAAAGGAGCATGATGCTTACATATTATATTCAAATGGTTCAGAATATGTGTGTGTGTGAGAGAGAGTGTGCATGAGCACAAGTGTAAAATGTTAATAATGAATTTGGTTAAAGCATATATGGAAGTTCTCTGTACTTTTTTGAGGTAGATTTTCTATACATTTGAGATTTTATCAAACCAAAAGGTAAAAAATAATTTTTACAGACTTAGGTTATGCCAGACATTCTAATTATTGAGACACAGCAGTTTACAAAAGAAAACTCTGGCCATCAGGTCATTTACTTCCTAATGCAGGAGACAGAATGAACTAAAGAAGTAAAATGATATTGTATTTTGGATGGTGATAAGTGAAATGAAGACAAATAAGCAGGTGAGAGTGATAAATTCCAGAGTGAGATATTTACAAAATAGATGGTGGGTTAGAAACCTCTTCTGTCTTCAAATCTCTGGACTGCAGACTCTGATCAGCCAGATACAGGTACAACATGGTAGCCACCACCTTCCTCTTGTCTCCCAGTCTAGGGCTGCTCTGTTGTTGACAAGATGTGGGACACACCTCCCAGTGCCCAGTCCTATGCATGCCTGACCCAGATTGTGGGTTACTTAATGTCCTTTGTTGGTTTGCAAACTCACTCCCATACGTGCAGGGCAAGAAGAGACCAAAGAAAGAGGCAGGCTATTCCAGATTGGTAGGTGGCTGGTTTTGTAAGAAAGGGGACTTATATATGTGACTTTTGTAGATGAAGGCAAGATGAGTAGACCTCCACACCTGCCTGCCACATTTTAAAAGCCTACAGAGGCCTTAAGTGGGTTCAGTCACAAATACCATCTAGATATAGCAATAACACCTTACCTTCTCAAGGCCAAGTCTTTGGAAGAGCTCCAACTCTGAGGACTGTAGGCAGAGTGTACTTCTTAAGGACAGGGGTGGGCGTGAGTACCTCTGACTGCGCAGGTCCAGCTTGAAGTTCAATCAGGGGTTATGTCCTCTAGATTACTTTCTCCAACACCCACAGGGGCTAACCTTGGAGCTGACAGATACATGCTTCCTCCTTTCTTTTCTACCTGCCCCCATAAATGAAGGCTTCTGACGGACCTGTTGAAAGACTTCTCAGTTGATCCTAAAGGACTGAGTGACCAGTCATCAATTTCATCCTTGTTTTGGCTCATTCTCTGCTTTGCCCCTTCCCTCTGTCTTCTGATCCCCAAAGTCACAATCCCCAATAAAGTACACAGAAGCATCTTTCTCAGATTCTGGTTCTTTTGGTGGAATCTAAGCCAAGATCATAGCAGGAAAGGGCCCACTGAGAAGATGCCTTCTTAAATGGGAATTCATTGAGCATTTAAAATGGTTCAGTGATCGGGGCGCTTGGGTGGCTCAGTGGGTTAAGCCTCTGCCTTTGGCTCAGGTCATGATCCCAGGGTCCTGGGATCGAGCCCCGCACTGGGCTCTCTGCTCAGCGGGGAGCCTGCTTCCCCGTCCCCCTCTGCCTGCCTCTCTGCCTACTTGTGATCTCTGTCTGTCAAATAAATAAATAAAATCTTTTAAAAAAAATGGTTCAGTGATCTAGGTTCTATTACTATCATCTCTTATTTCATTGTTAAGGAAACTGGGTTTGGGGGGATGATGCAGCTGCCCCAGGGTCACACAGTGTAGAAGAAGACACGGAACCCAGCTAGTCTGTCTCCTAGCTCACTCTCATTCTGCCCCCTCTTTTTTTCCCATTGCATTTATTACTGCCTTTTCAAAAGTTCCAGTTTTACTAGTGAAGTCAACAGGAACGTAAGAAAGAGTTATTTTCATGTCAGGATCTCACTTAAAGGAAAATTTATAATGAGGACCCAGGTGCTAGGGATAATCATCATCATCATCATCATCTTACTGTGTTAGTTAGTATAGGTTAGACTTTGCTGCACTAACAAAAAACCCCAGAATTTCGGTGGCTGAACATAAGATCTCATTTTTGTCCATGTTATATTTCTATGGTAGGACAAGCAGGGGTTTCCACTCTGCATTGTTTCGTAATCCAGGCTAATGGAGCAGCCACCAGCTGGAGCATTGCTGGTTGCTCTAGAGGAGGCAAGGGTGCCCTGGAGGGTCTCACACCAGCAATTAAGTATTCTGTATGGAAGTTACATATGCCACATCTGTTCACAGTTCATTAGCCAGGGCGACTGTACCCAACCCACTGGCGCCAGGAAGCAGTCCTACTCTATGTACAGAGATATTTGTTGAACAGTGTTAATGACTATGTCACACCCACTGAGAAAGCTTCAAGGGGAAATGAAACTCGGTGATAGAGGCAGGTTCTCCACTGTTATCATCTTATCCTCTTATAGAGGTTGTCTCTGTATATCTCTATATCTCTTATAGAGAGCATCTTCTCTCTGAGATGAGGGAGACGGCACTATATGTCCTGGAGTGTGGGGCTGGCTAGTCGGTAGAACAGGTGACTCTTGGTCTCTGAGTGGTGAGTTCAAGCCCCACGTTGGGCATAGGACTTGCTTAAACAATGAAAGTAAAGAGGCCTGGGTGACAGAGACCATTAAGTGTCAGACTCTTGGTGTTGGCTGAAGTTGTGACGTCGGGGTCATAAGACTAAGCCCTGAGTCGGGCTGTGGGCTCAGCATGGAGTCAGCTTAGGTCTCGCCATCCTTCTCTCTCTGCCCCTCTTTCCCCATACCCCCCATTCCTGTGTATGCTCTCTCTAAAATAAATAAACATCAGAAAAGGATATCCTGCTTTTTAAAAAAATTATTTTCTGAGTGCTTAGCTTAAAATGCCTAGTGCTTAGCTTAAAATGCCTTTTCAGTTGATTTTTATTATTAATATTTAAGGAAGGATAGCAGTTTCTCCAAACCTCCACAGGCATCAATACTTCTGGAATAAATGATGACATTCCTTTTAACCTCAACATGGTTATGTTTTATTTATTATTTTATTTGTATATGCCCTATTTACTCAATGACACTCACAGGTTATACATTGCCCAAGTAAGTACACGATGTAGAAGGCTTATCGCTAGCTATTATCTATAACATCAGCCACCATTTTGAGCCTATCTAAGTGCAAATTTTGTTATTCAGTTTCTTGATATAAGGAAAATGAGAGAGGGTTCCTATATCGATTTGATTCTTTGTTCTAGATTTTGAAACACTGGAAAAGGCTTTTTTTTTAAAGGTTTTATTTATTTATTGGTCAGAGAGAGAGAATGTGTACAAGCAGGGGGAGTGTCAGGCAGAGGGAGAAGCAAGCTCCCCGCTGAGCAAGGAGCCTGATGTGGGACTCGATCCTAGGACTCTGGAATCATGACCTGAGCTGAAGGTGGACACTTAACTGACAGAGCCACCCAGGTGTCCCAGAAAAGGTGGATTTTAACGTTTCCTTTGTCAAAAAGAGTATATTTGCTGTTCTTTGAGAAATGCCTTGGTGTTGGCATCCCATACGAAACTGAAGTTAGCTACCTTCAGCTGAGGTGCATTGTCCTAGCTTCATCGGACAACATCCCATCAGAATCTTTATTGCAGAGTAGATTGTGTCTGTTATAGCTATGGCTTCCTCCTCTTCATTGCAGCTCGCCAGTTCATCCTGGAAAGAAATGAAATTCTTGTTAATTATTGTTACATGGCTTACACTTTCCCAACCTCGGTTAGCTGCTCCTTATGCCTTTATTTCCTCTTCCTTTTATTTGGAAATGAATTATTTCATAGTTTATCTTAGGATCTTCCAGGTAGCGAAAGCTAAGTGCATGCTATGTAATTACCAAAGTGATCTTTTATTTTTATACTTTATTTTTTAAAAGATTTTATTTACTTATTTGGCAGACAGAGATCACAAGAGGGCAGAGAGAGAGGGAGGAAGCAGCCTCCCTGCTGAGCAGAGAGCCTGATGCAGGACTCGATCCCAGGACCTGACACCATGACCTGAGCCAAAGGCAGAGGCTTAACCCACTGAGCCACCTGGGGGCCCCTATTTTTCCACTTTAAAAATGCCTTTTTCCAATTCTAGGCATGTTGGGTCCTCTCTTACACCCACCAAAAATTGTTGTGACTTTGTAAGACATACCAGTGCCCCCCTTGAACTTCTTCTTGTGGGACAGTGAAAAATATGAACAAGTAACATGTAACAGAACCTAAGAACACCTGTTTTGACGCTTTGCCTGGAGACCAGCTGGCATTTGATTATTATAATAAAGGATGATTAGCCCAAAGCTATCCCAGATTGAAAGGGCTGGCAATCTTGTTCCAAGGAGAGTCCTCCATTTCTTTGGTAAATCAGTTAGTCATTTATTGAATATTTACCCAGCATTTCATTGTGAAGCTCAGAATGGGTGAGTGAATGTTGTGGTCAGGTTTAAATTTTAGGAAAATTGTGCTGTAGCAGTGTGAGGCATAGGTTGGAAATGAGAGTTGTAGTGACCCAAGCACTAAGTGATGAGAGACCAAATTAGAACGGTGGTGGTGGGAATAACGAGGAGGGACTGGGTTCCGGAACTCTCCAGAGGGAGGATCTACACTTGTTGACTTGTTGGCTACGGGGAGAGATGAGACAGAGCACGAAGGAGGAGGCTCAGTGGTTAGCCTGACAACTAGGTGCATGGTGGTACCATTCCATTCATTGAAGTGAACACCCAAGGAAGAGTGTGTGTGTGTGTGGGGGGGGGGTATCAAGTTAGTAGCAGAGGAGCTGTTGAGAGAAACATGAGGAGTTAATTATTTGGAACCGGAAGCCAGCAGAAAGTTTCATCGGTGTAATACACTTTCCTTGTATGCCTGGGCTCTGGCTATAGAGTGTGGTGATTCCATACAAGCTTTGGACCCTTGGTTTTGGCCCAGGTCATGATCTCAGGGTCCTGAGGTCAAACCCCGCATTGGGCTCCATGCTCAGTTTGGAGTCTGCTTAAGACTCTCTCTTCCCAGCCTCTGCCTTCGGCTCAGGTCGTGATCTCAGGGTCCTGGGATCAAGTCCCGCATCAGGCTCTCTGCTAGGCAGGGAGCCTGTTCCTTCCTCTCTCTCTCTACTTGTGATCTCTCTCTGTCAAATAAATAAAATCTTTGGGAAAAAAAAAAAAAGACTCTCTCTTTGCTCCCTCTGCCCCTACCATGCTTATGCTTGTGCTCTCTCGAATAAATCAATCAATCTTTAAAAAAAAAAAAAAAGAAAGAATATGTCAAAACAGGACAACAGTGATTATTGTTATTACTTCAAGGTTGAGGTTAAGTAAAATCTTTTAGGTGAAGCCCGTATCCCTTCATCCAAGTAGGGCTAAAGAGTGACCTCTCTGTAGTGAGGTATCAACTGGCCTTGGAGGACTTAGAAGAGGGATGGATTAACTTGACAAGGCACATGGAGGTTTCAGTCAGGTTTGGGAACTCTGGTTTGAATGCTTTCTTACCTTGTTTTCCGTTGACTGTGAGTGACAGTTCTGACCCAGAATGTAATGCTTTCCAAAGGCACATGAGACAGTAGAATCTGATGCCATGATGGCATAGATGACAGGCTCTCCAGAGGCCTGTACCCTTGACCGGGGCAATGACATTACTATTTTTCACCATTGAGTGTCCAGCTACTGCCCTAAGAGTGCCAGACACACATTAGATGATCAGTATTTGCCAACTGAATTAACAGGTTTCAATCCTTTATTAACAGGTAGGTTCTAATTTTTTAAACGATTTTAGTTATTTATTTGAGAGAGAGAATAAGTAGATAAGTAGCTTATCAAATAGCAAGACCTAGCATTAGCATGAATTCTTCTAAAATTCTTTCATTTCATACAGTTTTAATTAGAGGAATACTTTTTTTTTCCTGAGAATAAGGTTATTTTCTTTTTCTTCCCATCCAAGTACTAACCAGGCCCGACCCTGCTTAGCTTCCGAGATCAGACCAGATCGGGCGCGTTCAGGGTGGTATGGCCGTAGACTATTTTCTTTTTCTTTTTGTTGCTTGAGTAATTGAGTCTACACTGCTTAGTCAGGCGTTTGAAGTCCTCCATTATGATATGTTCTCAAGTTACTCTGCTAGGCTTACTAACTTTCAACTGACACCCGTGGTCCAACTAAAATGGAAGATTATTCCCTATTTTTATAAATGAGCCCTCACACTGTTCTTCTTTTCATTGAATACAAGTTTGTTTTATTTAAATAAATAAATAAATAAATATTTGTTTATTGTGTTAGTCACCACACAGTACATCATTGGTTTTTGATGCAGTGTTCCAAGATTCATTGCTTATGTACAATGCTCAATACTCCATGCGGTACTAGCCCTCCTTAATACCCATCACCAGGCTCACCCATCCCCCCAACCCCTTCCTTCTAAAACTCTCCATTTGTTTCCCGGAGTCCGTGGTCTCGCATGGTCCGTCTCCCATTCCGATTTCTCCCCTTTCATTTTTCCCTTCTACTCGTGTCCTCCATGCTATTCCTTATGTCCCACTAATAAGTGAAACCATATGATATTTTACTTTCTCTGTTTGACTTATGTCACCCAGCATAGTCTCCTCCAGTCCTATCCAAGCTGATGCAAAAGTTGGGTATTCATCCTTTCGGATGGCTGAGTGATATTCCATTGTCACACTGTTATTCTATTCGATTCCCTCTGACCAGATCCCTTCTCTTCTGTTAAGACTTCTCTGAGATTACCTGTGACGAACATTGTGATGACACCCCCATATCCATTCCTGTTTTCTTTGTCACTTGCCCAATTTCCATTTGAGAACTATATCTTCCCCATGTGGGAAGAAGTCCAATTCCATTCTGATGTAAACAGCAGTGAAAGTAATTGACATAATCATACATCCCGGCCATAAATCAACAGTTAAGGGTACCCAGCAATGGGCATGTGAATCAGGTCATACCAGCAAGAGGCAGAGACGAGAATTAGCTGGGGGTTGCTCCCTTTCCCTGACTGAGATGGGGATGCACGTAGCTCTGGAAATAGCTGGCAGCCATCTTGGTTGGATGGAGCTGACATGATGGGAGGTAGAGAAAGAAGCTGGTCCTTGACAATATCCTCGAACACCACAGAGCCCATCTTCTGTTGGCTTTCAGTGAAATGAGCCAATAACTCATCTGTATTATTGTATATATGACCCAGTTTGAGTTGGCTTTGTTTTTCTTTTTTTTAATTTGAACATAATGCTCCTCTTCTCATAAGCTGGCAATTTCATCTTTCTTGTTAGCACTTCTACAATCTTCCTGTTAGTCTATAAGAATAATAGACTCTACAAATACATAGTATATGCACTAATACACATATGTGTGTATAGTCTACAGATATACATACTATCTAGTATAGTGATTTGTTCACAGCCATGGCTAAACCCATTTTTTAAAAAAATGACTCAAGGGTGAGTGAATTTCAATGGTTATAGAGTTAATCTAAGTCAGTGGATTTACCTTATTTCTCTGAAAATTTTATGGTAAGGTTTAAATTGTATATAAATATAAAGGCTAAGACATAAACCTCTTAGGAGAAAACATGAGGGTAAATACCCATGACCTTAGATTTGAAGTTGATTCATAGATATGAAGTAAAAGCAAAAGAAGAGAAAGAAATAGGTAAATTGGACTTTATCAAAATCGAAAACCTTTGCCCATCAGAGAACATTACCAACAACGTAAAAAGGAAACCTACAGAACAGGAGAAGGTATTTGTAAATCTCCTATCTGAGGGTCAGAATACAGACAAAACTTTCACAACTCCATAGTAAGAAGATAACCCATTTTTTTTACTTTTATTTATTTATTTGACAGACAGAGATCACAAGTAGGCAGAGAGGCAGGGAGAGAGAGAGAGGAGGAAGCAGGCTCCCTGCTGAGCAGAGAGCCTGATGCGGGGCTCGATCCCAGGACCCTGGGATCATGACCCAAGCCGAAGGCAGAGGCTTTAACCCAGTGAGCCACCCAGGTGCCCTGATAACCCAATTTTTTAAACGGGCATAGGACTTGAAAAGGCATTTCTCCAAGGAAGATACACAAATGGCCAGTAAACACATGAAAAGATGCTGAGCACCATTAGTAATTGGTGAAACGGAAAGACATCACTTCACACTCACACACTTGTGAGGACTGTGATCACGAAAGCAGAGAGTAAATAGCATTGGCAAGGGTGTGGAATGTCCCTGCTGGCGGGAACGTAAAAGGGTTCTGCCAGTATGGGAAACAGTTGGGTAGTTCCTCAGAAAGGTGAACATAGACTCACCGTACTATCTCACACTTCAGTCCTCAGTGTACATCCAAAGTAACTGTGGAACAGATACCAAACGAGATACATCTGCATGCATGTTCCTAGCTGCACTGTTCACAGTATCCCAAGGTTGGAGACAACTCAAGTGTTTATCCCTGGATGAATCAGTAAGTAAATGTGGTCTATCCATCAATGCGGTGTTTTTCAGCCATAACAAGGCATGATGGACTGGTACACGCTACAGTGTGTATGAACTGCGGAAACATTATGCTTAGTGAGAGAAGACGGGCACAGAAGGTCATATATTGTATCATTCCATTCACATGTATCATCCGGGATTGGGGTAATTCCGTAGAGACAGAAAGCAGGTTAGTGGTTGCCGGAGCCTGGGGAGAGAGAAAAGGGAAAGTAACTGGTTACTGGGTATAGTTTCTTTTTGGGGTGATACGTATGTTTTGGAACTGCATTCAGGTGGCGATTGTACAACATTGCAAATGTATTAAATGCTACTGAATTGTTCACTTTGTTTTTTAAAAAAATTCTTTTATTTATTTTTTTAAAGATTTTATTTATTTATTTGACCGAGAGAGAGAGAGAGAGAGAGAGAGAGTGCGCACAAGCAGGCTGAGGGGCAGGCATTATGAGAGGGAGAAGCAGGCTCCCTGCAGAGCAGGGGAAGCTGGATATGGGACTCTATCCTAGGACTCCAGGATCATGACCAGAGCCAAAGTCAGTGGTTTAACCAACTGAGCCACCCAAGTGCCCTATTAAAATATTTTTTATTTATTAATTTGACAGAGAGAGCACAAGCAGAGGGAGTAGCAGAGGGAGAGGGCGGGGCAGGTCCCCTACCAACCAGGGAGCCTGATGTGGGGCTCGATCCCAGAACCCTGGAATTATGACCTGAGCTGAAGGCAGACGCCCCACCAACTGAGCCACTCAGCCCCTGAATCGTTTGCTTTGAAATGGTTTCTGTGATGGGGATTTTACCTCCACATGAAAAATGTCTTCTATGAATGAGTCAGTAGGAGCAAAACATGCTGACATGTGTTTAATACCTGGTTAACAAGTACTTTTCAAAATTGAATTAATCGATACTCTGATTCTGAGCTCAACTTTCAAAATTGATAGGACGGAAGTCAGGATTACCTGAAGTGTGGGATGTACTTGGAAGTACAAGGATGTACTTGGAAGGTAACATGGGCAAGCAAGGCTTTAAATAACTTTGCCTCACACAGTGAGAAATTTAATTTCTTTTCAAGGATTTTAGTCAACGTTTAGTCCTGTGAGCGTGTCACTAAGAGAGGCTCAGTTTCGTGTTGGGATGTTTGCTGTTAGTAGGTCTAGCCTCTCCAGCACATGCTAAGCCCAATTTTCAACAAAGAGAGAATAGGCTTCAGGCTCAGTGCCCTCTGTGGGCAGTGCTGTCTAAGTGATCTTAATATCATGGTTGTTTTCTGTATGTTTATTTTTACTTTTACCTTGTATTTATGTTACGTGACACCTGTTTTCTACTTCAGTGCTTTGCATTAGACTTCGACAGTGATTTCCTATATAAATTAATTTCAGAAGAAATGTGAGTCAACAACAATGTGTAAATAATAATATAAATGGTGTGAGGACTTGGGGAAAAACCTGGGACTCCGATGAGCACCAGCATAGAGATACACTTTAGATTTGGAATATGTGCACCTGAGTGTCTCGCTACACAGCCAGCCGTGGACCTGCCACTCAGCCCCTCTGTGCTTTCGGTTTCTGTGTACCTCGCGGAACCTTTACAGCAGATACTTTACAAATGTAAATCATCATTGTTAAATTATTTGTGTTGGATAGCGTCTGTATTGCAAGAGCTGCATTTCCCAGGGTCCTTTGCCAGCACCGTTCTGGTAAGGTGTCGTTTCTCCAGGGAGATGCCCTCCTGGGATGGGAAAGGCACAAGGAGTGTCTTTCTTCCTCTGGCAGCCGGGACTGACATAAGGCTTCGGAAGACACATATTTTTGCAGGGAGGCGAGACTACAAAGAGCGCCCCTGACAGTTACCAGCTTCCAAGCTGCAAGGCAGCCGTGACATTGGCAGTGATTCCATGTCATTTCCTGTGATTTCTGACTATGGGGCAGCAGTTTCCTGACATCGATCGGGTCCACATCGAGCGGTGGACTGACCCGGGAGTTGGTGCTGGTCCCCTTCCGCCATTCACCCCTCCCAAAGATTTTGTGCCTCTGATTCCCTGTGTTAAATATCTTCCTGCTGGGATGCCTGGGTGACTCAGTGGTATGAGCCTGTGCCTTCAGCTCAGGTCATGATCTCAGGGTCCTGGGATTGAGCCCTGCCTCCTCGGGCTCTCTGCTCAGCGGGGAGCCTGCTTTCCCCCACCTCTCTCTGCCTGCCTCTGCCTACTTGTGATCTCTCTCTCTCTCAAATAAATAAAATCTTTAAATATCTTCCTGCTGGTAATACCTTGAGTAGTTTCCTGAACCCTAATGGAGATATGATTAGTTGTGTTAAATTTTTTAAGAAGCTTCTGTTGAATCATAATACAATAAGAGTTAACATTTGTTGAATGTTTACTAACTCCTAGTCATTGGGATAAGCCATGTGCATGTATAACCTCATTCAGTTCTTTTACCCTATGAGGTAATTTCTATTACTGTCTTCATTTTGCAGGGGGTTTCTCCCTGACCTAGGCTCAGAGGTGACAAACAGTAGAGGAGGGATTTGAACTCAGGCAGTCTGAATCGAGTGTTCAGTGACTACACATTATATCGTTTCACCCCTGCACACACAAAAAACTTTACTTCAGGTCTCCAGTAAAGTCTACTGTAGGTCTGAAACCAGAACTGTTTTGGAATTCAGAACTTTCGATTTTTAGAAGGATGACAGGACCTTGTAATCAAACACACTGCTAGTTATGTAATGAGATGAGGGTTCATATGGAATAAAATAGAGGCCATACATAGCCAAAGGAAAGTGCAGTTGCTACCAAAGGAGTTTAGGTGCCACACTTAGGGGGAAAAACACTTATGTTTCTCAAAACTTTTTAGATTTCAAAATTGCTGGTTAAGAATTAGGGACCGGCAGTCTTCATGAAGTGTTAGCAGATAGAAAAGAGAAATTGAGTAGATTAAAAAAAAAAAAAATTTCCTCCATCTATTGTTTCATTTTCATTGAATCTGTAGTACTGGCTACTTGTGACCACTCCTTTCTTTTTTTAGCCAAAGCATGTGGGCAGGAACTTGGTTCATGTCTGTCTAAGTCACAGTTAATTGCAAGTACATTTACTTTGTAGACACCAGAAGGTTAAGGTCATTGTGACGTTTCGCTTGTGCAGAGTGGCACCCCTCCTCTCAGGACAAGAGCCCACGAAACCAGCAGAAAGACGCCCGGGAGTGCCTTAGGGTCTTTTATGGTTCACCTTGTTCGTTCATAACTTGACCTTCTTACACCACATTTCTGTTAGTTTGGGTGACGTTACTTATTAAGGTTTTAGCTTAAATATAGCTAAGTGTAGCTTTAGCACTTTATATTTAATTAGCTTATTCCCGTTATCAGTATGTGTAGCAAACCGCCCTATACTCAGTGGCTTAAAACAACAGCTGTTGCTTCCATTGTTCATGGGTTGGCGAGGCTCACTTGAGATGTCCTGATTTGGGGTTTCTCATGGGGTCTCAGGTGCTCACAGCATTTGAAGGCTCAGCTGTGCTGATTGCCCAGGAGGGCTCACGCACATGCCTCGCAATTTGGTGCTGGCTGTCGGGTGGGGGCACAGCAAAGGTTGTCATCTGTATGGGACCACGATGTGGAAGCTGAGTTCGGGGAGGGAGGCCACTACTACGGGTCTCTCAGAGACGCAGGCAAAAGCTCTAAGACTTCTTATCATTCTGGCCTTAGAAAATATTCAGCCTCACTTCTGCCCTATTCTTTTGGTCAGAAGAGAGTCACAGAGCCAGCCCAGATTCCAGAGGAGGACGGTATACGAAGATGTGAACATTGGAAGCATGGGTCCCGGGGTGGGGGAATCTTTGAAAATTAGCTGCTACACAGCTCACATGGATGCAGGTACACAAGGGTTTAAACATTAATTAAAAAATCATACACACAGAGGCAAAAGTTTTATCACTGTAAAATGGGGACAAAAATATCTCGAAATAGTACTGCATGTTTATTTCAATATCGTATAGTACTTTTTAAATACAACTCTTTTTTTTTTTAAAGATTTTATTTATTTATTTGACAGAGATCACAAGTTGGCAGAGAGAGAGGAGGAAGCAGTCTCCTTGCTGAGCGGAGAGCCCAATGCGGGACTCGATCCCAGGACCCTAAGACCATGACCTGAGCTGAAGGCAGAGGCTTTAACCCACTGAGCCACCCAGGCGCCCCAAAATACAACTCTGTTCGAGGAGATTTGAAAAAAATAAAGGGCATGGCGTCGAGGAGGGGGTCACACGGAGACTTCCAGCACCACAACTTTTAAGTCGAGCAGTGAGAGCAATTCTCTAGAGCTACAAAAACATAATGAGACCCTTTCCAAAAGATAGGGCATCATTGTGGATTTCTGGCAAACCGTGATAACCATTTCGTTATGTGAGCGGGGCGGCGGGTGAGCAAAAGGGCCGAGGAGATAATGAAGGCAGCCTTTGTAGCTGGAAACCGGGCATTCTTATTTGGGTTGTTGTTGGCTTGTTTTGGTTTTTGTTTATGTTTTTGTTTTGTTTTGTTTTGTTTGAGTCACAGACCCTTTCGAGCTTATGATGGGAGTTGGGAACTGTTCACCCAGAGAACATGGATGTTTGTATACCTTTGTTCCCCCCCCCTCCTCCTCTTCATTCCTTCTACGGTTATTTTTAGAGAGTTGTTTCTGTACCAGACACTGATCTGGACCAAAGGATAAAATAGGGAAGAAGACAGATAAGTTGCCCAATCTCATGTCATGCACATTCTTAAGATAGAACCCCACCCCCCACCCCAGGGGTGCCTGGGTGGTGCAGACGGTTAAGCGTCTGACTCTTGCTTTAGGCTCAGGTCAGGGGATCCAGCACTGGGCTCTGAGCTCAGGGTGGGGTCTGCTTGAGATTCTTTCCCCCTCTGCCCCTCCTGCTCTTGCTGTCTCTCTCTGTCTCTCTCTCTCACGTATAAATAAAATCTTAACAAACAAACAAACAAACCAAACCCAAGTACACCAATACATAAGACAACTCCAGCTAGTTGTAAGTAAGGAGCTACGAACACAGCATCTTGCATACAATTTTACAGAGCTCACTTTCTTCCACAGACTTTTTCCTCACTCTGCATCAATAACTTCTCTTTTGAACCAAAGGAGAACTTTTTCCTCTGAGCAGGGTGGATGTTCCTGTTGGCTCTCCGTCGCTTTTTCACTTAACACCGGGTGCACAGATATTGACCAGTCTGTCTTTTTCCCAACAGCGAAGAACAATTATATGCAGCGTCATTGTAGGTGACTTTCCTAACTAATGGGAACGGCATCGGTTCCTTATGAAATTTCAGAATGTACTGCTTCTAGTGAGGATGAAAACGTGCACAGCAGAATTTTCCACATAGCCACGGGTTTACGTTTCAAATTCTCAATTTACAGGAGACTCAAGGGACCTATACTGTCATCTACATTCTGAAGATGACAGGGAAGGATGGATGATTTGGAGCATTTTTTTCTTTATGTTCTTATGTTCTCACTTCAAATTGTACTTCTGGCTTCAGTGAATTATAGCATCCTATGGGGTAGGGTTTAACATGCACTCTTACCTTTGTCAACATTTTGATTATTTCCATTATCCTCACATAACTTTTGCAAAAATGAAATGCAAATATCTATCTTATTCCATTGGAGTACATGAGATGTAGTTCTCAGCCTTTGGTATTTACAAAATATTTTAACTGGTAATACAAACTTACTCTGTAGGTCTTTTGACTTTTTGGTGCTTTCTTGATATCAAGCTTTTACCCTTTGTATTTTAATATCTGGCATTTCACATTGGAGTGACTATAAAAATGGAATGAATCTAATATAAATATAATGACTTAGGGGTCAGCAAAATAAATACCCGTTTATTTTCAGGAGTAAGTTTTTAGTAGAATAAAGTCCACTCATCCTGTTAGATATTGTCTACAGTTGCCCTCATGTTTACTGTGTTTCCCCTTTAAGAAAAAGTTTGCCCATCGCTGATTTGGAGGAAAAATGATTTTATCTTTATTTCCTTGATAATCATTGACATCAATTCTATGTTTACTGTATGTCACAGAGTAGTGAACACTAGATATATAAAGACAAAAATCTGTGTTTGCCATTTAACAGTACCTTCAAGATGCTTAAATACACAAAAATTTTGACAAGCCCCTGAAGTTATACCTACGAACAAATACTAGTTTTATATTGAAATGACACTTTTTTGATTTGGGGGAAAAGGTGGGGATTTCTGAACTTGAACTGTACTATAGCGTCAGAGGGCGATCATTGAAGCATAAAATTGAATCAGTGGTGCTCATAATTAGGTCCAAAATAAAGTTTTAAAAAATTACCCATGTAAGTTTTGGAAAAAACATCTGAAATTTCCACTTTATTTTGCCAAATAAGCCTCTGGCCAGAGTTGTTCATACCAGAATCCCATTAACTAGTGACTTGGGGTTCCTGTTTAATGATGTTTGCAGTGATGTCCCTTGAGTAATATTTCTTGTGTGTCTCTGTGGTTCCCAAGGTCTCCTTAAATGATTACACTCAGCCAAAGACAGGGCCATTTAATTCAATAAACACTGAAGGCCTATAGTGTGCAAAGCAAACCGCTGGTCCAGCAGGGCTACAAAGCTGTATGAGTGGGGGGGGCTCCTGCCTTTTAGAAATTCAAGTTATCTCAATCAGGGTAATCGCTAATCAGAGCACTCCAGAACTTCTGGAGAAGTGTTTCCCAAGTGTTTTTGGAGAAGAAGTTTCCCATGTCCTGCCAGCTCTTGATCTCTTTTTACCCCAATTCCTATATCCAGTTTTGGATCAGACTTACTAAACATCAGTCTTCACAAATCTGGTTTAAATGAATAGTCAAAGGGAAGTATTAATTTAAGGAGTATATGTGCAAGTAAGATCAACACTTCTGAGCTACAGGAGCCTTGGAGACCATCTAAGACCCAGTCTTATGCACAGGTGGTGAAGTTCGTGTCCTCCAACAGCGGCTGTGACCCTACTTCTCTCCATCCTCTGTTTCCATATTGCACACAGCACCCAGTTTTTTGGTGTCCGTTTTCACCAGCTGGAAAAAGATAATGACAACAGTGCAGAGTTGCCAGCTTTGGTAATTCTAGTTCCTGGAATCAAGGACAGGAAGCCTTTGTTATTTGCACACCCTAACTTTTCTAGCTCCTATTGAATAAATCACTTAACTGTCAGCTAATTACAGTGTTGGAAAGTTTACATCATTCATCTTTTTATGGCACCTCTTAATGGAAGACTCCGGAGATTAAAACTCTTGACAATTTCCATGACATAAAAAAGGAAAGCTGACCTAGAGAAAGATGGGACAAAAGATGAACATTCGGGAAATTTTCAGCAGCAGTGGGATCTGAAACAGTAGCCTATTTAAAGTCGCATAATTTGAACACTTGAAGTTCCTGAAAAATGACAGGAATGTGATTTCCGTGAGAAGCAATACCATTTTATTGAAGGAATGATCATTTTGCACCTACTACCGACCTGGCACTTCCCTGTTCCAGGAGATAACCTGATGAGGAAATCACTATTATTATGTCACTTTACAGATGAAGAAACCGAGGCACAGAGAAAATTAGAGTGTGCAAGCTCTGACAGCTAGTAAGATGACCCAGAAATGAAACACGCGGCAATCTGGCCACTGCTCCGCCGGCCTCACCCCTGCTCTCACCCATCCCTTGACCTATTCGATTGGACAGCCTAAGTGGGTCGTTTCCGCGCGCTGCCTCGAAGCCCCGCTCCAGGTTCAGGGTCTGCAGCGCAGAGCGGGTCCCTCTCCCCTCGGCCGCCGAGGGTCGGACGCCCCAGGATCCCGGGGAGCTGCGCCCGCAGCCCGCAGCCCTGGAAGCGCGCCCCCGCGGACGGCGGGAACGCGGGAGCGGCGCGCACGTGCCGCCGGGAAGAGGCCGCCCGGCCGCGCCAAGATGGCGGCGGCCGCGGCCGCAGCGGCGACGGTTGGCGGCGGCCCGTGAGGCGGGCGGGGCCGGCGGCGCGGAGGCGGGGTCCCGGGCGAGCCGCCCTGGGAGGCGGGGGCCGTTTCCATAGCGGCGGCAGGAGGTGTCGCGCCGGGGAACTTCCTGGTTCCCGGGCTCGGCTTCGCCGGGATCCTCTTGGAAGGGAAACAATGGGGCGGAGGGCACTGCGGTAGCCGCCGCCGCGCCGGGACCTGCTCGGCTGCCCCGACTCCCCGCTCTGTCCCCTCCCACAGCCTCCGCCGACGGGACCGGCCGGAGGTAACTTCATTTCCTCATCTCCCACCGCAGGGGGCCGGCGGCGGCGGCGGCGGCGGCGGTCTCCGGGGTTTCCTCCGGGCAGGGACTAGGGTTGGCCCCGGGGAGCCGGACGCCGCCATTCCCGGCCCCGGGGAGGTGGACGGAGCCTCGGCTCCCTGCCTCAGCCCTCGAGGGTCAGGCTCCGGAAACGTGCGCGGGGCCGTGCCGGTGCCCCCTGGAAGCTCGATCGTGGGGCTCTGCGGGCGTGACTGGCAGGCGGGCGGGCGCCGGGTGGGGGGCGCGGGGGGCGGGTGGGGAGGGTCTGTGGGGGACGGTGCGCAGGGGGACCTGATTGCCGGGGAAGGGGGCGGGGGGAGGGGCCGGGGTCTGCCAGGTCCTGGGGGAGGGGAGCCCCGCCGCCTCCCCCTCCCCCGCGGAGCAGGCTCGGGTCCCCGGGAGACGTGTCTCCCTTGCAAGTTTCACTTGCGTCCTGCGGAGTCCGAGTGGGCAGGACTGAGGCAAACTTCGTTCTTTGAAATTACTGCCTTCGAGCCGCGGAACTTTGTTTCGACTACGCTGGAGGATGGGGTGAATGAGGGATCGGGAGAGCCTGGAAATCTGTGCGCCTTCGCGAAGTTTGCAAAGTAGTTTAGAGCGTACAGCCGCGTGATGGTGCGGCATATCGAGCTCGCGGGTATTTTAATGCCAGGAAATTCGAGGAGTCCGTGGAGCCACGTTTCTATAAATGCAACGATACTTCTATAAATTGGATATTAGCTCTTTCCGTCCCCCCCTTCTCCCCCATTTTAAATCCACAGTTGCTTTTTAGTGAGTAGACTTGAACAGGAGTGAGATGAGCCCCTTCTGGGACTGGGGGGGATGTTTGAATTGGGGGCAAGACCCAGTCATGGGGAATAATGGGACACAAATGGGGGGGGAAAAGTGGGGACGCGATCCTAAATATTTTGCTTGCTGGAAGAAAGCGATTTTAATCCTGTATTAATCCGTTTATTAATGGAATTAAGTCTCTGGGATACATAATATTTTCTTGCTCAGAAAAGTTGCACAGTAACTTCAGAAATCCATCGTGACCAGTCCCCCTCACACGTTGAATCTCTGGGAAGTTCTATCAGAGGGAAGTCAGGGTACTTTTTTTCTTTTGTGAAGTCGTTTTAATAAGAATTAAGCTAGCCAGCATCAAATGAACAGTGGCTTATTTGCTTTTCTCACTCTGTCAGACCCTAAAATTAAAAATATTTCTGAGTTTGCTGTTTTTGATAATAAAGTTTGTGAGCATGGTTTATTTAGTTCATGTTTTTACTTAAAATGAATATTGACCCTATATTATAGTCTGTCTAGGCAAGTGAAATACGTCAACATATAAAAGAAAATATGCTAATAAAAGTATAAATTTGGGGGCACCTGGGTGGCTCAGGGGGTTAAAGCCTCTGCCTTCAGCTCAGGTCATGATCCCAGGGGTCCTGGGATCAAGCCCCGCATAGGGCTCTCTGCTCAGCAGGGAGCCTGCTTCCTCCTCCCTCTCTGCTTGCCTCTCTGCCTGCTTGTGATCTCTTTGTCAAATAAATAAATAGAATCTTTAAAAAAAGAAGTATAAATTTTTAAAAGAAAGCAGGTATCTTGAGTTAACAGACATTCCTTTGCTGATTATACAAAAAATTAGTGAGTCGTCCCAAAGGCATTTGAAGGAGCATCTTTTGCCAAACATTAAGAATTTGGGCCCTGAGTCTTGGTGTTTGTGCCTACTTACTGTTTTGAGCGAGCCTGTCAGACTCCCTGGTGTACTTGTTTTTGAAAAGGATAGTCCATTATCAGTTTTAACAGTGTTTTGATGTGGAATGTCTCCTAGTGAGGACAACTGCCACTGCTTCAAACAAGCCAGTAAGTGCAAGTGTCAGCCATCTGTTAATTGACGGGTTATCCCTAGCGTTTTTGGGGAACCAGGACAACTTCCTGGCAGGGCAGATTCAGTCTGAGCCTCCCGTGCCAAGCAGGGTTTGTACTGTCAGTCTTGGTCACCGTGTGCCCATCTATCTCACATTCCTGTTCTGTGTTGTAGCCTGTGAAGGTGGTTGAAAAAGAGGCCAGTAAATTAGTTAGTGGCAAACTGAAAACAAAATGACTTTGGTTAAAATGGGCTAGGCACGTTAAGACGGTCTGAAGCTGGCAGAAGTCTTTGCCACAACCTTAAAAGTTTGGGAATTGCTACTGCAGTTAGAGAGCAAGAGGCAGGTTATGTGTGCAATTTAACCATTCTTGGTTTGTTTTAGTGCAGTGGTATTGTTAATCAACAATATTCTAACCCCTTATTACCAGAATGTTATCGTTTGTCCCTTCAGAGTGATTTTTGAAAGGCATATTCTATTTAGATAGAATTCACTTGTATTTAGAATCTTTTTTCCCCCATTAAAAATTATCTCACTTTTTACAGTAGAAGTCAGTTAAAAGGAATATGCATTTGAAAGAAATCTGTCTTCTACCACATTTCCTTATAGTACATGGGTGCCACAGCATGGGAATTAGAGTTGCAAACACTTGGATTCTCGACTTCTATGCCATTTCCATGTAAATTACTTAATTTTTCAGGTAAATAATTTTTAAGGGCTTGTTTCTTTGTAAAATCGGGGGGAATCATCAATTCGGATTTGTTCATTCAGCAAGGATTTCTCCAGTGCCTGCTGTGTACCTCACGAGCCCTTGTTAGGGGTTCAACTACAGGGGGATAAGTTCTTTGAAGTAAAGCACGGGGAGCTGTAAAACCTGTGACTCGGGAACCTAGCCTGACTTGGGGGTGCTGGGGCAAGCCTTCCTGAGGGCATGACTTGTAAGAGCTGAGGGATACGGAGGAGTTCATAGGTGAAAAGAGGAGTGAGTGGGTAGGACACCCAGGATAAGAGAAGAGCGCGAACACAGTGCCTGGAGAGACTGTCAGTGGAGGTTAGATAAGGATGCGCGTGTGTAAGTTAGCTCCCCACACGGCTTGGCAGCAACTACTGTTCCTCGTGTAGAGAAGGCTCTTGGCACCATACTCCAGCCATCTGAACGAAGGGCTCAGTCTTGTTCCGCAGCCATTATGGAAAGGGAGTCAGCCCAGTTGACTCTAGCCACAGTAGACCTGCAAATGACTCTCTGTACACTTAGGTGTCTAGTTTATTAAACTGGCACCATTCACTTGTGAGTTTCTGTATCTGAAAGACGGAAATTGAATGTTGAATAAGACTCTTTGATTTCTTTACAGAGATACTATAAGATAGGAATATAGCATTTTGATTTAAATTTGCTAGCATGTTTCTTTGGAAGAGCTTAGGCTACCTCCTCTATCTACTTCTCCCAAAATGATAGTAGTAATCCATCCTAAAATGAAATATATTTATTAAGTGGCAGGTAGTTTCATTTGCCTCTAGGAAGATCAGGAGTGACTAGAGTTTCATATCTTGTTTGCTTTCATGTTTTTGGCACTAAATAGGTGTTTAGTTATCCTCTGGTAGAGGTACCTGTTGCACCTGTGTCTTGCTGACATTTGGGGGGTGTGTAGAAAAAGTTGTAATTGTATCCTGGAATTTTCCTCTCACTAAATTAACAGGTGAATTAAAAAATATTATTTGTGAATTAAAAAATATTGTGAAAATATTTTCACATATTTCATGAAAAATATACTTATTTTTCATGAAATAAGTGAAAGAAGATTGTTTTTAAGCTTCTTAATATATTAATTTTAGTAATTTTATATAGATCAGTAGTGGCAATTTAATATTTTATTATGGAATTAATGCAATATTTATAAGCTAGTTGGCTCCCCAGGGTTTTTGTTCCCCTTCCTTTTTATTCAGTTTGGACATTTTAATGCTTGTTAGCATATCTGTAGTAAGATCAGAAAAGAGAAGGTGAAGTAAAATTTTGAGAAGTCAGTCACAGTGGGAAGAAATTGAATAGATGTGGTTAAAATTTATAAGAGTTAGGTATATATACATTGGCCAGGTAGTTCTGTGTCTTTTGCTTATGACTTATAAAAATGAATTGGCATACAGTAACTGCTGACATGAATGTTTAAAAATTTTAAAAAATCTATTTGTCTTTCCTGTTTTTTGTGTTTCTTTTTTCTCATTTTAGCTTTGTTTTTGGTTTGAGAGGAGAGTGCATGGGTATAAATGGGGGGGGGTTAAGGGAGAGGGACAGGCTCCACAGTCACTGTGGAACCAGATGTGGGGCTCAGTCTCATGACTCAGATCGTGACCTGAGCTGAAATCGAGGCAGACACTTACCTGACTGAGCCACTCAGTCGCCTCTAGATTGTCTTTTTAAAAATGATTATTTCATTTAAATCTTTTTTATTAGCTTGGGATTTTGTATTCCTTTGCTGTTTCTTAAGTGTTTGCCTAAGATATTCTAATATGTTTTCTCATCTTGTCAGAGTATAGTATTAATTGAGATTTCCCCTCTCTTTTCCAGAGAACGAACCATTTAAAAATATTTAAGTTAATTTTCTTTCTTCTTTCTTTTAACCCATTTCATTGTTACCGTGTTTTAAAATGCATATATATTTTAAACCCCCAAGCTGTATTTTTTACACTGTCATTATTCAGTCAGACTTACTTCATTTTCTTTTCCTTCATTCCTTCTCGTGTTACTGACCTTCCAATTGAAATAATTTTCCTTTTTCCTGAAGAATACCCTTCAGTGTTTTCTTTAAAGTAGGTATTGTTTTGACAAATTTTCAAACTTTTTATTTGAGAATGTTTTTATTTCACCTGCATTCTTGAGAGATACATTTTGCTAGGTATAGAATTCTAGACTAGAGGGGCGCCTGGGTGGCTTAGCAGGTTAAGTCTCTGCCTTTGGCTCAGGTCATGATCTCAGAGTCCTGGGATCGGGCCCAGGATCTCTCTGCTCAGCAGGGAGCCTGCTGCCCCCGCCAACCCCCACCTGCCTCTCTGCCTACTTGTGATCTCTGTCAAATAAATAAATAAAATTCTTAAAAAAAAAAAAAAGAATTCTAGACTAGAGATACATCCATCCATATAGTTACATATTAGTCCTTTGGAGAAGAAATTATTTTCTAATATTTGGCCTTATTTCTATTGACAGGTCAGTTATAGTTTATCACTTCTTTATTGGTAACATGTTTCTTTCTCAGGCTGTTTTTGAGATTTTCTTTTTGTCTTTGGATTTCAAGTAATCTTGTCTTGCTTGGGATGTATACCTTTTAGTGAAGCGTCTGGATGTCTTTCATCAGTTTTGGATGGTTCTTGGCTATCTCTTCAGATACTGCTTCGTCCGCATTTTCTTGCTTTACTCTTGCTGGGACTTCCGCTCCGTGGTGTCAGAGCTCACCGACTCCTCTGTGTATTTCACTTGTCTTTTGTATTTTCCACTTTTCTGTTTCTTTTCTGTAATGGGTATTTTCTTGTGGTCTCTCTTCCATTTACTAAGTTAGTCTTTACCTCAGTCTAAGCTGCTCTAAATGTTACTTAATTTTGGTTGATTGTATTTTGCAGAATTTTGTAGAATTCCAGTTTGGTTCCTTTTAAAATATGCCATGCCGCCTTCATAATTTCTAATTCCCTTTTCAAAATTTTCAAGCTTTGCACATATCTCTTTGAACAGAGGAAGATATCCCATAAGTTTTTTTATTTTTTTATTTCTAGAGGGTCTTATCTCCCTACGTGCCTGCTTATCTTTGATTGCATACTGTTCATTCTATTTGAAGAGATATTTCCAGAAGTAATTACAGATTTAGGTAAAGATTTTTCTGTTGCTTTTGCCTGGCCCTTGGGATTACCTTTATTCAAACTGAGGTCTTTTTGTGCCTATGGAAGGACTGGTTTAGTTTACTTCTGTGTTATCTCTTCTGGGATCAGCTTTTTGGGGTCTTATTCCAAAGCGGGGGATGGCTCCCTTGGTGGATCTTATACTCTGACACCTTGTCTTCCTTCCAGTTTTTTGGTTAGGCAAACATTTCCAGGAGCGAAGAAACCCCAGGGTGCCGTGCTCCTCTCTATTCTCTTGGACTGTGCCTGGTAATTCCTTGTTACCACGTCAGTTCTTTGATTACCATCCTACCCCACTTTTTTTTTTTTTAAAGGTTTTATTTATTTATTTATTTGACAGACAGAAAGCGCACAGAGGGAGGCAGAGCAGCAGGCAGGGGGAGAGGGAGAAGCAGGCTTCCCGCTGAGCAGAGAGCCCAACATGGGGCTCAGTCCCAGGACCCCGAGATCATGACCTGAGCTGAAGGCAGTCATTTAACCGACTGAGCCACCCAGATGCCTCCCACCCCACTTTTTAAATTAAGGTGTCATATACATATTATAATGTGCACTAATCTTAAATGTATACCCTAAAGGATTTTTGTAAATGTGATGAAATGTATAATTGTACCCAGTTGCTCAATATATAGAACATTTTTGCCACCCCAGAAGGCCATGTCACACACCTTCCCCATCCGTAGTACCTTCCTTCCCTGCCTCAAGTAACCATTACTCCATTTTCTATCACCATAGACTAGTTTTGCATTTTTTGGTTTTCTAGTCAAAATAGTATCACATGGTATGTCCTATTCTCTTGTGTCTGATCTAGCTTTTATCATTCAGCATTGTGTAGTATCAATGAAATTTAGCTATGTTGTTGCACATAGCAGTAGTGTTTCTCTTTTGTTGCCCTGTACTTGTTCTAGTTACTATGGCACCTAAAAAGTTGCCTCAAAACTCAGTGGTGTAAGCAGAGACAACATTTATGTTCTGCCCAACGCTGTAATTTGGGCAGTGCTTGTCTTAGCTTCTTTTGGTTTCAAGTTGGGCTGCTCGAAGGCTGGGCCTAATAGTATTTAAAGGTTTGCTCACATGTCTGTTGGTTGATGATACAACACCTAAATGTGGCCTGAGTGTGCTCACAGCTCGGTGGTGGCCGTGTTCCAAGGGCCCGTCCTGCACCCGCGTGCGCTGGGGAGAGGCGTGGAGAGCCCATGAGCCAGACAGACGCTGGATTGCCTCTTATAACTTGGCTTTGAAGCTTAATGCAGTTCTCCTAACATTGCGGTCTATTCTTTGAGGCAGTTAGGAGCCTGCCTAGGTTTAAAAGAGAGGTGAAGCCAACTATACCTCTTGATGGCGAGAGTTGAGATTCTGGAAGAGCATGTGAGACCAGAAACACTGTAGTCACCATTATTGGAAAATATAGTATGCCATGGGAGTAGTCTCACATGCAAATCTGTCGCAGTTTATCCGTTCTGCTCTCAATAGGCATTTCCATTATTTCCAGTTTGGGGCCATTACAATAAGGCAGTTGTGAGTACTCTTCTATGTGTATTTTGTTGGATTTACGCACTTCCTTCTTTTGGAAGTATCCTTGGGTATGGCACTGTTGAGTAATGAGTAGATATAATTTAGCTTCTGTAGTTATTATCAGTTTTTCAAAGTGGTTACGCCATTTAATATCCTCTGATATTTTTAAGAATTAAAAAATATATATATTTGTCTAGCCTTTTTTTTTTTTAAGATTTTATTTATTGATTTGTCAGAGAGAGGGAGCATAAGCAGGGGGAGCAGCAGGCAGAGGGAGAAGCAGGCTTTCTGCTGAGCAGGGAGCCCAATACGGGGCTCGATCCCAGGACCCTGGAATCATGACCTGAGCCGAAGGCAGACACTTAACTGACTGAGCCACGCAGGTGTCCCTTTGTCTAGCTTTTAAATTTGTCTTTAAAGCAAGACGATTGGTGTGTAATATGTGGTCTAGCTTTGTTGGAAATGTAGGTCCCTTATCTTATCTTTCTTATCTTATCTTTCCCAGCCAAATGCTTAATTATTAGAAAATGGGGACTAGGTAGAATAGTCTGATTGTGAAGTAACAGTAGCAGTAATTTTTAAAGAAGCATTTTAGAATATGTATTCAAATTAGTGCTGTTTATAGCTAGCATTAGCGGGCCATCTGCATTAATTGCTGAAGAGAAATTTCTGAAATTTCTTTTTACAATTTGCTTTCTGGGACTATTGAGCCCCGTCCCTCAATTTATATCACATTTTGTTTTTGATCCACTGCTATATCATGAGTTCGAATTCTAAACTCATTCACCATGCTTGCTTGGGAAATATTTTTCAACCGCACAAAATTTTTCCTACAAAATTTATAATCTGCCATCACAAAGGATTGCCAGAAGAATGCTGTCCAAGTTCTTCCCTCAGACTCAGGTTTACTTTTGACTACTTCACTACTAATAGTCATTTTAACTTTTTTCCAAGTGTCATTTGAATCTTTGAATCTGATTTGCTTGCTCGCTCTTTCTTTCAACAAACATTTTAGACCAGTTTGTTTCAGCTCATACCTGGTTTTCTGCAATAATTTATTGATTGATCCTACTAATAATAATGTTTAGGAAGTTAGAATTCTCTTAGTTATTCATTGAATCAAGATTGGGTTTTAGGTCATAAATCTTACAGTGCTAGAAAGAGAACTTGGGGCGCCTGGGTGGCTCAGTGGGTTAAGTCTCTGCCTTCGGCTCAGGTCATGGTCTCAGGGTCTTGGGATGGAGCCCCTCATCGGGCTCTCTGCTCAGCAGGGAGCCTGCTTGCCCCTCGCTCTCTGCCTGCCTCTTTGCCTACTTGTATCTCTCTGTCTGTTAAATAAATAAATAAAATCTTTAAATTAAAAAAAAAAAGAATGAGAACTTAAAAATCATTTCAACTTGGGGTGCCTGGGTGGCTTAGGTAGTTAAGCATCTCTTAATTTTGGCTTGGGTCATGATACAGAGTTGTGAGATGGAGCCCTGTGTCCTGTTGCCTGCTCAGCACAGAGTCTGCTTGAGTTTCTTTCCTCCCTCTTATTCCCCCCCCCCCGCCCCCTGCCACCCTTCCCCACACTTGTGTGTGCTCTCTCAAATAAGTAAATAAAAAAGATTTTATTTACTTATTTGAGAGAAAGAGAGAGAGCGAGCATGAGCAGGGGGAGGGGCAGAGAGAGAAGCAGACTCCCTGCTGATGGGGGAGGGGGGGGCGCCATGTGGAGCTCCATCCTTGAACTCTGGGATCATGACCTGACCCAAGGCAGATGCTTAACAGACGCCACCCAGGCGCCTCTACATAAATGAAATCTTAAAAAAGATCGTTTCAACTTATTTACTTAATAATAAGACCTGAATAAAGCTGAGTCAGTAGTAGTTTATAAAAAATATTTAGTTTACCAAATCATTCTTTCACGCATAATCCCTTGACAGTCTTGAGTGGTAGGTGGGTTAGAAATTTTAACTCTCATTTCACAGATGAAGACACTCTCAGAGCACTGAAGTGACTTGATCTAAAGTCCTAGAGCTGGGTAAGGCAGAGCTGTGCCTCTTGTATCTAGGACTTCTTATATGTGGAGTGATTTTTCTTGCAAGGCTCACAATCTGTTGAATTCCGATTTTATTGACTACATGAATTTTCCTGTCTTCAGCTTTCAGTGTTTACATTTTAAGGCTCATAAATTTACTCATTTTCATTCAGCACAGGATCTTTGCATGACCTGAAGCTCTTCACTCCAGTTTCCCCCACAGTACTTTTGTCCTGGTTATGTTTTGTTAGTGGCAAGATGGCTGGGACCGGGTTTGTCTTGATTTTTTTTTATCTCAAGCCCCTTGAGAAGTTTTTGCATATTGTCTAACTGAATAAGTATTTATTGAATGGATGGTTGGATTCTTGTATTTAGAATCTAACTGGAGATAGTTTGGAATTTTTAGCTGAATTTTTAAAATGGTGCCAGGCCTCTGAAAATCAGATATATTGTATCCTTCATTTTAGCTTTTATCTGCAGAGCTCAGGCATTATATGCAGTTCTGATAGTATGTATCAACTGCATTAAGCAAATACAGCATGTGAACAAGTTATAAGCTTCTTTTGAAAGGTTCTCCCTCTGTAACTGTAAGTAAGGAAGTTTGGGAAAGGACTTTTGTTTTTCTAAACACCTAGAAATGACCTGTTTACCAGTGTATAGCTACTAGAATTTGATAAGTCCTTCTGGAAACCTAACTGGAATTCTACCTGCAGAAGGGGAAATTAGACCTCATTCTTATCTGATGCTTCATTAACATACACATGTAAACAAACCAAGGAAATCAAATGATTTCACATTTTGCCTATCTCATTCTCAATCTTATTAGCAGGAAATATGTTGTTGATTTAGTGAATAGGATAAACAAACCTCCTTTCACTCTAGTGATGATGGAAGATTCCCTTTACTTCTCTTGAGCTGGGAAACTATTTAAAGCTGTTCAAATTTAGCTTTGTGTTTCAGGGGATATAAATTGTAGAAAGAACACTTTTTATAGAATGACCAAGAATTGGCCAAGTACAGTGGGGAGACTTTCTACGTCAGTAAATGATGAGTTTAATACTAACTGAAGTTCTTTCTTTATCTGAGTGAGAAGGCATTACCTGGGAATTTTGCCTCGACATACATTTGAACTCATGAACTGTGAATCTGAATTAAGAAAGAAAGGTAGTAGAATTACTGTGTTGTAAGTGCCACAGGGATAGATAGGATCTTTGTTCTGCTCTTGGCTGTGTTTCCAGAGCCTAGAACACTGCCTGACTCATAATAGCTGCTCAGTAAATATTTATTGAAGGAATAGTAAACTTCTGTATTATTTATGTGTTTTAAATTTAAAAACCTAACATAAATCATTTAAGGTTTATAGGCCTCTGGGAAATAAATTTAAATTGGTTGAGGCATCATTTCTGATAATTCTTGCTGTGAAAAAGTTGCATAAAGTACAGTGCTGAGCACTCATTCACTCCCTGTCATTAAATTTTCTTGTGACATTCAAAAATGGATGTCTGAAAAAAAATAAATAAAAATGGATACATGCGAGTCTATTATTTTATAATATTATTATATATATTATTATTATATATTATATTTATATATAAATTAACAGTGGTTCATTTAGTGCATCCCTTATTATTGGACATTTAAGTTGTTTGTAATTTTTTTTTTTTTCTGTTACAAATAATGGCTCAATGAAGGAAATTTTCTTAAGCTCTCTCTTGGGATGGCAGTTCAACACATAGCAATGTTGCAAAACAGGATCTAGGAATTTCTACTAAAAAATGAACTTGGATTGTACAACTCTGAAGGTGAGATCAGAAGCTTTAGCGATCAGACAGCTGAGTTCAGCCAGCATAAATGGTAACAATTCTTTTCTGCTTTTAAGTGTGGATAATGTATAATCATCAGTCTTTGCACAGGAAAGCTCTCTTGCAATTAGTAGTAGAGCTGCCTACCACTTGGTATTGTCTTAGCTTTCAGAGAATGAATGAGTCACTACAACTCTTTCTACCTCTTAATTATAGTTTAAAGATCATAAATGCATTTAACTCCTTTATATAGGTGAGTACACATGTTATGTGACCTTTATTCTTCCTTTCTTTGAGAGAGAGAGAGAGAGAGAGAGAGAGAGAGAATGAGCAGGGGAGGAGCAGAGGCAGAGAGAGAAGGGCTCCCCACTGAGCAGGAGCCTGATGCAGGGTGTGATCCCAGGACCCTGGTCATGACTCAATGGATGGAGCCACCCAGGCGCTCCATGTTGTGTTACTTTTATTTATAATCATTTCACGTAGCAAATTTATTGGAAATTTTTTGCTTTTTTATATGGAAATATCATAAAATATTGTTTATACAAAAAACAGTGTGTAAGGTGTGTTACATAATGGTGTCTGTACTATCTGGTCCTTCAACTTAAGTGATAGGAGAACATGATCAGTACCCTCTAGGATCACATCTCTGCTTCTCAATCCCACTGTTTGTCCTGAGGAAACCAGCAGCCTTAACATTCAGGTGTAACATTCTCTTGCTTTTCTGTTAAAGTATAAGTCTGTATGTCCCTAAACAACTTACTGTTAATTTTATGTATTTTGGAAATTCATGTAAATGGTATCACTATGTGTGTGTGTATATGTTCATAAATTTAGTGAGTAAAGTTTTCTAGTAAAACTAAAACTCACAAATTGAATTTACATTTAAAGTTAATGTCCTCCTTCTCTGTATTAGTCATCTTTTGCAGTAATAATGCTCTGTAACAAACCACTGCAAAATTCCAGTAGTGTAAAATGACACACATTTTTTTTTTAGCTCATGGGTTTGGCAGTCTCTGCTAGGTGTGGCTTTGTCTATAAGCTGTGGGGTGGGTTCGGTTATGTGCTAGGTGTCTACTCATTCTAGGTCCAGTAGCTATCTGGGGTGTGTGGTTGGGGAGCAAGAGAACTCAGACAAGCACAGTGCTCTTAGAATCTCCACTTAGGACCGGTGCAGTGTCAGTCCAACATGTGTATGGTCAAGTCCCCAAATCCATGAGGTGGGGAGTATATGCCCCTCCTGGGGAAGCCACAGCAAGAGCGGTGGGGGAAGGAAGACGAAGGAACAAAAGACAGTGTCCGCCATATCTTCCTCCTGAATAACAGCATACAAACTTGGATATTTCCATTCTTATTACCTCCCTTCTAGGTTACATGCTGTTGGTCAGTACTTTAACTCCTTTGTTTTTGTTTTTGGTAACTCCTAATTTAGAAATTTTACCTCAAATATTTGTTTGCATTTAGTCATGTTTACTGTTTTTTTCTCACCATCCTTTCCTGTATTTTACTCCTCTTTGGCATCATTTTCCTACTTTGTGACTATAGTTTTGGAAGCATCCTTACCGAGGATCTGTTTACTGTATATTCTGTATATATCTGAAATTTTCATTATTTTGTCATTTTTCTTGGAAAGATAGTTTAGCTGAGTATATAATTATAGTTCACGTTTCTTCCTCTTAGAACTTTGAAGATATTATTCTAGTGTCTTCTGGCTCCTGTTGCAGTTAATAAATCAGGTGTAGGTCTGTTGCTTTGTAAGCAATCTGTTTTTTGTTTCTGGTTGTTTTTAAAAACTCTTTGTATTTGATGTTTCACAGTTTCACAATGATATCTCTCAGGGTCAGTTTCCATTTTATTTATACTTTCTGGAATTTGCTGAACTCGAGTCTGTACATTAGTATCTTTCATCAATTCAGGAAAAGTCTTAGCTGTTGTCTTTTTGCAGATTATCACTCCCTCATTCTTAATGTTCTCTTTCTAAAACTCCACTTAGATATACATATTAGATGTTTTAATTTATTTTTCATGTCCCTTAATCTTCCTTTATGTTTTTTATCTTTCTTTGTTGGATTTTGGGTAATTTTAGTTCTGTCTTCCGGTTCAGGGGCATCTGGCAGGCTTAGTTGGGAGACCATGTGACTCTTGATCTGTGGATTGTGAATTTGAGCCCTGTGTTGGGTATAGAGATTTCAACAAAAATAAATAAACTTAAAAAAAAAAAAGTTATTCAGATCTATCATCTAGTCCATTAATTCTCTGTTTAGCAGAACTTACTTTGCTGAACTTGTCTATTGAGGTTAATTTTAGTTATCCTGTTTTTCACCTGATTCTTTTCCTAATCTGTTGCCTTCTTTTTTGCTTGTATTTTCCATTTCCTGTTGTATTTTGAAACATTACTGTCCTTTCCTCTTTAACTATTTGTGATTACTTAATTCTCTTGAATCTCGCTTATGCCTGTTTTTAAAAGTTTGAGCTAATTTTTACTGTAACTGTATCTGTGGAAATGCTTGTGAGACCTGGCTTAAGAGTGCTTTCTTCCAGAAAGAATTTGTGGTTGAGGACACTGTTAAACCAGGGTGACTTGATTTCTAGGCTTGAGACTTTTATAACATGCAAGTGTATGGATTTGAACTTGAAACTTGTGTGAAGTTTGATTTTGGTTACAGATCTACAGTGAATTTTCCCTTCCCCTTCCCCAAATACAAATAAACCTGGACTCAGGAGAAAATTCTCCTTCATCCTTCCTTTGGGACAGATTTTTTTTTTTTTCATAGTTTATTCTTTTTCTTGAAGATGTAGTTCTTCAGGGGCAGGCTTTATATGCTTAACTGTAGTCTGACTTCCCATGTTGTACAGTGTGAAGCTTCGACTTTGTCCCATGCATGACTGTCAACACTGAAAGCCCTTCAGCATTGTCCAGTAGAATTTTCTGTGATGATGGAAATGTTACACATCTCTGCTAATACAGCAACCAGTAGCCACATTAGAAATCCTGTAGTATGATAAAGGAATGGAATTTTAAATTTTACATGGTGTTAATGAATTTAAATTTTAAAAGTTACGTGTGGCTAGTGGCTACAGTATTGGACAGTGCAGCTTGGTTATGGGAGATTGTCAAATGCCTTTAAGGCCGTTGCTGGCAACATTGCCTACTGACCATTCTCTTTTGTGCTCCTGTTCATGTTTTTGGTCTCTAAGGATTTCTCTTAGTTGCTTATGAGCTTTGCTATGCACTTAAAAGAATAAACCTTGTATTTTATAAAATATGTTTGATGTCATGTCACAAGAGGGTTGGTTCCCAGTCCATTTGGACATGAGAATCTCAGACACAAATACCTGACAACTGTATTTTTAGTTGGAGAGGTACTTATCTTGAATGATAAAAATTGGAACGTTTGATTTTTTTTATTGTGGTAAAATATACATAAGATCTAACATTTTAATCTTTTTTAAGTACCCAGTTCAGTGGTATTAAGCACATTTACATTGATGTACAACCATCACTATCCATTTCCAGAACTTTTCTCATCTTCCCAAACTGAAATTCTGTCCCCATCAAACACCAACTCCCATTTTCCCCACCCCCCAGCTCTGGCAGCCACCATTGTACTTTCTGTCCCTGAATTTGACTTTTTGAGGTGCCTCATGTAAGTGGAATAAATAGGATGTTCATCTTACATATGAATGGCTTATTTCACTTAGCATAATTGTTCTCAAGATTAAATTGGATTTTCTAAAATTATAATTTGTGATGAGAGTGAAAGGAGGGAGAGTCCATCAGCTTGCAGCGGACATTGACATTCTTGTGTATGTCTTTCAGTAGGAGAAGTTCATCAACAATCAAATAAGTTACTGTGAGTTTGGTCTCCTGAAAGAATATTATTAGAAACAATAGAATGTGATACCATATGTTGTGGTTCATAATTCTGTTCAATTTAAGTTTTAACATAATTAACATAGGGACCGCTGAGCTAGTTCTAGAATAGATTATCTGGTGTTATAAAAAGCAGAAGTCCTTTCAGATCCTTTGGGAGGTTTTAACTGTCTAAAAGTATCAGAAATTATTTTTAGGTCATGTAGTGCCTGCAATAAAGAAAGGGATTTGGTGGAGTTTGCTTTACTTTTAAGTAGACCCTGAGTGCCCAGTCAGGATGGGTTGGGTATCCTTAGGCCGGCTCGTCATTCATGTCTATCAAGTTTTGTCAGAAAACTTAGAGGAGTCACTTGAAAGAACCAGGATTAGGTTAGCATGATTATAAATTCTCATGCTGAGAATGAACAGCTTGGCACAAGTTCCTAGAAAATGAGTTTAAAGGCCAGATTTTAGGGAAATACGCCAACATACCTTTTATGCGAAGCTGTGGAATTAAGACAAATTACTTTTTTTTTTCCCCTCTTGGATGGTGTGAAAAACAAAGTTAGATTTTTTTTTTCTTTTTTGTATGTCCAGTGGGAGGGAATAGCATTTAGAGAAGGAGAAAGAGAATGCGCACATTGTATGCCATGTTCTTCTGAACTGCCTTGTTGCTTAAAGAGTTCCCAGACTACCTGCTTTGAGAGTAGATACGAAGACCTGCATTTCAAAGCTGTGATTAGGGTAAAGAATCTTGAACCAGTGTGTTCAGTTATAAGTAATTTCAAAGTATATTACTAAATAAGAACTACTCCGTGACATTGCGCGGTCATTCCAATACAAACATTGTTGCAGATTTGTAAAGTATATTCATCACTTTAAATGGCAAGATGATCAATGCACTGTTTATGAGTTTTATTATCCTGGCATTTTTGAAGTTACTAATTTCGGTGCTAAGAAAATTCTTGATGTCTTAGGAACTTCAAGTCTTGAATACGTATTTGTTCAGCATTTTATGATTATGGTTAGGAGGGGCGCACTTCTTAGTGCATTGTGCTTTGATGTTGCGTTTTAGGAATTTTAAATTTAAGATCGAAAACTTCAACATAAACAGGATAAAAAGTCCCCAGCTAAAGAGACTCTTAGAGAGGAAGGGAACTTCTGGATCATCTACCAACGTTAATCTCCTTTGTGTATCTGTGACGTGGGATTGCCTTCCCATGTCGTCATCATTCAGCATGCTCCGGGGGTCGGCATGTCTGACCTCATAGTGCCCTGGGAGGGAAAACAGGTCTGATGGACCCTGTGAAGCGCCATCAAGAGAGTGTATTTATAGTGAGAAGCTTACATCCCGTATTCTAAAACTAACATGTAGATTATATGTTGTTTTAGATTTTCCATACAACTTCTCATTTCCTTTGGGATAAGTGGGTTATCTGGAAATGAAAATCATAGTGTTTACTGCATAGATAAAGAAGAAAGCGTGTGGGGTGGGGGTCAGGTGATTATGCAGCAGCTCCGTGATTATATGCCGTTGCTAATTACAGTCTGCGAGTCATGCTGCGCATACAGATTTTCATTTTGTAAATTTGTATTTCTCATGTATGTTACATGGCACGAGTAAAGAAGTATATAGATGGGACAAGCATTATTTCTTCAAAAAAATGTTACCTGAACTTTAATCGATTTCAGAATCAGAGGTCCTTAGTACTAGGCTATTTTCTTAATCGTCTTAGAAGATAATCGTCACTTCTTGTAGTTGCAAAAAGTAGTTTATCAGTTAGTGAAGAAAGCTGTACATGAGGAAGCACAGTGCAAATGTTATACCGAATTTTAATTTATCTGTGGAATCTTATTATTAGATCTGGGAGGCACTTATCATCCATGGATACGTTGAAATACAGCATTACTCTTTATGCCTCATTTAAAAAAATATGTTAATGAAGTAAGGAAGATATAGTTTGTATTTATACTAATACGGGTTGATGCTTTATCTTACCTTGAAGTGAAAAGAACCAAATATGAAATGTTTTATGTAGTATTTTTGAAGTGTATTTTAAGAATACTTACAGAAAATCCCTTGAAAGGAAACGTGCCCCACATAGTTGCATAGATGTAGTGGCATTGTGTGGTGAGAGATTTTTTCTATTTTGCTGCTGTTTACAGTTTTTTAAAACAATGAAACGATATTTTATAATGAGGAAAATGCCCACTATTAGAGAAGGCTTATAGGAATAACTTTGGTCATTTTATTTTGATAGTTTATATGAATTATTTATGTGTAATCCAAAAAAATCTAGCAGCTGTGATATGCTATATCTACCCGATATGGAGCGCTTCCTTTCTAGGACTCACTTATGTGGGAAAGGGGGAAGGAATAAGATTTTAGTAAGTGAAGACCAAGGACACCTGTTAATAAGTTTCTGTGTGATAATTACTTTATACACAGTATTTGCTTTTGAGATAACTTCTTACAAAGGAAAGATGAATGTGAAAGATTGATAGGTCTTTTTTTAATATTTAGATGACACCAGAGGGTTCTTTTAGAAATAGAAAATTGTCGAAATGATTATTTTCATTTCCTTTTAGAAGATTTTATTTTAAATGCTGACCTTTAGAAAAGATGATTTCTTTCTCTTTGTTTTCTGACCAGGACATGTATTCTTCTGAGAAGCTTTGGGCAGCAGATTCTGGTTTACTCTCTGATCGGGACAGCCTACAGGGACATTTCCAGTCATGAGTAAGTGTCCATCTTTGTTTAATTTCAGGGGCCTCAGGAGCATTTGTGGAGTACTCAAAGAGAAGAAAAAGTTTGTTATGGGACAGACTGGAATTATGTCACTTCAACAGAGATTGTATAATCTGGTTCAGCCCAGTTGTGCACCTGTCTCTGTTAGAACAAGGAGATTCTTTCTGATGTTTCATTTATTTGGAGAAGTTAGATGTGCTGAGGAAATCTGTGTCGTTAATTTCTTGGCTGATTTAGTTCTGTTCCCCAAAATATTCTGTTGACTAGTCATTGGAAAGGGACTTGTTAGAAATATGAAGAGGGAAACAGACTCATAAATATAGAAGACAAGCTAGTGGTTGCCAGAGGAGAAGTGGGTGGGGGAAAAAGAAAGAAATTTGAAGAGGGAAAATTTAAGTTTAAGTTGACCTAATTAGCAGAGGTTTAATTGTGTGAAGCTTAATCATTAGATAACATGTGTCAGTATTGTATTTAAGAAAAAAAAAAGATGTCTTTGATAGTGTCTTTGGTGGAATGAGAAGCAAATATATCCTAAAAGACTTCGCAGATTTGATAGAGATTTTATGTTCTCAGTCTAAGGGGATTGTACTATATGTAATATTTTCTGCCATTCCAATCCACTTTTTCCAATGAGGAGGAGAGCTGGATTTTACTCTTTTGTATTAACTGTTTACTTTTAGAGAGTGAGGGAAGAATTAAGATTTTTACCCTGTGATCATATGAGAGTTTTGATGTACTTTTAAAAAAGTACAGAGTTTCTGGTTACGAGAACTTCGGAATAGAGTGAGCATTTCCTACTGGGGAATATAATGTTGGAGAGTTCAAAAATTTTCACATGTAATTCATAATGATTATATTTATTTTAATACGAATAGTTATTCTTAACATCGATTGAAATAATTAGGCTGTTTTTGACAAATGAAAATGAGGCTGTTGTTATTGTGAAATCTTTGAGTGCTTTCTGCTAAGAATAATATTGCAAGAAATGAGCTCTGATTTTTGAGACTTTTCAGTGGGCTACTTTGTCAGTGGTGTGCTTTGAATAAACTAGGATAGTTGCTAGATGAGTTCAAATACAGATTAGAGGAGAAGCAGCTTTTGATATTTCCACTCCATTGATAGGAAATTTTGTCAGAACGTTTGTCTACCAAAGAGTGCCAGCTCATAGTAAAGATGGAAGTAGGAATTTATGAAGACTAAGAAATGTCAGGCATTTTAACTTAAAAATGCTTACTGCATTTTGGGAAATTTTCATTTTACTTTGTAATCTTAGTGTTCAGTTAGCATCACCATTACAGAGTTCTTTGAGGCCAGGTATGCTCTGTCTTTTCATTTTTGAATCTCAGAGTCTAACAGTGTCTTGTATGCAGCTGCCCTTAAAAATTCAGAGCCCTGTGTGGACAAGGGCAGAGGTGCGGGATAGCTCGTTAGGTGACTAATAATAAATTGTCTGAACCTTGTACAAGTTTTTACTTGTAAACACAATGACTGTATTTCATTTGTAAGATTTTTGTCTTTTTTTATATCCATTAGTTCTTTTCTCATTTCTGCTTGTTTTTATTTAAAAAATTTGGTTCTTTTATTAGTCTTTTATCTCTGTGGATCTTTATGTGCTTATTTTGAAGTCTCTTTCAGATCACTTGATTTTATTTTTTGTTTTGTCTCCAGTGAATTTATATTGTGGCTGTTGATGCTGTTGGAGTTTTCATCATGTTCTGCAATTTTGCAGGCTCATTCTGATGAAAATTCTTTCTCTTTCTCCTAGGTCTTTGTCTTTTTGTGATTTTCCCTGCTGGTCTGGCAGCTTTGCAGTTGTCTCTGCCTGCCTTTGGAGTTCCCAGATCAGAATCAGGTCTTGTGTTAGTGGATCAGAGCACCAGCCCCGTGGTGATGCTGGTGATATCACAGATTCTCTCACCGAGTCAGCTGGCATTAGGTCAGCAACTTCCTCAGTAGTGGCTTCAGCACGCTTAGCTAAAAAGCCTTCTTTAGTCCAGTTTCTTAATCCAGGACTAGTGCCACCCCTGCCCCTGGTTTTAGGCAAGGACCCTGCTTTGCACGGAACTCCTTTATGTACAGTTACCCCATGGGATTTACTTCCTGCTGCCTTTTCCTGCTTTGGGGCCTCACACTTGGTGTTCCTGTTAGATTTCTGATCGAGAGATGTTGAACATGTTTAGGGGCATAGGTGGGTCATTTTAGTGACTTGTTTTTTATGTTTTATCTGGTTACTTCTCTGCGTATTGTGAAGACCAGAGAGTCATAAAGAGTGAACATATAATCGGAAGTTTATGACCATAAAGTTCAAACTTCTTACTTTGCGTTGAAGATTAGAAACCCCCCAGCCAGTTTCTGCTTAGTTCCCCAGCTCCTAGGGTTCCTCTTTGTTATCCTGCATCACGTTTCCTTGCTAGTCGAGCCCCATCATGCTTCCTCCTGTAGCACCCTGCTTGCCTCACTCTAGTTCCTGTCCTACTCTTCAAAATCACACAGTTGTTCATTCTTATTTTCATGTAGTGTAAGATCCTTGAGGCCAAAGATTTTTATTACTAGCATGAAACACTTTTCCTGGCACTTAATAGGTGCTCAATAAATAACGCATGGCTTTGGGTGTTCCTAAGTAACATCCTTTAGCATGGGGTAGCTGTTCCATGTGTTACTGTCTTTAGGTGAAATTTAAGCTGATCCCATGTGAAGGGAGATTGAGGGCCGGGGTGAGGGGAGAGAGAGTGTGTGTGTGTGTGTGTGTGCTTGTGTGTGTGGAGTGTGGCATAGGATAGAGTGTTGGCGAGGAAGTGAGACAGTGTGAGAAAGGCATGAAGGCGTAACTCTGCGTGGTTGAGCATTTGGGAGCATAGAAATGAGGAATGACGTAGAGACAGGGAGAGAGAAAGCTGGAGGAGGTGTAGTCAGGGTCTGGGGCAGGGACGTTCCAGAAGTTCGCACTTCACCCTGCAGGGCTTAAGGAGCTGTTGAAGGATTTCAGTTCGGGGAGCAACTGAAGATTTCGTTATGGAAAAATTACTCTGACAAATAGACATTTTTGTTAGATATAAGTTAAAAAGATTGGTCATAGGCCATATTTGCCTTGTAGCTTTTTTCTTAGTTTTCAGCCCATTTTAGACTTTCTTTGAAGTGGGCTGTGAGTTTCTTATTCTTGCCAATGTGATGGCTCTCTGTACTGACAGAAGTCATTCTTGAGTAGACCACTGTGACCATAGGTTAGGGAGTGTTACTGTGTCTGTGTTAAGATGTAGTTTTTAGGGGGTTGTAAGTTTTCAAAATGGTGGAAACTGAATATACCAGAGTTTTGGTTTTTGAAAAAAAAAAATAGTGAGGTTAAAAAATAGTACATAGTACAGGTTAAAAAATAGGAAGATACATCTTTGAAGTCTAGATAGGATTTCCAAACCTGCATCTGGGTGAGAATGATGGGTAACTAAAGTTTTGGGTTTTTTTTTTTTTTGTTTTGTTTTCTTCAGTATTTCTGTAGAGATTAAAAGAAAGGTTGATACTTGTTATGTCTGGGTGGGTTTTTCTCAGAAGCATTTCCTAGCCCTTTCCGTGTCATGAACTGTGTGGTGGAAGTTGTCCTGCATGCGGGTAAGCTGATGGAGCTGTGCGGGGCTCCGAGGCAGTGGGCTCTGCCCCCTCAGACCAGGCTTGTGCCCAACTGTCCTGTAAGGGGCAGGGATCCCTTCTCTGCACACCTGGGCACGCCTGGGCACCCTGGTTGGGATGCCCCAGCTAAACCCTAGAGAACTGCTTAAATGTTTTAAAATGTTTTTCAGCCTAGATTTTTATATATTCTGCCCTATTTTGAGGCAAGATATTTATCTGGTGGAAAATGTATTATGTGTGTGCTATGAGTTGTGCATTTCATTGTGGATTGTTGACTGTTACAATCCACAAAAAGCCTTTTGATTTTTAGTGCTTAAATTGTTTCTGTTTTTCTGTATTTGCATATGTTGCAATGTTAAACACTTGTCAACTTTTTTTTTTTCAAAGTTTTGTTTTATCGGGTGGTGCCCAAGATAAAGTATTTATCTGAAAGTTGTTATACTTAAACTGGGCTATAATTTGAAATGGACCTCTTAGATCTTTAATGGAGATTGTAACAACAGGAGTTGTTACACAGCATTGTACAACAGTTTCCAGATGATTATTTTGGTGGAGCAGGTTAAACAAAAACAAACCTAAAAAACACCAAAACCCAAAAATGATTATTTAGGGTACTATTTAATTTTATTTTAACAACTTTTTTTTTAACAACTTTTAACATGAAAAAATAAAGTTTATCTCCTCTACTATTTGTAAATTTTATCATACATACTGTATTTCATTTTCTTTAGGAAACTTTGGTTCTGTAAGTAATAATGACATATTTTCTAAGAGAGGACTTCTGTGTCAAGTTTCTTCTGACTTGGCAATCCAGGAGTGAATCTTGCACTGGAGTGTTTGATCCGCCCTTTGGCCTAAATAAAGGAGTGAGTTTTTTGACGTCACTTCTGAATATGAAACATTTCTCATTTAAGTGAGGAAAAAGTAATGGCAGTGAATAATTTGGGGTGTAATCTGTTTGTGGCTTTCTAACAGAGTAGGAACAAATACCTTCATTCTGCGGAGCAGTACACTTTAAGTTCATGCTTAAGTGAGAACAATTTAATATTTGTTAGAACAGATAATGTTATAAATAAGTGATAGATTACTAAGTCCTTCAGTGGTGGCAGAAGGATTCTTCTGAGTCTTACTAATGGAACGAATAATATAAGGCTTTCCCTAAGTACTGGCTAAAATTTCTGTGTAGGATAATTATGAAGATATATATCTTGTTTTATGGAAGAGATGTGTACCTTAGAAGTTGGGTAGAGGTTACAGAAAACTTACGTTGAATTGTGTTTTGAATACTGGGGTATTTGCATTTAACAGACTCTTGAAAGAAATCCCTTTGTAAAGTGTACATATCTATTTGTTATATTAAGACATTTACGCTTGATAAGTTTGGATTTTGGAAGATAAAATTTTAAATGTTAACTAAAGTGAATATATACTTGACCCTTGAATAACACAGGTTTGAACAGTGCCAGTCCTCTTGTATCGTGGAAGTTTTGGATGAGTACGATATAGGACGGTATGGTGACAGATGGTAGGTAGGCCTGTGGAGAGCATAGCACACGGAGTTAGAGCTGTCTGACCCCTGTATGGTACCCTTGAAACTAATGTAACAGTGTGTGGTGACTCTACTTAAAGAAATACAGCGCAGTACTCTAAATGTCTTTTCCTCTTGATTTTCACAATAGTTTCATCTCTCTAGCCTACTTTATTGTAGGAATACAGCATGCAGGACCTCTGAGGAAGTATATGTTAATCAATTCTGTATCTGTAAGGTTTCTCTTCCAGAGTACTTAACTATTAGTAGTTAAGTTTTTGGGGACTCAGAAGTCAAAGGCATATTTTCAAACTGTGTCAGGGTTCGGTGCCCTTAACTCCCGCCATGTTCAAGGGTCAAGTGTAAAATCAGAATTTTCATGGGGGGTGGTGGGGATTTGGAAGTGTATGGAGAATTTCTGGTTGTCATAGTTACTGGGGAGACGTGCTGGCATTTAGTGGGCTGGGCCAGGTACAGTGTATACCAGTCTGTGTTGAGAAACAGCCTGTGTCTAAGCCATCAGAGCCGTGGCACAGTACACTGTAGGTGCGGTGGTGAAGAATGCCAACAAAAATTGCTTCTCAGATAATTTATTTGATCAGTTTCTTAGTTTAAGGCACTTCACTGTGTTAGTACTGACATTTGAAAATGAAAGAAACTTTACTTTTAGCTAATTTGTCATCTTTTTGACCACTTGCTGCAAAAAAATGAGTAATTCTTAGTTTGATAACTGTGGGAAATTTAACATGATTTTAATGTAGTATTTCTTATAGAGTATATTCAATTATAGCATTCAAATATAAGTATAGTATTAAGTTTTTATTGAGATGATTTGCATCATCTAGTGTCTTCTTGTTTTGATAGGTTTTCAAACTTGTAACAAGAAAAGTTGTAAAATTTTAGAACCCAAGTTCTTCATATATCTTTTATCCAGTGTACCTATTGTTTACACTTTGTCCATTTAATTCTTTTTTTTTTTTTTAAGGTTTTATTTATTTGACAGAGAGAGATCACAAGTAGGCAGAGAGGCAGGCAGAGAGAGAGAGGAAGAAGCAGTCTCTCTGCCAAGCAGAGAGCCCAATGTGGGACTCGATCCCAGGACCCTGAGATCATGACCTGAGCCGAAGGCAGAGACTTTAACCCTCTGAGCCACCCAGGTGCCCCATGTCCATTTAATTCTTTCCTGGTCTCCCTTTTTCTTCCTCTTTGTGTCACACACACTAACACATTTACATATATATAAAATAAATTGGTTTGTAGTTAAACAGAACATTTTCTATGAAAATCTAGTTTTCTATCAGAAGTCATTTAAATTTGTAGCATAAATGTCACTTACTGTACTATTACAATGTAATGTCAGTAAAGCTTCTAAATTACTTTTCCTAGCTAAATCTTAAAATTTCAAATCATTTACCTGCTATTGTTGTTTAAAAAAGACATTATTTACATAGGTTTTGCAAGTCTGTCATTAACATTTTTGTTTTAAGCTACAATATATTGCATAATATAGATAAACTTGGTATCTAAATTAACTTTAATTAAAATTCTTCAGTATAACACAAACTAGTGCGCTCCAGCCTCTTTATAATAGTTTTAAGATACTCTGTTTTTCTTTTTCTTTTTCTTTTTTCTTTGACAGAGACATAGTGATAGAGGGAACAGAAGCAGAGGGAGTGGGAGAGGGAGAAAGCAGGCTTCCCTCGGAACAGGGAGCCCAGTGTGGGGCCCAATCCCAGGAAGGCAGGTGCTTAACAACTGAGCCACTCCAGCCCCCAAGATACTCTGTTCTTAAGAGAAATTCTTTAAAATCCCATTTTGAGAGAGTAAGTTGTCCAGTAACAGTCTTCTGTAAGGGTCCCAGAGACCTGGATTGGCTTTGCTGTTAACTAGCCATGTTAGGTCTGGCCATTGGCTTGACCTCTTAAATGTGCCTCCACTCTCCGCCCCACTCCCCCCACACCTCCTGCTGCACCCTTACCCATTTCCTTGTTTTAAATATGGGGACTGGCCTACATTGTCTGGAAGCCTTCTAGTTCTAAAATTTATGATAATATCTGTGAGAAAATGTTCATTTCCAATTTTGCCTGGTAGGAGCACAGCTATTCAGTGAAACGAGAAATGCCTCTGTTAGACTAAATTAAGAAAACTTAAACATGCAGTTTTCAGGGTTTGGGGGCCTACATCTGTTGCTCCTTGTTGTCCTGGTTACTTTCAGAGGCACCTTGTTCCAACTGTAGGCACATGTTCTCTGTTCTTCCTGCTTATTCTCTAGGCAAGTAGAGATGGAGCAGAGTATTTATTTAAAATTAATGCTCTTAAATATTCATCATGTTATCTCTTTCATTAATTTCAGAAAATATTTTGATTTATACGGTTTATACTTGAATCGTGTTATTAGAACTGATGTACTGGCTTAAAATTTTCCATTTCTCTTTTACATTAACTTCTCTAAAAATGAATTTCTGTATGAAAATATTATGGAATGACTTTTGGTATTTCTCATTTATTGAAAGACATAGTGGAAAGCACGCCTTAGTAAGTGATTTTTTTTTTTTGTACAGTTGTTTATACAAATTCAACAAAGGTAAAACCACATAGGGGAAGGTCTAGGGAAAAACACCTTACAACAATGGCACCGAGGAAGGCATAACTTTACGCTAGGAAATAGCTGTGTTACAAACCTTAAGTGAGAACTCAACTCACTTCAAAGGAGAGGAAAAAGGAAAAGAAAGGCTGTGTTGGATCATTTCTTCTACTTCTTGACTCACTGTATAAATTAGATCTGTGTAGAGGACAAGAGCTCATGCTGGATGCAGAACTCTCCTGAGTGCAAAGGCTGAAGTCTGAATTGAAAAATTTTGAGACATAAGTGAATTTTATGCAGAGGAGACTTGGCAAAGTGTCTTACTTCAACTATAACTAACATAAGTAAGTGATACGTATTATATGGTCTGGCTAATAAATCTACATATATTAATATTCAGTGTTTTGGTTTTTTTTAATAGAATCTGGACAGCTGTATATTACACTTTTTTGCCTTAAACATAAGTAGATGTTTTCTGGTAAGGGAATTTGAACCCGTCAACTTGTATGGTGCATGTCGTTATATAATTTTTTCCGCCTTTCCCAGAAGTGTGGAATTGATATTTCTAAGCCTGTATCTTTCTCCCTCAAAACTGATCTAAAATAGTGTTTTGCTATTCTATTCTTTTTTTCTTTTTTGGAGATTGACAAGGTGGTTATGAAAGTAATTCTTTCTAGCTTCTCATTAAAGCTGTTGGTTAGAAGGGGTCAGGAATAGAGTAAAAGCATCTTCCCTCTTCTTCCCCTAGCCCAGTCTCCTTCTCCTACTTTGAGCACTGAGTCATAGGTTAGTTATTAAATTCATGTTCAGAGATAGTGGTCATGTGTAGGCAGTTGATTGTAGAGTGCTGTTTTTTGCCCCTGAATTCAGAAGCTGACTTTGCTGGCATTACCTAGGTACCCTGGAGTCGAACTAGTTTTCTTTCCTACTCACATGTTTGGATCATTCAGAATGTTAAAACATTCACTTTAAACATTGAAACATGGAAAGATTTCAGTAAGACACTGATGTACACTCATGTTTCATTTGTATTAAATTGTAGAGCATTTGGTGTCACAATGTCTTTGAAAAAATACAGTTGCCTATTGAAGATTCTAGAAGAATAGGATAGAAATGGAAGTTATAGGACATGTTAGTAAGGGTTTTGACAGTCAGTCTCCAGTAAAGTACTGTGTTTGATGTCTTCACTGGTTAACCTTGTTACGTTCTAATGCAAAGTGAAGTAGAGTATGATTGATTCTAATCTAAAAGAAATTTGAGAATGCACACATGTACACACACACTAAGTTTTTATATAAATTTGTAGTAGTTGGTCTTGTGTATTTTCTTTAGATAATAACTTTTTGTCATTTGCTTTATGTATTGTGTAGATCTAATGAGGTAGGATGTGTTCTGGATTAGGAAAGGAGGGGCTGGGTCTTACCAGTGTGGAAAGAACATTGCAAACTTGCAAACTTGTTTACTCATGACAATTTTGGTACCACAGAATTTGAATTTGATTTTCAAACCAGCTTGAATTTGTTGTTTTAACTGTATCAACATAACTTTATATGCCAAATGATTGATTGATACTATTAAAATATGATAACTAAAATGTATTTCATTGGCATGCTTTGTTACAAAAAAATGTTGTTTCTGATGGTAGAAATAACCTAGATGCTATTTAAAAGAAGGTTTCTTTACTGCTAAGTAAGGGGAAGTCTTCCTTGTCACAGAATCTCCTGAGGAAAGATGCTTCTCCATTGTCATGGTCTTGGTCCAGGTTACCTCGTATAGAGTCAGCAGGGCCATTTTGATTTTCTTGTTTTTACCCAAATCAGCCTTAGACCTTTTATGGGAACTTTGTACTTACATGTACCTATAGGTGTATGTACTGATACATATGGGGAACATTGCCCAGGACAGGAGAATCCACTCCAACTTTTTAGGTACCCAGACTGACTATTAAGAGGAACTTGGGTCTTAAATGATTTCTTAGTAGAGGTAACTCTGTAGTTAAAAAAATTACTTTAAAATGTTTGATATGTGGGGCGCCTGGGTGGCTCGGTGGGTTGAGCTTCTCTCTTCCTTTGGCTTGGGTCATTGTCTCAGGGTCCTGGGATTTGGCTGTCTGCTCGGTGGGGAGCCTGCTTCCCACCCCTCCGCCTGCCTCTCTGTCAAAAAAAAAAAAAAATCTTTAAAAAATAATAAAATAAAACGTTTGATTTGTATTACAAAGGTGAAGTCATTATTGTCTTTCCCCCTAAAATGTGCTGTAAAACTATTAGCCATCAGAGGTTTTCATCTAACTGTAGAGATGCTTTTCTTTCTTTTTTTTTTTTTTAAAGATTTTATTTATTTATTTGACAGAGAGAGATCACAAGTAGGCAGAGAGGCAGGCAGAGAGAGAGGAGGAAGCAGGCTCCCTGCTGAGCAGAGAGCCCTATGCGGGACTCGATCCCAGGACCCTGAGATCATGACCTGAGCCGAAGGCAGTGGCTTAACCCACTGAGCCACCCAGGCGCCCAAGATTTGCTTTTCTAACTTAGTGCTGAACTGCATTCTGATGGAAAATGACAATGTTGAGATCTGCAAAGTTTTCCTTCTTATTTCTTCCTTTGATTAGAGTGTATCTCTTTTTAGCATGTGAAATTCTGCCTCTCTTTCCCAACCAGTGCAGCTTAATTTTTTTTTTAACAGGATCAATTCTTAATTTTTTTGTATTTCTAAAAATATATAAAAAATTTCATATATACAAAAAATTATTTTGTAACTGTTTGAAGTAGGTTGTATGTATCACACTCCTCTACCCATTTGTCCTTCAGTATGTAGCTTTGAAGAACAAGGACATTCTTTTTCGTAACCACAGTAAAATGACTACATAGGTGAATTATGTTTATCTAGTCTACAGTCCTTCTGTTGTTGTTCAGTTTCCCAGCAGTGTCCTGGAGAGCAGATCTGGAGAGCAGTGCAGGGCCCATCTGGGTGTTACCCACTAGCTTCATTCCCTCTGTAGTCTCCTTGAACCTGGGACAGTCCCTCAGGAATTCTTAATCTTTCACAATACTGGTGTTTAGAGTAGCCCTCAGGTGAGGGTTGTCTGGGGTGGGGATGGGGGGATCCTCCAATGAATGGGGTCTTTCCTAACGCGTGGGATGGTTTGGAGGCATTCCTTCAGGAAGCTTGTCTGGAGGAGAGAGGAAGACATCATGGTGATCTCTCTGCTTTTTTCCATTTAGCTCTTTAACAGAAAAATTTCCCATTTCTTCCTTAGTTGAAATAAGATTCATAATGTTGCATAAGAATGGGATTTATTGTCTGCTTTACTAGTTTGTTTTGCTTTTATTATGAAAGCTTGAGAAAAAAGGTGGTGAGATATTTTCTAGAATATGAGATTGACCCAGAAAGGGGACAACATTCAACTTTTATTGAGAGAAGTTTCTTTCTGCGCAATTCCCATTTTGAATTATGTTGACAAAATCTCAAGATGCTGTCGAACAAATACTTGGAAGGTAAAAGGTGTAGCAATATTGAATTGGCTTTGTAGCAGTAAACCGCGGAAGCTCTTTATCGCTTCTCTAAGGATTAGCTTTTCTTATAACCTGATGCCTATTTGTCTTTGTCCTAATAAATTTTCCTCAGCTAAAAATAGAATAAATGAATGTATCAAGTCTGATTCTTGTTAGGTTTTAGAGATTTATGGGTTATATTAGATTTTAATGTGGAATGTCAGGATAGTTACCATCTATAGTTACAACTCTTAAAAGTTTAATAATTGCAGGGTGTAGTGAAAGCTGGAAAATTTGGAGTATTGCGGAGTATAAGAGATTTAAATCTTGCTTTTTTGACAACTTGGAGACACATGATGCTGTAAATTGATTTCTTAAAAGAAGAGTCATGGTGTTTAAATCTGATTTTTAAGACAAATTTTAAGGAAGGGAATATATGATTTTGAATAAAAAATATCTTTTAGTATTAACAGATACGAATGAGCATCTCCAGGTATACTGCTGCGGGGTTGGTCTCTGGGGATATAGACGAGAACAAGACGAATGTGGTTGGTGGCCTCTAGAGCACAGAACTGGTGGGTAAGACGAGTAATGCACAAGTAGCATGGTATGATTAATATGAAAAGGGGAATGCAGGAATCTGGGGGTGCAAGGGAACCTATCTGCAGGAAGGGCAGGAAGACTACCGTTAGGAAATCACATTCCATCTGAGGTCTGGCTAAGTGAAGAGGAGGAGGGAGAGATTTTATTTTGTCTTGTTTTTTAAAGATTTATGTATTTATTTATTTGAGAGAAAGAGCATGGTCCTGCATGCGATGGGGGAGGGGCAGAGGGAGAGACTCTTTCAAGCAGACTCGGAGCTGAGCACAGAGCCCCATGTGGGGCTTGATCTTCCATAAACCCACCCCCCTTCTCCCGACCCTCCTCCCCCCAGCAACCCTCAGTTTGTTTTGTGAGATTAAGAGTCTCTTATGGTTTGTCTCCCTCCTGATCCCATCTTGTTTCATTTATTCTTCTCCTACCCCCTTAACCCCCCATGTTGCATCTCCACTTCCTCATATCAGGGAGATCATATGATAGTTGTCTTTCTCCAATTGACTTATTTCACTCAGTGTAATACCCTCTAGTTCCATCCACATCGTCACAAAGGGCAAGATTTCGTTTCTTTTGATGGCTGCGTATTCCGCACGTGTGTGCGCGCGCGCGCGCATACACACACCATGTCTTCTTTATCCATTCTTCTGTTGATGGACATCTAGGTTCTTTCCATAGTTTGGCTATTGTGGACATTGCTGCTATAAACATTCTGGTGCACGTGCCCCTTCGGATCACTACATTTGTATCTTTAGGGTAAATACCCAGTAGTGCAATTGCTGGGTCATAGGGCAGCTCTATTTTCAGGGACCTATGAGATTTTTATCTGAGCCGAAACCAAGAGTCCATGCTTATCCGACTGAGCCACCCAGGTGCCCTGGGAGAGGGTTCTGAATAGAGGGAACAGAGTACATGAAGACCTGGAGTTGAGAGGTTGAGATTAAGTTTAGGAAATGAAGGAGAATTTAGCATTGGTAGAATTAAGTAGTGGGAGGAGATTAAGTTTGTAATTTTAGTTTAGATAAACACCACAATGTTGCCTCCATTTTATATTTTATTTCACCTGATGTCACCGAAGCTAATCTGTTTCCTTCATCTTTACAGTCCCCTTTTCCTGTTGTTTTTAAAGTATAATCATGACAATAAAGTAAATGCATTTTGGAGATAGGGAGAAAAGAAACTGTAACCCCCTTACATTAAAGCAGCCTTTTGCTTTTTGCATATGACCCTGTGGTCTTACCAGATAACGCGCGTGTGTGTATGTGTGTGTGTGTGCGCACGCGTGTGTGTATTTTTAAGATTGATTTATTTATTAGGAAGAGAGTGGAGGGAGGGGCAGCGATAAAGAACCCTTATGCAGACCCCCACTGAGCATGGAACCTGAAATGGGACTGGATCTCATGACCTCCAGCTCATGGTCTGAGCGAAACCAAGAGTCAGATGCTCAACTGACGGAGCCACCCAGGTGCCCCCAATACTATATATTTTTATATAATTGGATTCATAATGTATATACAATTTTATATTTGGATTTCTGACATTGAGTTGTATTTAGACAGTTCTCCTATTTCTATAATTGTTTTTCTTTATTCAAATTCCTAATTTTCATATTCATTAAACATAATGATGCATGGTAACTTACTTAACTTTTTCCCTATTGTTTGGTTATTTAGGATGCTTCAGTTTTTAAAAAATATTTACACAATGACTATCACTGGTGAATTTGCCCCTTTTCTTAATAAAACAAACTAGAGTGAATTCCTTAGGCTAGATTTACAGTACTGACATGTTTTTGCCTATGTCTGCCTGTCTCTCTTAAAAGACTGTGCTAATTTACAGTTACTGTGGTAATTGGTATCCAAGGATATATTTCACTATGACTAGTTTAGTAGGCTCAAAATGGCATTAAAAGTTGCTTTTAGTTGCATGTATTTGATTTTTAGACAGGGTAACTTTTTTGTTTAAATTGTAAAATACATATAACATAAAATTTACCATTTTGTTTTTAAGTGTACGGTTCAATAGTGTTAAGTATATTTACATGGTTGTGCGGCCAGTCTCCAGAACTCTTTTTATCGTGGAAACCTGACACTCTGTGCTTATTAAAGAACTCACTAAGCAACTTCCCATTTCGCTTCTTCCATCCCTTGGCACCCACCATTCATCCTACTTTCTGTCTCCATGAATTTGATTACTCTAGATACCTCATGTAAATGGGATCAGACAGTATTTGTCCTTCTGTGACTGTGTCATTTTACTCAGTGTAATGTCTTCATAGTTCACCCATGTTGTAGCAGGCGCCAGAATTTCCTTCCTTTTAAAGACTGAATAACTATTTCATTGTTTGGATTACCCCATTTTGGTAATGGACAAGGTGGTCTGCTTCCACCTTTTGGCTATTACGAGCAATGCTCCTATGAGCATAGGTCTACAAATGTCTCTTGGAGGCTCACCTTTCTTTTGAGTATATACCCAGTTCTTTTGAGTGTATACCCAGAAGTGGAATTGCTGGATCATCTGTTAATTCTGTGTTTAATGTTTTGAGGAACTGCATATCGTTTTCCATAGTGGCTGCACAAGGGTTCCAGTTTCTCCAGTTTCTCCACATCCTGGCCAACTCTGTTGTTTTCTGTTTTTTTGATAGCCGCTGTCCTAATGGGTGTTGAGGCACTGTCTCATTGTTAGGATAACTTTTTTCATGTGTTCAGTGTTTACATTTTTTCTGGTATCAAATCCTTTTAAAATAGAACTTTCTACCAAATGCTTATTGGAAAATCAGATTTTTAATGCTGGATGATGCTTTCGTATCTCCAAAAATTTATTTTGAAGCAATTTATTTTGAAGCAATTTAGTTTATTTTGAAGCAATTTTATTTTGAAGCATTGGAACTTTAATATGTTTCTTTGGGGGCATGGGTTATTTGGTGATGGTTAGCAGAGAGACACAATGCATAGTATCCAGAAAAGTCAGAGAGAGGAAAAAGGTTTCATAAAGGAAGGAAGAGTGGAGAGTAATAGGTACCAAAGATCAGTTTTGCCTGATGTAGTGTTCTGTCAGGGACTCTGTTGGTGGTCTTACTTCCTGTTAAAATTAATGTATTATGGTGAATTTTAGATTCTGTATAGTGGAAACTCCAGAAAGATCTTTTTGAATGTTAGAGGGACTTCTAACACAAAACACTTTGGTAAATTCTGTGGAAATTCCTATGTCTTTATATTTTTTATACGTATGTGTATGTGCATATGGACATTTGATCTTTGATGTTTGATGTTATATTGAATTATTCATCTAGATTGAATAATGATGTATTCTAAGACTTGACTGCTTTTCAGTATGTGTTTTTTATGGTAATGAATTTTTAAGAGCTAATAATGTTATTTGAAAGCTTTGTTAGAATCTGGGGTAGGTCAGATTGTTTGGATGGTGTGTTTGAGTTCTTGATTTTGAAATAAAGTCATATTTAAATTTCCTCATTATGCCTAGAAAGCCTATTTACCTTGTAACTTTTTTGTCCATCTGCGTGTGGCTTTGGAAAGTCAGAAGAGTCAATTTCTACATAAAGGAAAGCTTTCTTTAAAAATTCAAAATGTGCTAATTCAGGAATTGGAATATGTTCAGTTACAATGTGCTGTGTGTATCCTTTAATTCCTGCTATTTTTCTACTTAAGGACACTCTCGTCATTCTGTTCTTACTTGCAGGAGTTATTTCAATTGTAATTCAATGGCTAATTGTGTAAATGTGTTTAGTGTCAGTTTCTTTTGGTGGCGTGGAAGGAGGTTGATCACGCTTGTAGTACCGGCAACTAGCATTGTACCTGGGCCGCGCTTAATAGTTTTTTATGGATGAGCAAAGTTTTATTGCCTTTAAAATGAACTTGCGATATGTACCTGAAGAATTTCTGGGTGTTATGAGGATAAACTGGGATAATATATTTTCATTCGCCACGTTTTTGAAGCGTACTTTGAGCATATTTATGGCAGTTTCCGCTGAGCCACAGAAAGTACAGAAGCTTCTACCAAGCTACCGAGGTTTCTTGGCTGCTTGTTAAAAGCAGAATGAATTGCCCTTTTATAAAATACCTTTAAAAACTGGGTTTGAAAGAACTTCTAAGTTAATTACATTAATACAGTTACTTTCGTTCATGAACAGTTACTGCCGTCTAATATGCTTTGAGATTATGTGAAAGAGGGATAATGTCATCCGTAACACATACTCTGTGGCTCTTTCCACATACTGCAACTTCAGGACATTTTTATTTTATTATTTTTTTTTATTTTTAAAGATTTTATTTATTTATTTGAGAGAGAGACAGTGAGAGAGAGAGCATGAGCGAGGACAAAGTCAGAGGGAGACGCAGACTCCCCGTGGAGCTGGGAGCCCGATGCGGGACTCGATCCTGGGTCTCCGGGATCATGACCCCAGCCGAAGGCAGTTGTCCAACCAGCTGAGCCACCCAGGCTTCCCAACTTCAGGACATTTTACCTTCCTATCTTTTTTTATTTTATCTTACTTTTTTTCTGTGAAAAAACCTGCAAAGATAGTTGCTTCACTTTGACAGTGTTGATTTTTAAATACCCCATATAAATTATTAGGAATTACTGTAAGAGCACCTCAGCACTATTTAGACAGAAAATATTATAGATACTTGGTATGGAAAAAGGAATATGGACAAAAGTCAACAATGTTTATTTTTATAATCAACATACATTTTATTCCATATTGGTGAGTTTATAGTGATTGGTTTTCAAAATTGTAGAACAAAGTGTTTATATCCCACCTGTAAAAGCTAAGTAGAATGACAAAGGAATGAAGTATATTAAGCTGATTTATTAACCCAAGAGGAGACCAGTCAGAAATGGGTTTTTCTATTTGCTGGTCAGTTGACGTTCTATTTACAGATCGTTTTTGTCACAACAAGTGTGGCCTCTCACATTTTTTTTTTTTTCTTCCCTCATTTATCTACATGTTCTGGAAAAACTGACAGTAGTTTAATTCTAAAATATATTTCCAGGAAAGCCAAAACAGTTTTCTGAAAAGTGTGTAGAAAAAACCCTAAATCATTGCCAAGAATGGAAAGATGCTGGGTTGTTACTCATATGATCAAAACATTTTTTGGACAAAACACAGTACAAATATCCTTGTCTGTGTTTATTTTAGAAAAAAGATGTTGGTGAAGTATTCTAAAGTGTGAAAACATACCGATTTCAAATCAGTATATATAATGTTACCTCATTTTTGTAAAAGCAACCAAAAAATACACAGGTAAGTCTAAAAGGTAGTCTCTGTATGGTGTAGGTCTAAGAGAGATTTTATTTTATTTATTTAAATTTTTTTAAAAAAAAGAGATTATTTATTTATTTATTTATTTGAAAGAGAGAGAGAGAGAGTGAGCATTAGAGGGGAGAGGGTCAGAGGGAGAGACAGACTGACTCCCTGCTGAGCAGGGAGCATGATGGTGACTGATCCTGGGACTCTAGGATCATGATCTAAGCGGAAGGCAGCTGCTTAACCAACTGAGCTACCCAGGTACCTGAGAGATTTTCTTTTCTTTGGGTTTGTTTTCATATACTTATTTTCTACTGGGAACCTGCATTATTTTAGTAATAAGAATAACTATTAGAGATGTATATTTACAGAAAGAAGAAGATAGAGACCTTTTATTTATTTTTTTAAAAAGATTTTTATTTATTTATTTTATAGAGACCACAAGTAGTCAGAGAGGCAGGCAGAGAGAGAGGAGGAAGCAGACTCCCTGCTGAGCAGAGAGCCCGACTCGGGGCTCGATCCCAGGACCCTAAGACCATGACCCGAGCTGCAGGCAGAGGCTTTAACTCACTGAGCCATCCAGGTGCCCCGATAGAGACCTTTTAAATTAGTTTGTAATACTTTAAGATTCTAGGGTGTTGGTCTGAATTATCTACAGCATTATTTGTGGAGAATAATAATATAATTTTATTTTAATATATACTGATTCTCCAAATTTCTTTTCACGTGGGGCCAAGAAAGATGGTCCAGTGAATTTGTTTATGGTTTTATTAAATGAATGAGAGAAAGAAAAGAAATGAGATCAAAGTCAATCTTGTTTTCTTTCTTTTCCTGGTGTTTTGTTTGGTTTTGTTTTGTTGGTGAGTGAGGAATGGTAGAAAAAGATTGCTCTAATCTGCCTAACTGATTTTTCTTTATATCATTTGACATATAATTCCTGTTTTTGATCCCTTTTGAGCAGAAAGAAGTTGACTTTGGCTTTGTATTTTCATTGGGACAAAGGAAAGTGACATGACCTGGAGCGTTCCTCTAGGTGTGCGCAGGAGCACTCCTACCCAGCCGCCTGTGGCACTTCTCTCTGGGCTTTTGTCTCATTCTGGGCCCTCCCCGGCTCTTCCCTTTGCCCCACTCTGGGAATGCTGGATTAGGAAGTGATGAGGAGGAAGCTTTTGGGGGTTTTCTAAAGTTTGTGGTTTTGAGGGTGGCCATCTTTAAAAAAAAATACAAACATAGGAAACAAGATTGAAGAAAGAATTTTTCTTGGCAAAAAGAACTAGCTCACAGCTGGTTGCAGGTAGTCCATTGGGAGGGCACAGATTCTATTTCTTGTCTACGGAGCCACATTGGAGCTCTCATGTGTAGCAATATTTTTGTCTTAAGCACTCCAGTTAAACTCTTACTTTTTTGGATTTATTGTTGCATTGTTTCAGATATCGATTATGAAGTACATATTAAATAAGATTTTCAGAGACTATGTTTTAGAACACTTTTAGGTTTACAGAAAAGGAGTGGAAAATGCTAGGTGTTCTCTCATATCCCCTAAGAATACTCCCACCTTCCCGGTTTCCTCTGTTACTAACATCTTGCATTTGTATGATTCATTTATGGCAGTTGATGAGCCAGTATCAGTGCATTCTTGTCAAAGTCCATAGATTAAATGAAGGGTCACTCTTGGTGTTGTACGTTTTATGGGTTTTGACAAATGTATAATGACATGCATCTACCATTACAGTAGCATACAGAGTAGTTTCTCTACCATAAAAATTCCCGGTGCCCCCCCCGACCCCATTCATCCTTCTCTTCCTCTCCCTGGCAACTATTAATCACTTTACTGTCTCCATAGGTTTGCCTTTTCCAGAATGTCATATAATTAGAATCATACACTATGTAGCCATTTCAGATGGGCTTTCTTTACTTAACATTTAAAGTTCCTCCATGGGGTGTGTGTGTGTGTGTGTGTGAATAGCTCATTTCCTTTTACTGCTAAACAATATTCCATAACCCGAATGTAGGAGTTTGTCTGTCCATTCATGCCCTGAAGAACATGTGATTGCTTCTAAATTCTAGCAGTTACAAATAAAAAACTGCTGTAAACATTTGTCTACAGGTTTGTGTGTGGATTTAAGTTTTTAACTTATTTGGGTAAATAACAAAGAATACGATTGTTGCATAAAATGGTAAGTGTTTGTTTAGTTTTATAAGAAACCACCAAACTGTTTTCCAAAGTGTCTGTATCATTTTGTATTCCTGCCAGCAGTTAATGAGAATTCCTGTTCCTCCACATCTTTGGCAGCATTTGGTGTTGTCAGTGTTTTACATTATAGTCATTCTAATAGATGTGTAGGGGTATGTCAGTGTCTTAATTTGAAATTTCCTAATGACATGTGATGTTGAACCAACTCTCTTCATATGCTAACTTGCCATCTGTGTATCCTTTTTGGTGAGATGATATGGAATATTTAAAAACCAAAATATTCATTTTTTTAAATAGTAAAATGTGTTCTGTGTAGAAAAGTATAGTAAAATGAAGATAGTGAAAATTGATATATAATACCACTGTTTAGAGGAAAAGTGGTTGGTAACATTTTGGTGTTTTTTCTTTGTGCATACATCTTTCTGTGTGTGTGTGTGTGTGTGTGTGTGCATAATTCTGTAATAGTGGAATAATAATAATGGAATCATAATATTTGGACCTTTCATGTTTACTTGTACACATTAACTTTCCCTATGTCATTCTTCTAGAACAGTGGTCCTTGGCTGAATGTTAGGATCATTTGAGGGAAACTTTAAAGTTTATGATGTTTGGGCTGCACCTGGGACAGTGAAGTCCAGATCCCTGTAGATGGACCAAGGCATCATACTTTTTAAAACTTCCCAGGGGTTTTCAATTTGTAGTGAAGATTTAAAACCATTGGTCTCAATATTTAAGAAAAAATATAATTCCTCAAAGATAACATGAACTGTGATAGCCTTTTTATAAAGTTTGGAACAACCAAACAGCAACACAGGGGTCCGTGTGTGTTTGTGTGTGTAAGATGGGGGAGGAGAGAATATTAGATCGATTGATACAAGGGAAATCAAGGGAATCAAGGAAGTTTTATTAGAAACTCTTTTTTTTTTTTCCTGGATTTAGAATGTTTGTTACTTTGGGTTGAAGCAGAAGGGTGGGTTAGTGGTTGGGGGGACTGTAGATTAAATGCAGATTATTGTTAATGTCCTAGTTTTTTGCTTTGTTTTGTTTTGTTTTGTTTTTCAAGTGGTTGCTTTGTGGTGTATTATTAAAAATAAATAATTGAATGCATAAATAAAACCGGGCCCTGCACGGACCCATGATAAGATCCAAGGAATGTGATTAAACCAATTCTTTGTGCCAGAGGGCCAGTAAGGAAAAATAATAGATTAGCAAAACTATCACATTCCTCTTATAAGTGTATCTAGTAGCGTTTGATTTTCACAGTGGTTTGATACCCAGTGCCATCCAGTTGAAAAGTGAAGAAGAATGGGGAGCCTGGGTGGCTCAGTTGGTTAATGTCTGATTTTGATTTCAGCTTAGGTTATGATTCCAGGGTCGTGAGATCAAGCCCGGTGTCTGGCTCTGTGCTGGGTGGTGGAATCTGTTTAAGATTCTTACCATTGTGGATATTTTCTGTCTCTTTACAAAAAAAAAAAAAGAAGAAGAAAAGAAAAGAAATAAACAAGCTATGCCTTAGTAGCCAGAGATTTTATATACTTTTCTCTGAAATTCTGTATCCATTCTACTTTCCTCACAGAGGTCTTTCCTAATGTACTTTGTCAAAACAACAAGTATATGATGAATTTTGATGAATAATTTTTTACTTTAAGTGAACTTTTAGCTGATGTTACTTACTGTGCTTTGATTAAAGGAATCATTGGGTTATTTTTGTTCCCCATCTCCCATGTTTCTCCTGTTGGAGCACTGTGCCACAATGAGGTGCCTGAGGGTTGGCCTTTTTCTTGCAAAGTGGGTCAAAGGTGATTGCATCAAGGGAGATGGAGAAGGGCCCCTGCTGCCTGCGTCTCCTCAAGCAGCTCAGCTGTAGTGATGAATACATGTACAGGTAAAGGATCTGGAAATTAATTCTTTGAAGAGTGCCTATGCCAGAGTAAGCCCAGAGGTATCTGTGTTTTCACAGTTTGCATTCCAGGAGGATGCAGAATGATCTTTGGGGCAAAGGAAGCATATGAGAATGCATATAAATGTGTGTATGTGTATATACACGTATACAGACTTATCAGAGCACTTATACAAATGTGGAATTATCATTTATATTATCTGAGCCTTTAAAAATCTGCTTTGTATGATTTCAGTATACATAAATATGAATATATACCCTTTATAAACAAAAACATATATGTAGATTGGGCAAAATACTCAGAATTTAAGTTTATTTTGAAATAATTTCAGACTTAGGAAAATGTTGTAAGAGTCACACAACAATTCTCTTATTCCTTTACCTGGATTTGCCAAATGCTAAGATTTTACCACATTTATTTTCTCATTCTGTATTAATATAATTTTTTTCTGGACCCGTAGGGGGTATGTTGAAATATTTACCCCTAAATGCTTCAGGGTGTCTTCCTAAAACCCAGGATATTCTGTTACGTGCAATGGTCATAGTCAGGAAATTAACACTGATAAGCTGTAGATGGTGTTCACACTTTACGAGTTGTCCCCAAATGTCACACATTTTCCCTTGTCCCTGGTCCAGTATCTAACCTGGCATCATGTGTTCATTCTAGTTAACCTGACTCTTGAATTTCCTCTGAACTGTAATAGTTCCTTTGTCTTTCTTTGCCTTTCATAGTCTTGACATTAAAAAAAAAAAATACTTATTTATTTGTCAGAAAGAGAGAGTGAGAGTGCACAAGTAGGGGGAGCAGCAGGCTGAGGGAGAAGCAGGCTCCCCGCTGAGCAGGGAGCCTGATGCGGGACTTGGTCCCAGAACCCTGGGATCATGACCTGAGCTAAAGGCAGATGCTTAACTGACTGAGCCATCCAGCTGCCCCGATCTTGACATATTATTTTTATTTATTCATTTTTTAAAAGATTTAATTAATTAATTTGAGAGAGAGAGTGTGTGAGAGATAGAGATCATGAGCAGGGAGGGGGGTAGAAGGAGAAGCAGACTCCTTTAGGCAGCGGGGCCGGTACGGGACTCGATCCCAGGACCCTGGGATTATGACCTGAGCGGAAGGCAGACGCTTAACTGAGGCCACCCAGGTGCCCTGATCTTGACAGTTGAGACTACAGCTTGGTTATATCTACTCGATTATAGGTAGTCAGATACATTCACTGTTGCAACATGTGATTAAAAAAAAATGAGAAGAGAATGAGAGAAACAAGAGAAGCTATTGGTTGCGTAGCAGAAGTTAAGGACTGACAGTAGTGAGTCAAACTGATTGTGATTTTTCATTTTTGAAACTAATACTGTTATCAGGGAGATGGGGTGATGATAACTGAAATTTGTGGAAACATGAATATAGATGGTCTTCTCTTTATTGCTCAGAGATCTGGAGGAGAGAGTTGACGGAAGATAATGCCCTATAGATCCCTCTCCCTGCATGCAAGGAGAGATACAGTGGGAACAGAAAGTAACTTTCAAAAACAGTATGTTTTTCTAGAAAAGTGGAAGTGATTTTTCTGGAGCTGGAAATGCGAAGACATGAAAATAAAGTCAGTGTATACGTAACATCTATTTCATGTTCTGAACTGCCCAGGAGATGGGGCCACGGGTAGAAAGACCTGGGGGATCTTGATTTAAATGTTGATTTGTTTGTAGTGGGTCTGCAGAGGGAGTCCAAAGAGCACAGTTTTGATTTGAGGTTTGAAACTTGGTCATTGACTCCTCTGAACTTTCTGATTTAGTTTGCAAGTACAGATATCCTCTTTAAAGATAACAGGTAGTTAGGACAATTGCCCAGTTTTGTCCTCCATTTGCAAACAGTTTCTCACTGCCATGGATCTGTAATCTGATGTCTTAAATTACCACCCATATGGAGAATACATTATGGGCGGATATATATGCACATGTTATAGCACCTCTTTTTTGAAGAGCTGAAAACTTCACCCTGAATTTTAAAACTATCCATTTTGACAGGAAAGGCGTGATATCAGAGAAAGCAGAAGTCTTTGAGTTTTGGATTCTGTGTTTTACTTCCAACCCTGGTTGATTGACTGTGTACCTCGGTTGTCCAATTGGAAAATGGGAAAATAACAAATTAGCCTTCAAGTGTGTAGGCAAAAGTACTGCCTTTGGTTTCCTCCCGGATCCATTATGTAATGATACATTAAGAATATCAAAATGATGAACGGGAAAGAAGGAGAACTAGGGAGACAGTTGGCAGTATGGTAAGGGGAACAAATTGCTGGTGGAGATTCACTTTAATAAACAGAACATTTAATGACATGAACCCGATGTCAGTTCTCTCTCAGTTAAGCCTCTAGGTTGACTTTGACTGTGTGGTAAACAGAATATGTATTGAAGGTATTCAATATTAACAGCATTGGTGCAACTTGGTTGTTGAAAACCAAGTGGTGAGAATGGTGGTTATGCTCGATTTGAAAAATCTCGCCCATGCCCCTTCTGGTGAGGCCAACGAATTTACAAACCCTGTAGGAATTTCTAGAGTGAAGCATGAATGTGGACTTCTCCTCAGGGACTAGGATGTCAGTCAGAGGTGTCTGTGTGAGGAGGAGGGCAAGGAATTTATAGGACAGTTCTTGAAATTTCATATCTGTTAGGCAGACCTGGGAGCTTGGAGTTAGCCAGATAGTGCTTTATTTTTATCCGCATTTTACTTTCTGCATTTCAAATATGAGATTTTTGAGAAATGGGAAAAAAGTATTAAGGCTTTGCAGTGCAGGGTATTTTGGTTGACTACTGAGTGCTTTTAAAAACTTGCACATAGCATCTGTGATCGGCTCTATGAGAATTTATAGCATAGCACTTTGTTTCTCCTGTCATGACTTTTGTGGGAAAATGTTTTCATTCACTGTGCTTGGTGATTTGCAGCAGATCACCCACATTTTGTTTTGTTTATAACCGGTTAATGCTTTGTAAAATGATACATTTGGACTTTGAGGATGGTGGTTTTCATATGTGTTGAAATCACTTTGAATCCATTTCAAGAAGATACAGCCTATCCTTCCGTTTGGTTCTTATTAACTGCTTCCGAGCCTGCACGGATAGCTAAGCAAAGCATGTAATGTGTTTCTCTGAAGTTCAACTGTGCTCCTGCCCGAGCTTCCTGAAAGCAGAGACAGCCGTGAGCTCGTGGTGATGAAACCTGTTGGATTTCTGGAGGAAGCAGTGGAGTCTTTGGCTTGTTAACTAGCAATGATTCAAGTCTTGCAGATTGTGAAGGAGCTGGTGACACCATCGAGGCAAAAAGCAGCCCGAGTGAAGGAAGGTAGGAACATCGTCAAATGAACAGCCGGAGCACTCAGGGGTTTTTACAAATGTCGACCTAAAGAACAGCTTTATAAGAAAGGAGTTTTGAGGTTTTTTGCTCTTCTTATATAATGGTACTGAAAAGGATCAGGTAATGGCATAACTGTAAACCCATCTTATTATTCCGATTTTTAAATGGCAAATTAGAAGCATATCTTCTTATTAAAAGGGATGAAGGAGAGGTTATGACATATCTACTGCAGTAGTATTTTTCACACTGGAAAAATCCTCTTTTATTATGTATTTTGGAGGAGGGAGAATAATTTATATAATCCTCTTCTTAATTTTAAAATATAAATGTTCATGGCAGAAATCAGAAAGGAACAAGCTAGGATTCTTCCTGTAGCAGGGCAAAAGAACTAGATGGTTCTTATTTGTGTGGCCAGCTGATGAAATAATAGTTACAAATATTAATTCAGCCACTGAATGGTAGGGTTTTTTTTGCCTTTTTCAGTGAATAGTTACTTTTTTCTGTTTAGGATTATATGCTTAATCAATGCTGCTTATATTTAAGATAGTTTTATATTTATAGCCTGTGTCAGTTTGGGCTATGTTGAAATCCATTTTCAGAACCTTTCTAAGTTGCACGTCTGACTTACAGATCTTAAAATGAACTAATGCAGATATACCTTTGAAGAAGTAGTTGTGTTTTTGCCTTTTTAAACATTTGAAATAGTAACTCTCCAAAATGACAATTGGGAATTGACTTAACAAACATAAGTTTATAAACTTAGTTTATAATGCTGTCAGTTTCATGAATTTAATCTATGATTTAAAATCAGTCAGTTGATAAATTTGTATATCAGCTTTTTCACATGTAAAAGATGTAGCATTCTGTCTTTATATGATTCAAATAGCATAAATATACCTCAGATAATATAAAATACAGATTATTTTGGATTTTTAAAAAAACTTGAGATGATCTGTGTTTGAAGTAGATCTTATGAGATTCCTTAAGTCTTGTGCAACATTATTTGGGGTGAAGGTATGAAATGATATTGTGACATATACTATAATTAGCCACATGTAGAGTACTATAGCTGAAAGAAACCCTAGCCCATCTTGTCTTTTCTTCATTTTATGGAAGGACATGGTATTTAAATGGACAAAAATGCATGTCAAAAGGCAGAGAAACTGTTGTTATTTACCTTTGAAAAAATAATATTTAGGATACTTTACAATTACCTCCTGTTTTCTACTTTATTTCTTCTTTTTGTTCTATAATAAAAAGTACTGTCTTCCTATCTCTGAATAGCAGTATTCTAACAATTAGGCATTTAAAAAAGCCGACTGCTTTTACTAATTCAAGGGAATATAAATTAGTTAATTTAACTGCAATCTGTTTGAAAATGTCAGATTCATATGGTTTAACCTTTACAGATGGATTTTTTTTTATTGGAATGTTTCTTCTAGTTTATAAGTTTTTGGTCATAATCATAATTACTTGGAATACACCCAGGGGAAAAAAGTAGTAATATTCTTGTTTTTCGGAATGCATATACATACACAGCATAATCATATTTGATAGGAAATGCCATATGAATATAGAAAAAATAGTACTAAAAGATGCTATATACTAAAGTAGTAGAACAGCTTCGGTTCTTAGATTCTTTTTCTTATTTTTTTTCAGGCAGAATTTTCTGTGACCAGGAAAAACAGAGGCAGATTGTATATGGATTTTTTTTCATAGACACTTCTTTTTTTCAAACCTATTCTGACAGTTTTTTAATCATTTAGCTAGTATATTTACTGTTAGTTTTATCCTTTTGTAAAATATTGTTACATTTTACCAATTTTCAATATTGATAAACTGAGAAAAACAAAGTTCTATAAACAAATATGAAGCAATGACCTATAAAAAGAGAGTTTTTAAACTAAATTCTTTAAAATACAGTATGAATTTGGATGAATTAGACAAATTTCAGAGTATTTGGTCACATTCATGTGAGCAAATAGTATGGAAAAATTGCTGTGTGAAGGAAAGTATCAAAGTTGGGGATGAAATATTTATGTTATGATAAATAGTTTGAAAATTTTTCATAAATTCGTTTTCCTTGACTATAAATAGGACTCAACAGTTTGGTGAAGGATTATCTTGAGGAAGGAGGGGAATTATGCAATATTCATGAATATTTTCTTTAAAATTTTCAAAATATCTGCCAAATGACTGTTCTGTTATTTAGTTGAAGTATCCTAACCTACCCAGCACTTAGTGAAATACATGCTTAGAGTTCATGTTAATGTTCTTTAGGAAACTTAGAGTTTTGCAGCAGTTAGCATTAAAAGGAAGGAGAGAACTAGTAATGTTATTCGAAGGGTAATTTTAGTGGATCTACATTCTTTTTTCCAATAATGCATTGGGGAGGCAATGGAAGTGATTGACATTTGTAAGATGGTTGAAATGGATAGGCATGGATGTTTTGTGATACAACCTTGGGCAAAATAAAGGAAGACTAAGCAAAGAATAAGGGGTCTTTGGAAAAGTATTCTTGCCTCATTGGAGAGAAGGTCCCATATACATGCACATGCTCACTGGTTTGTCCATTCATCAATCTCTCATGTATTTATTCTTAAAGCCCTTATCAGGTGTCCACTATTTGCAGGTCACTGTGTTATTCACTGGGGACACAAGAAAAGATAGCATCCCTGCTCATGCCTGGGGCATAGTACACTCTCAGCTGTTTGTTGAATAAATGAGTCAGTCAGTGAATGGAAGAATATACATTTGTTAAGATGAACTATTCTGAGAGTTAAAGCAGTGTGTTCTTGTAGACCAAAGAAAGGGATGGAGTGAGCAATTTATGCTAAGTGGAAGCACAAAGTGTCACAGTTTTCCTCTTGAATGTCCTGGTGAGGCTCCATCTTCAGGGCCACGCTTGAGTGGATTGGGAAGGCTCAGTACCATGGAATGACTCGAGTAAAACTGTACAGTCTGTTCAAATGTACATGAGGCACACATGCAAGCATTGTGGCCGTGTAGTAGTCAGGGGCCTGGTTTTCGCCTTTAGAAGCTTCATGTCTGTTTGGATAAAAATATTTAAATAATAACGTGTTTCCCTATCTTGTAAAACGGAAGTCTGCTAAATATAAGTATGGTTCAAGTTCTTTAATTAAAATGTTTTTTTGTAGGGTGCAAAAGCTGATGACCATGTTTATTAAAATTATTCTTATACAATGGAATACTATGCAGCCGTCAAAAGAAATGAAATCTTGCCATTTGCGATTGAAAGTGAAATAAGTCAATCAGAGAAATACAATTATATGATCTCTCTGATACGAGGAATTTGAGAGTCAGGGCAGGGGTTTGGGGGATAGGGAAGGAAAAAATGAAACAAGATGGGATCAGGAGGGAGACAAACCTTAAGAGACTCTTAATCTCATAAAACAGAGTGTAGTTGGGGGTTGGGCGGTAGGGAGAGGGTGGTTGGGTGATGGACATTGAGGAGGGTGTGTGCTATGGTGAGTGCTGTGAAGTGTGTAAACTTGATGATTCACAGACCTGTACCCCTGGGGCAAATAATACATTATATGTTAATAAAAAAAGTATTCTTAGAGGAAGAGTAGATTTAGAATGACACCTGTTAGTAAAACCTAAGAGCTTTGGTATCCTTCTATTCCTACTTTCATGCCTTAATACCTCTCCTCTAGATTATTTAACTAGCCTCCTCACTCATTTTATTTCATAAACATTCACTGAACACTTATGACTTCTTAGATGGAAGGATCCAGTAGCCTCAAGAAATGCATGTGCAATAGCAAGAGACAAAAGTCAGTAATTACAATGGTATGATAGGTGTTATGGTAGACAGAGTGTCGTGGGAACCCCACAGGGAACAGGCCCTCATTTGGTAATTAGAGCAGAGGAATTAAACTCTTAGTGAAGTGACAGATGTTTTCACTTGAGCCAAGTATCAGAGGATGCATAAAAAGCTAGCGAGCTGGGGCATGGAGTGGCGGAGAGTGTGAACAAGCATCCTGAGCAAAATATACAGTAGAGGGGAGCTCAGGTAGCCAGGCGTGGGAGGCTTACATTCCAGGTGAAGAAGTTTGCAAACTTTTAGATGATTGTGGGAGAAAGTGAGAAGAGTGGCCATGTTGTATTCGGTCATTTAACCCTGTATTCCATCCTTCCCTTGCTATGTGAAATAGCTTTCTGAAAGTTTTCTCGGAACATGGAATTTGAACTTACTGTGTATTTCTAGCTGTCTTACCGGATCTCTCCGTGCAGCCTCTGTGTCAGCTCTGCACAATGCTGGTTGTTTCTGACGCGCTGCTCCAGGAGGCTGGCGGGTCCTTTCCCTCCTCCAACAAGTAGCTCTCTTACCAGGTCAGCCGACGAGGCTCCAATGCCACCCCTCCAGGAAGCATTCCCTAACTTTCTCCCCTCACCCTTCTAGGTCGGAATTAATCATTCCTTTGTATTCTCTTAGCATTTTACTTTGGCCTCTTATTATACCTTTAACATTCTCTACATTTGGTTATATTTGTTAAGTTGATCAATGTTAATGGAAATAGTTGACCTTGTACAGTGTGGGAGTTAGGCGTCCCAACCCCCACACAGATGACAATCTACATATTACTTCCGACTCTCTGAAACTTGAGTACTAACAGCCTACTGTTGGCCGGAAGGAAGCCTTACCAATAACATAAACTGTCGATTAATATATATTTTGTGTGTTACAGATATTATACACTGTATTCTTACAATAAAGCTAGAGAAAAGAAAATGTTATCAAGAAAATCATAAGGAAAATATACTTACAGTACTGTTCTGTATTGATACTGTAAGTGTACCTCATCTGTTTATAAGATGAATCATCCGTGAGTACCTACATCAGTATTGCCTTATATGATACAGAACATTGTAGCTTGTCTTACTAACACTAGATGTCAAAAATGGAAAGATAAGTGGAAAAGAAACTCCTGTCAGGTGTAACGATTCATGCATTGATAATCAGAAAGCAGCAGTATGATTGCTTTATGGTAGCCTAGTGTAATCAATATGATTGCTTCATGGGAACCTAGACTGTACGCTAATGAATAAATCATCTAAAATTTTTATGGCATACAGTGTTATGGTCATATTCTTGATACAGTATAGGCAACATTGTTAGGTTTTTAAAGAAAAAGCACTTACCTGTGATGCTAGACTGATAGGTAGTTCCTTCAAGCATACTATAATGTAATTCTTTGAAAAGAAAGTTATAAACAGTAAGGAAACTAACACATTACTGATTTCATACTAAATATCGCTCACCTTACGCTTGTCTAAGGCTAGGCTATCCTCTTCCATATGAGTCTTGCACACGATGCTCTACATGATGAATACTTAGGTGATGATGATGACCCAGTTCTTGCCCACAGCTCTTGCCTACAGTTACTAGACATTCACATGAAGACACACATTCACAACAGATACGTTTATTAGCTATATGACATGATGATTATTTACTGTTTATGAAGTGGAAGTGGGTCATCATAGGAGGTCTTCATCCTCATTGTCCTGACACCAAGTAGGCTGAGGAGGAAGAGCAAGCAGGGGTCTCCTTGGTCAGCTCTGTCGTAAATCCTGTGAATCATGCACAACATCTGGATACAGTTTTCTCCTGTAAGAATTTATTGTTTTGATCTTGATGGCTTTTATGGCTTTTTCCTATAATGACGATGGCATCTTCAATAGTGGAATATTTCCAGACTTTCATAATGTTCTTCTATCTCTTGTCCGTAGTGATAACAATCTTTTCTTTAGCGTGCTGTGTAATGAGCCTTCAAGGTCCCTATGACCACCGTGTGGAGGCGGAGTTAGAGATGTGTTTGGAGGCGAGTAGACCACTTCGACACCTCTGGTGTTGAACTCATGGGGTGCTGGATGGCCAGGGTCATTGTTCAAAAGAACTTCAAAAGGCAGTCTTTTAGTGGCAAGGTACTTCCTCACTTCAGAGACAAACCTTCGGTGGAACCAATCCAGAAAAAGAGTTCTCATCGTCCAGGCCTTTTTGTTGTACCACGCAGAAACTGGCAGCCGATGTTTATCTTTTCCCTTCAAGGCTCAGGCTTCATAGGTAAGGACACTCGGATCATAAGCCTGACTCCATTTGCACGAAACAGTACGGTTAGCCTGTCCCTTCCTTCCTTAAATCCTGATGCTCATTTCTCTTCCTTACTAATAAACGTCCTTTGTGGCATTCTCTTTTTTTTCTTCTGGGGAGGTGGGGGAGGGGACTTGCATTTAAAACCAGTTCAGGCAGATCTCCTGTCTCCTCAGTGATTTTCTTAATGGTATCTGGAAACTCGTGGTCTGCTGCCTGTTGGAGAGTAGAAGCTGCTTCTCCTGTTATCTTGACATTTATTAAGCCAAACCTTTTTCTAAAATTACTAAACCATCCTTTGCTGGCATTAAATCATCTGACTTTAGTTCCTTCATCCTCTTTTTTTCTTTAAGTTATTACATGATGACTTTGCTTTTTCTCCAGTCGTATTAGGCTCTCTATAGGTATGCCTTTCTTACAGCAATTCTGCACCCACATAAATGCTGCATTTTCAATCTGAGATAAAACGTATTTCATAAAAAGTGCACAGTTTTCATGTCTGGTGGCATAGCTGAGGCAATGGCTTAACAGATTTCCTTTTCTTTTCATTCTTTTCTTTTTTTTTTTTTTACAATGGTCCTTATGCCGGATTCATTTCTCTTGCAGTGGCGTGGACCTGCACTTGCAGGCCTCAGTCTAGGGTACGTGTCAAGCAGTTGAACGTTTCCTTGTGATGTCCTGACTGTTCCCTGCTTGGTGGGTGCGCTTCCAGCATCACTACTGGCACTTCGTGTAGGTCCCATGGTGCTACTCAGAGTTGACGGGATGGAACTAAATGTGATGAAAAATAGGCGAGAACCACCCGAGATTACTTTTTACTGCTGTATGCAACTCATAGGCGAGACGGACTCCTCATGTGGAAGTGATGAGCATCACGTGGTTGGCATTTTACGTGGACACTTGCAACACTTGAACTCACCACAGTAGCAGCAGGGGGTGGTTATGAAGTTATTACAGTGGTACAGTTCATTTTATGCAATTATGTTTAATACTGCATCTTTTTTTTTTTTTTTTTAAAGACTGCATCTTTACATTTGTTTATATTAGATTGTGAATGGTGCCCTTTATGGTCTGTAAGTGTGTGCAGATGTTTTGATAAATTTTAACTTTTTTTATTATAGATTTATATATATTTTATGGTAGTAAATGATAAAATAGACTAGTATCTACATATATTTCATACATCCATAGCACACCTTTTTAAAAATTTTTTTTCTGTATTTCTAGGCTATGCTGTTCATCTGTGAATTTTTTCAGATTGCCTCAGATCTCCAAGAAGTTTTCCTGTGTGTTTATTGAAGAAAACCTGTGTAGGACTAACTCAAACCCATATTGTCCAAGGGTCAACTGTAAATGTTACGGATCTGAACGTTTTTGCTTCCATTCTGTCTTTTAGCTGTGTTTTAGAAAAGAGTTAAGATTTCCGGCAGCTGATCTTTAGATAAATGAAATATCCTAGCTAATGACTTAACTGTGGGCAGGGAAAGGTTTGGTTTCTTTTGAGGTGTTTTGTAGTATCTGAGATAATGGTTTTCAGCTGATAGGTAATGATTTTCTGCTTATATTTAAAACACACATATTTTGCTGCACATGTTGACTAAGCTGAAAAAACTGAAGTCAGAGCATCTGGTATTCTTTTTTGTTTTAAAGATTTTATTTATTTTAGAGAAAGAGAGAGAGAGAACATGCATGCGTAAGTGTTGGGGGGAGGGGCGGAGGGAGAGGGAGAGAAAGAATCTCCAGCAGACTCCCTGCCCAACCCAGAGTCGGACCCGGGGCTCCATCCCAGGATCCTGCCATCAGGACCTGAGCCAAAATCAGGAGTTGGCCGATTAACTGACTGAGCCAGCCGGGTGCCCCAGCATCTAGTATTCTTGACTTTGTTGTTCGTTTGAAGTTTTTTTTAAAGATTTACAAAGAATTTCAAGCTGTTGGCAAAAAAAAAAAAAAAAAAAAAGCTTAATGAAAAGTTGAGAAATGAATACTTGTGGCAAACGCTGTTCATTGTCTACCCCGTATCCACTCAAATCTTTCCTAATGACAAGATGGTGATTTTGTTTGGAGTGATATTGTGTTCAGTTAAAAAAACAAACCAATTAAACTCTATTTTCTGAGGTGGAAATAAAAGGCTGCGGGAGATTCTGGGAAAACTTTGCTTTTTGAGACAGTTGTCATCTCTGCTTCCTCTTACATCTTTTGTTTGTTTGTTTCCTACCTGGAACGTGAATGGAATTTCTGGAGTTGTAGCAACCATAATGTGACCATGAGGAAAGAAATGTAGAAGTCTGGTCTTTTGTGAAACCAACGGGACCAGTGAGCCACCTGGTTTTGTATCACCTTTACCTACCTCTAGACTTCTTAGTTTATTACTTGAAGTCAAAGCAATCCTCACAAGTATGTGTCCAATCTGATAAAAAATAAGAGGCAAAAGTGTATCTTTTAAATAGCAGAATTTCTTAAATGCAACTCAAGCCCTGTTACAGTCTGTTTTGTTTTTTGTTGAGGTTGGGTAGTCTTAATGAAGAGTAGCATTTATCCTAAGTTAAAACACAGATGTGGCCATTATAGTAGGATGAGAGGGAATCAGAAGACCTATGATCTAGTTCTACCATCATGTGACTTTAGGCAAGTCAATGAATGTCTCTGTGTCACTGAGTTTTCCATCTATTCTATTATGAGGTGTCCCCTAAGATCTCAGAGAGCACTGACATTCATATTCTGTTACTTTTCTTAAAGCCATTTTCCCCTTTCTGGTAACCTCTTAGGTTAAAATAGCAGATTCATAATGCCTACCTGGCTATCTTCACTTTTTCTACACACACACATAGTAAATTGGGTTGCAGAAATCTTAGAAGGTTGTGTAATTGGCTTAAGTATAAAAAGCCTTCAGAAGTTTTTCCCAACTTACTGTTATGTTGATACACTATAATGTGAGTGATTTAACGAAGAGAAAGGCAGCACAAAAGAGGCTAATTTAGGTCATGGACTGTATTCGAGGAGATTGGGGTTTCAACCCTGCAGTTGGTTTCCACCTACTAGCTGTGTGACCTTTGGCAAGTTACTTAATGTCACTGTGCATCAGATTCTTTATCTGAAGTAGGGATGATGACAGGATGTACTTCATAAGAGTTGTGAGGATTGAGATGAGGATTGATAGAAAGGACCTGCGTAGTGGCTGGCATGTAGTGAGAGCTGCGTGTAAACTGCCATTAGTGTTCTCATTAGTTCTCTTTCCTTTTTTGTTTTGTTGTCATTCTTATTGCCATTGATGCTGCGCTCTTGATATGTTATTTGGCTACTAACTTGCTTACAGGTGTTTGTGTCCAGGATAGAACACAGCGTTCTTTGTGCATAGTGGACAGACTCAGTATCTTTATAACAGTTTCTTTTCATTTATACTTGGACAGCTTTAAATAGTTCATTTATTCTTTAAATTTAGGTATGTATTATTTGAAGTCAAAGTCGTGTGTGTGTGCTGTGGGCAAAGTTAATTGATACAAGTTTTATCGAAACTTTGTGTCAGGGAAGTATATTTCTATGTACAGATCTTAAATAATATTACCTGTTTTAAAAGATACTGTTTTAAAGAAACACGGATTCATTTTATTGTTCATTGGTCCAACGTGTCACTGTCTTAACTATGGTAAAGAATTTCAGAAGTAATGCAGTGAATTTTGCAATCACTCGTTGCTTAAAACTCTGAATTATTTGCAAAGTTTTCTGTAGGTTGTTTAAACTTAAAATTGAGTGCAGTGGACATCCTGAGTAACTTTCCTTTCTTGCTTTGCAGTATGGTTGTCCTCTGTAGTAATTAAGAGCATCATCTGAACTCTATCCAACATGTACACTAGCCACTAGTGCATGGTTATTTAGACTTCAACAACTTAATAACTTACATAATTAAAGTTAAGGAAAAAAAAATTCAGCTCCTCGGTCATGCTAGCCACATCGTAAGTGCCCAGTAGCCATGTTGCAGAAAGTTCTTTTGGACACCACGGGATAGATTGTATAGTGAGACTGCCTGGGCTTGTATCTTGAATCGGCTACCTTCTAGTCATGTGACTTTGAACAAGTTTATTAATTTTCCTGTGCCTCAGTCTCCTCACATGTAAATTTGTATCAATAACAGCAGACAAAAGTTCTCAGAAGGTTGTTAATGAGGAATAGATGAATCAACATTTGTAAAGTGCTTAGAACAGCCCCTGGCACATAGTAGCTATGTGTTTGTTAAATAAACAAATATGCATGGTGTATTAGATTTATCATGCTTTGTAGTTAGTAATGTGTAGTGATTATATTTTTGTCCTTAATGTATTTTTTCTATTGCCTATTTGAGAAAAAAATTTATATATACCAACCCGTTTGGGTGCATTTTTCATTTTTATATTGGACCACCGTGTTGAGTAATGTTTCTGTCATGCATTTTAGCTTAAAACTTCGTTGTGAGTGTTCATTGCTCTCAGGTTGAAGCGGAGTCTCCTTTGTTAGGCATTTTGGGAGTTCCATGGGCCTGTCCCAACTCACTACCATCAATTCCAGCCCTTTGTTCCATTTTTTAAGTTAACCGCTGCCTTACTTGTTAAAAATACTTAATGGCGATGGTTTCACTCTTGAAATGGTATAGAAGCTCTTCCCAGAATGTGCATGTAGTGTTAGGGTCTGTGCGTTCAGTAAATGCTTAGAGTATGCTTGTTGCATAAAAGAATCTTCAGATTTTTGAAATGCAATCAGTATTGCTATTAATATCAAAACACATTTGTTCGCGTAATCTCTGAAGTAAAGGGAATTCAGAACCCCTTCCACCATCTGTGATGTCGGTATCCGGAATGTGCTCCATCGCGCGGGACTCTGCCACTGGTCTGTGTTCGTCTCAGTTGGGAGGGGCCTGGGTAATAGTTCTTGTCGCTGTAGGTCTCTACGTTACAGTGTGGTGACATGAAAAGCAGCCTTTGGTGACACATTTGGTGATTTTCTGGATGATACATTTTTAAAGGATGCAGATTTTATCTTGGTTTCCTCACTTCTTTAAGTGATCTTCCACACTCTTCGGTCTGCTGTTTGTCTCTCTCTGTGTTTTTCCTGATTGGACTCAAGTGCCTATCAGAGGGATATAACAAAGGGGGGAAAAAATAAAATCAAAAGGAGAAAATACCATCTCATATAACAAGGAAAACTTTTTTTTTGGTTTTGTTTTTTTATAATAATGACATCTAGTATAATTTATTTTCCCCTTTAAACAGGTTATTATCTCCATAAGAGGAAAAAAGTGTAAAAACTTGAGTGGAAACTTCTGCTGTGGAATGGTGTGTGCCTGCGATGGAAGGTTGTGCGCAATGTCTCTTACTACAAGTTGCTTCATGTGAGAGAATAGCAGAGGCAGTCCGTGATCATCTCTGGATTGGTGCATTTTCAAGTGTGTGTGCTGTCACAAATGCACGTGCAAGTGACCATGTGTTGTACGTTATATCATGGAGTAAAGAGTGGTTATAATGAAACCAGTGACATGAGTCAGATTTATATGTGGTCTTGCAGTGTCATTGGAAGTTCTCAGACATCTCTTCTAAGACACCGATTCAATAGCCTCTGTTGCTTTGTTGGGGTCTTTCGAGATGGCATGGGGCCATAGCTGGGAACTGGTAGGATAGAGGTTCTAAGTTCTACCAGACAATGATTTAGAGTAACCCTTTGCATGGATCTCTGCTTATTCTCCTATAACATATGTACTCATGCTTGCTTCCTAAAGTGCTGTGCCTTTATTAAGCTGTGAGCTTCATGAAGGCAAGGACCACAATTCATTCATTATGTTAGAGAAAAGTTAATTCTGAGGAATGCAGTGGCTCATGAACTTGCCTGGTATTTGTTTCTCTATAGCTTATTAGCAAAGTGATGAATGCACATATGGATAATAGATAATTGGGATGTTTAATCAGTTACCTAATGACTGACTGAGGGGATTTGATTCTTACTTTGTATTATTTTATTACTGAAACAGACTTCCAAGTCGATATTATAAACATTCTCTAGAGAACAATTAGGTTTGCAATGAGTTATTTTACTTAGAATGCTGCTTGGAATTAAATGTTTATTTGTACCACCATCTTGCTATACTCTAAGTGTAATTTAAAAGCACTGCAGTGTCTTCATTCAGGTAACTTGTTACCCTTTAAAAATGGGCTGCTCCACTATTGTTTCTCTTACATTTGGCAGTCACCAGATGCAGTAATTAATAAAGGTCATTATGCTACTTAGTCGTGGAGAGCCTTTAATGACTATTACCTGAACATATGCTGGTTTCATCATTGCATTTACCAAAAACATCCAACACAGTATAGATGCTGTACTTTGGAAATCTGACTTAGGCTAATCTAAATTACTATGTAAGAACATTTTAAAATTCTTTAAATTTTAAATAATTAAGGGAAAGCTCTTATCTTTTTGTAAAGTGAACAATCAAAAATGTCAGCGAAACACTTTTAGAATGGTTATACGTGGTAAGTCTGGCATTCTCTGGGCTGAATTCTCAGTGTCTAGGAATTTTTTGTGCAGAATTGGGTGGGGGGAAGCAGTGACTTTCTCATGCATTCTGCTTATCCTCTGAAATCTTGACTGGAAATGTGGGGTTTGGAGTGGAGTTGAAAGAAAAGAAAAGTTCATCCAGACTCTGCTGGGAGAAGGTTGAAGAGTGAGACTTGGTATATTGATTATGGGTTTTTCAAAAGTAGAACCAAGTATTTTTTTAAATTTTGAAATAATTACAGTGCTACAATTGGCATATACTACAATTGAAATAATAGAGCACAGCAAGTAGCAAAACATCGTACTGAGAGGTCCTATGTACCTTTCACCCATCCCCTGCCATGAGAACATGTTACAGATCTGTAGGTAAATATGAAAACTGGCATACTGACATTGTTGCAACTTAACAGTTCTGCTTGCATTGTGTGTGTATTGTGTAGCTTATGTATAGATTTGTGTGACCACCACGCCTGCAATCAGGCAGAATGGCTGAAAGTCCAGGGGGAGGGTACACTCTGCAGGGTACTTACAGGGGTAGAGTGATGCCTTGAGTAACTCAGCTCTTTTCATTTTTCTCTTCCATCACACTCAGTGTTTGTCCTGATGTTTGCAAGATAGCTGCTGCATCTCCATCCTTAGGTCCAAGAGCCAGACCAGAAGAAAAAGGAAAAGGGGAAACCCAGCATGGGTGTCACATGTATAAAGAAAGCATAAGTGTTTCCTTAAACTGCCAGCCAGAACTGTATCACATGGCTGCCTAAGTAGCAAGTATTTTTTAACTTGAAAGATTGTTACTGAAAAGATTTGGGTAAAAGATGATGGTAAGGGCAGTGTAGGAATATTGGATAGGCAACTAGCAGTGTTCGTTGGGGAATGCAGATTTAAAAAGCGTTGAAAAAAAAAAGCAATGAAATATCATGTGTACCTAAGACTGGCTGAACTGAAAAAATATGAATAATGTTCAGAGTGATGAAAGGTACTAGCATACTTTTTGGGTGTACCTTTTTGGTGGGCAATTGTGGTATTCTTCATCAGAATTAAAAATAGTGCTTCATCTGGCCCATCATTTCAAACCTGTTACTCTGTTTTGTAGAACACACTGTTCTTGCATATGTACATAAAGACCTGTGGCATTGTTTATATAATATGAAACCTCCTGAAACTATCTGAATAACTATCAGGAGAAAGATTAGTACAAAATCTTATATCCATTCAGTGGAGTACAGTACAGCCAGCCATTAAAAATAATGAGCTCGGGGGGTGCCTGGGTGGTGCAGTTGGTTGAATGAACTGCACCGAAACCGACCCTTGGTTTCGGCTCAGGTTGTGATCTCAGGGTGGTGAGATCAAGCCCTGTCTTGGGCTCCCTTCTCAGTGGGGAGTCTGCTTAGGATTCTCTTTTTCCCTCTGCCTCTCTCCTTGCTCATGCTTACGTGTGCGTGTACTATCTGTAAAATAAAGAAATCTTAAAAAAAAAAAGTTTGATTTGTATGAACGGATCTGGAAAATAGCCATGAGATATAGTGAGTAGAAACAAATTATGGAATAGTGTGCATAGTTTGGTTCTGTTGCCTGCCCACTGGTATGTATGGATGTGTTTATGTATGTGTTCTTCTGTACGAGTGCGTGCGTGCATATGTGTGTGTGTGTGGTATGATTATATCTGTTTTGGAATATGCAGAAGAAAAAGATTTTATAGATAACACCAAAAACAGTTAACACTGGGAAGTGGGTTCGGGAAGGCAGTATGTGGGAGAGAGATTTTACTTTCTTTATACCCATCTGTATTGTCTGACTATTTTATAAGTATGTAATAACTGTTCGGTTGGGAAATGAAGTGTTCTATAATGTAATTTTTTTGGATGCTTGAAGTACAAACTTTCATTTTAACTTTCTGGATGAAACTACTTAAATTTTTATTTTGCCATTTTATGCCATAGAGAATTCTAAATATTTTTTCTGAGTAACTCAGGATCTAATGAGATATTTAGGGCTGCTGAATTTACTCCAAATAGATTTAGATTAAATGCTTTTTAAAAATCATCCTTATAAATTTTTTAACTTTCTGAACTTTAGGCAGGCAGTTACTTGTACATTATCAGTGTATCTGCCTCTAAGAGTCCTTCCTATTCTAATTTTCTGCTTTAATCTTCTTTGACTTGGGAATGATGCAACTATCAACCTGGTTTTAACTATTTCTAAAAATAGTTTTGAATAAAAGCTGGATAAATTAGTTCTGAATGAAAGTTTTGAAGGATGTTCTAAGAATGTACACAGACTTTATTGTTTGAACACCTGTTTTTTGGAGGCCTTTTGTTCTTAGGCTAGCTGTGTTTTCGTTATTTGTGGGGGTTTGATGTGAAGGTTGCTACATCTCTAGGGATCTTTTACAAACAGATAACCCAACAGTGTCCTCTCCTAGAGAAACATACTGTGGTAGTAAGGAAAGGACACAGGGTGTTTTAGGGCAGGGTTGTGTAAGGAAAAAAAAAAAACAAACCCTAAACCTTCAAATACTTGCATTTTCTTTTTGTTCCTTCATGATAAGATGATTCTTTCCTTCATTGCCAAGTTCGTAATTAACCACTATAATGTGTCTAGAGCCTATAGGTCAACTGGGGTTTGAATCCTGGCTCTGTTATGTACTAGCTGAGTGACTTTTCTGATCTTTAGTTCTAAAGCCCATTTTACTTACTGTCAGTACATACTTTGTAATTGCCTAAATGACACTTTCAGAGATTGCTGTGAACATGAAGTGGACATAGTTTATGGGATGTATCTGGTACACACAGAGACCCACATAGTTGACTGTTTTTGTATGGGATAATATGAAATTTGAGATCTGTGTAATGTATTGTGCTTTTTGGAAATAGAACAAAACTCTCTTTTTTTCATTTTATTTTTAAGAGAATTATTATCCTTAGTGCAGAAAACCTGGAGAACACAGAACACACAGGGAAGGATTTTGCTGGAGATCCTTAAATTACCTCACAGGAAAGATCTTTGTTAATATTTTATTGTGTCTCATTCCAGCCTTTTTTCCATGTGCAACTACTATTTGCTTTATAGACTAGACCCTGAATCCTTAAAACAACCTTGCATGGTGTGGTGGTATCTCAGTTTTACAAATAAGGAAAATGAGTCTGAGAGAGGTTAAGATATCGTTGCTGGTAAGCGGTAGAGCTTGCGTTCATCAGCAAGACTAATGCAGCACTGGAGAGATCCAGGGCTTCCCTCCCCATCTAGCTGAAAGTAGTCCTCTCTCTCTCTGATCATTTTTATAGCAGTTTGTCTTTATAAGATGTTTAGGTTTACTTTATGATTGGTCCAGAAAGCAAAGAAGCTTTGGGCTTAATGCATTGTTTTCCCATATATTATTGTAATATAATATTACTTAGATGATAATGTGTGTTTGGAGCTATGGAAAGTCTTATTACTTTGGTGCCTAGACAGCACTGTGTATACACCTAAGATGTTGAATTACTGAATGGTTTAGAAAATGGTCTTATTTATTTATTTAGATTTTATTTATTTATTTGACAGAGAGAGCCACAGCGAGAGAGGGAACACAAGCAGGGGGAGTGGCAGGAGGAGAAGCAGGCTTCCCACCGAGCAGGGAGTCTGATGCGGGGTTAGATCCCAGCACCCTGGGATCATGGCCTGAGCCAAAGGCAGATGGTTAGCAACTGAGCTACCCAGGCGCCCCTGGAAAATGATTTTAAAGTTAATATTTTATTGTACTCAAAAAATGATGAAGTAATTATATTCTTATTTTTATGACGTTTTTGAATTTCTGGTTTTCCTGTTCACGGTAAGAAGGAGAAATTGTTATTTGGGCTCATAAATCTTGCCTTTAATTTGAACAACTTAAAGCATTTACATATTTGTTTATAATATTTAGAAGCCCAGCTAGTTTTTATATTATATTGTATATTTTGCTTACATGATACTTTAGGTATACACACACACACACACACACACACACGCACAAATCTTTTTCCTTACCAGGACTTAACCTTCACCTTTACTTAGAAGATTTTGCAGTCTGTTATTTCTAGTATTTTGAGGATTGTACTGTCATTATTTTTTTTTTAAAGATTTTATTTATTTATTTGACAGACAGAGATCACAAGTAGGCAGAGAGGCAGGCAGAGAGAGAGGAGGAAGCAGGCTCCCTGCTGAGCAGAGAGCCCAATGCGGGGTCGATCCCGGGACCCTGAGATCATGACCTGAGCCGAAGGCAGCGGCTTAACCCACTGAGCCACCCAGGCACCCAATGTACTGTCATTATTATAGAAGTATGTAACCAAGCTTGACTTAATGGCTTTCATTGCTTTTTAAATGATTTTTTGTTCACAAGCAAGGTTTTGTTTTGTTTTTATTTATATATTTTTAAAAGAGTTTGTTTATTTGAGGGAGCACAAGCAGGGAGAGGGAGCAGAGGCAGAGGCAGAGGGAAATGGAGAAGCAGATTCCTGGCCGAGCAGGGAGCCCACGGGGACCTTGGGATCCTGACCTATCTGATCCGAAGCCAGACACTTTAACTACTGAGCCAGCCAGGCACCCCTTTTGTTTTGTTTTTAAATAATGTAGTTGATTGGCATGTGTTCATCTAGGCAGTTACAAAATACAAACTAATATTAAGCAGAATAAGCTATGCTTAGTTGTAGAAATTATGCTTTGAACGTAGAATTATACTTTGAACTCACAAAAACTCCAGAGAAAAAGTACTGCATTTGTTCTGTGTCTGTAGCAGAGGAGGGCTGGATCTGAGTTCTTTAGACACTTCAGTGTAATGTGACTTTGAGCAGGATTAGGATTAAGTGAGTACAGTTTATATAAAGTTAACGTAGCGAATTAGCTGTGATCATCTGTAGCAGTGTGAGGTTGTTCAAGGGCGGACTGTGTCTGGGGAAGAAGTGTAGTGTCTTGCTGATGGGGTCCGTGGATGGGGGAATGTAGGGGATGTGTTGGACATTCCACAGCCATAAACTGGGGCCAGACTTGCAAGGATTATTTCGGACATATTGAGATGTATCCTGTAGCGATCCAGGTCTAGATGCCCGGAGAGCAGCAGGACAGGAAGTTAGCACTCAGGCGGCATAGGGTGGCGGGGGCAGAGGAGGAGGAGGAGTCCTCGCTTCGGGAGTGTGTGTGTCACTCATGGGGGAGACGAGGAGGAGAGAAAACCGAAGGAAGCGCTGTTAGTAAGGGAGACAGACCCCTGAGCCGACGGTCTTCTCCTGGACGAGGACATGAGTGCCTCTGCTCGTGCAGGCGGAGTTTAGTCGGGAGCAGGGGAGCAAGAGGCCGGAGCTCCGAGTCTTTTCGGTACTTTCCAGCCCTGCGTCCGCTGTGTGTGTACCTGTGCGTCTGCACGTGGCCGGAGAATCCAGCACAGCGTTCTGACTAGTCGTGCTTTAAATTCATCGTCACGAACGTGAGGCGGCTTCTCATGCTGCCTCGCCGTCGCCCGGTGTTCTTCCTGCCTTCCTGCCAGCGACGATCTGTCTGTCCGTCTTCTCAAACCTCTTCCCCACACCCACTTCTCATCTGGTTACTGTCCTTCTTTACTAAGAAACGGGAAGCTGGTTGCTTCAGTGGACTGCCCGCCCGGCGCTGTCAGAGTTCGGGAGCATCCCATCAGCTGGACCCCAGTGCCGCGCCTGTTGTTCCCGCAGGTGGATGTCCCCGTGCCCGTGCGGTGCGGCCCCTCTCCTTGCGCGCTGTCCCCGGCCTCTGCCCCACACTCCGCCGCCGCGCCGAGCGCCCCCCGCGCTCTCTTCTGTCTCTGTGTCATCGGTGTCCCTCCTCTAACGGGTCCTTCCCGTCATTACACCATAGGTTGTTACTTCTCTCACATAAACGAGACAATGAAGAATTGCTTCCTTTGAATTTTCCTTTCTCGCCAGCAGCTGTTCCATTCCTTTGTTTCCTGTCGCAGTAAAGCTCCTCCAAGGAGTTGTCCCAACTCGCTGTCTTCAATGTCTGCTCTTCCATTTTCTTTTAAATCTGCCTTAGCCAGACGTTCAGGCCCATGTCTCCAACTTAACATTGATGATAATCCAGTTTAAAATTTGCTCTTAAAATCATAAGCCTTATTTGAATTAGAATATGTTATTCATGCCACTTTATATTCCTGTGTTAAGTGTAATATATTTAGGGAAATGTGTAGACTTTACCATTCATCTGTAGTTGCTATGGTTGTATCATAAAGAGGAACTTAAAATGGAAACAAATTTTAATTGCTGTTCTGTCATATTGGGTACCACACTTGTTGGCTTTGTAATATTGGGCCCCATATGTCCTTTTTGTGACTGTTCCTTAATCCTTCCTACTACTAAGAAGTTGTTTAGCTTTGACCAAACAGATGGTGTCAGGTTTCCCTCTAATATGTTGAATGATGTTTTGAATGAATAACTGAGCTGAGTGAGCATGAAAGTAATTCGTGTGCAGGAGGTTTAGTACCGAAAGAAAACAGAATATTCAGCAAAGTTAATCTGATGCATAATTAATTATATCCATAATTGATACAGAGCTGTATGGTTTAGCTTTTAGTAATCTGTTAAAAATTCTTTTGAGAATATGGAATTGTTTTAGAATTATTTGAAAATCCTCTGGTTACAACCCCAAAGGAAATAGTCAGTGGGCTTTTTCCTTTCACAAAAAGAATATAAAAAATCCTGTTCCTCAGTTGTTGGTACCCCTGAAGTTCGGAGGAAGATTAATTGGCTCAAAAGTATTGAGTCTAATTAATTTGTTGTTAAAGAGATATCTATAGAGGTCTGGTTCTTTCTGACCTTTCTGTGTGTTAAAATCTCCCACTCTGTGAATCAGTCTGTTTTTCCATTTAATGCTGCCATTTTGGGGCTTTATATATTTTGAACCTGTGTTCATCTTTATGTCTTCCTCCTGGATTGATTCTGTTGTTGCTGTGAAATGTTCCTTTTCATCTCTGGTGATGATTCTTGCCTCAGTCTGCTTTGTCTAGCAAGCATACAGTGATAACAACTTTAAATTCACATTTGCATCGTATAGCTTTCCCCATTTCTGTTACTTTCAAACTTTCCGTCCTTATATTTAAGATGGGTCTCTTCTTCTTTCTCTTTGTCTTCTGTACCTTCTATACCTTCTCCTCCTCCTCCTTCTTTTTAAAAAATGTTTATTTGAGAGAGAGAGAGAGCATGAGTGGGGGGCAGAGGTAGAAGCAGACTCCCTGCTGAACAGGGAGCCCGATGCAGGGCTTGATTCTGGGATCCTAAGATCATGACCTGAGTCAGAGGCTAACTGCTTAACCTACTGAGCCACCCAGGTACCCGAAGATGGGTCTTTTCTAAGTAGTATATATCTATATGGTTTTTTTAAAAACTGATTATTTTAGGGGCACCTGGGTGGCTCAGTCAGTTGTGCATCTGCCTTTGGCTCAGGTCATGATCCTGGGGTTCCGGAATCAAGCCCTGCATCAGGCTCCCTGCTCGGTGGGGAGTTTACTTCTCCCTCTTCCTCTGCCCCTCACCTAACTTGTGCTCTCTCTCTCACTCTCAAATAAATGAATAAAAACCTTTTAAAAATAAAAACTGATTATTTTAATCTTTTAATTGGAATGGCTCAGTCTGTTTATATATATTACTATCATGTTTGGGTCTAAATCTGACGTTCTATCATCCTACCTATTTTAAATTCTTTTTCTGTCATTTCTTACCATCTTTTACATTATTCAAATAATTTTTGTTATCCATTTTCAAACCTATTAGCTTAATTATAAATTCTTTTGCTATTCTTTGGTGTTACCCTAGATTGCATTATTCATCTTGACTTATTTGAATATATAATAAATCAGTGCTGTTCCTCACTTCCCAGAAAAATCTAGAAACCTTAAAATCCTTTAACTCCACTTGTCTCACCTGCCATTAGGCATTATTCATGTATGCTTTAATTCTGTATATATTTTAAGTTCCATGTTCTTAATATTCATGCATTTACCTTTTCTTTTATTTCTTTCTTTTTACTTTATTTCTTTTTATTTCCTTTATTTCTTCCTTCATTTCTGTTCTTCTGTCAGTGTTTATACTCTTCCACCTGAACAAGTCCTTTTTATTATTTTAGTACATGTATGCTGACTGTTAAGTATGTCAGATGTTGTTTGTCTGGAAATGTCATATTTTTGGATTCAATTTTGAAGGATTTAAAAAAATTTCTTCAAATTCTAAGTTGCTCGCTATTTTCTTTCTGAACTTTAAAGAGTTATATCAGGGTCTTCTGACTTTTCAGAGTTTTGGTTTAGAAATTTGCTGTAAGTCTTATTGCTGTACCTTTGAAGGTTATCTCTTTTTGTTTTTGTTTTTTGTTGTTGCTGGTTTTTGATGCTTTTAAGGCTTCTTTGTCTTTAGATTTCACAGGTTATACTCTGATGTGTCCAGGTGTTTTTTCCTTTGTTTGCATTTTACTTGGAGTTTGTGTTGCCTTTTGAATCTGTGGATTGCCATTCCCTCTCCCCACCTTTTTAAAGACTTATTTGTTTGTTTATTTGACAAAAAGAGAGAGAGAGAGAACAAGCAGGAGAGGGCAGGCAGAGGGAGAGGGAGAAGCAGGCTCCCCACTGATTAGAAAGCCCAATGTGGTACTCCCAGGACCCTGTGATCATGGCCTGAGCTGAAGGCAGACACTTAACTGACTGAGCCACCCTGGCGACCCTGGGTTGCCATTTTTGCATATTAGTTCTTTAAAACTGTTTCTGCCCTATTTTCTCTATCTTCTCTTTTAGGACTCTGCTTACTTGTGTGCTAGACCATTTCCTGGTATGTATATGTGTCCTATGCTCTTTCATGTATTTTCCATCCTTTTATCTCTTCTTGTTTCGGTCTATATATTTTCTTTTGATTTGTTTTCTAGATTATTAGTCCTCTCTTTAGCTGTGTCTAATCTGTTAACCCTGTCTGCTGAATTTTTAATTCAGCGTTTGTATTTTTCAGTCCTAGGATATTCATATGATTCTTAAAAATATAAAGAAGAAGAAGAAGAAGAAGAAGAAGAAGAAAAGATTACAAATCTTTGGTGAAAATATCCATCTTGTTATCACTTTTCCTGAACATATTAATTACAGGTTAAAAAAAATTTTGATAATGCATTATGTGTCTTACCTTGTAGGTGTCCCCCTTGCCATTTTTTGGGAAATTATTCCTTTATATGTCTGCTAAGTTTTTATTAAATGGTAGTTATTATATATCAAAAGTTTATAGAGATTTTGGATAAGCTTGTAGCTCTTGGCAGGCAGTTAGAGAAGAGGCAGAGCAACTTAGTCCATCATACCTGAGCTGTCTGAATTTTAGGATTTATAAAGCCTGTTTATTTCTAGCTCTCCATGAATCTTAAGGTACAGTCATTCAGGGACCTGAGCTGGAAGTCTAGGGTGCCTACTAGATTCCTGCCTCATTGATGGGTCCTGAACTCCAATTTTTGTCTTCTTAGGACTTTGAGATTGACACCAACTCTGTTTAGCTTTTTCAGTGCTGTTGATACTGTCTGCTTGGCAGTCTGTGATGATTATGACAGGGCAAATGTGTTGAGGAGTTAAGCAGCTGAAATTTTAGGTTAACTTCTCTTTGTTTTCTTGCTCTGTAGGATCTTGGCCCTCAGGTCCTGGCTACCCTGAACTTTAGTGTGAAACTGAGAGATGCTGATTTTCTGTCTCTTAGCAGTTTTTATCTGGTTCAGGCAGTATTTTTACTCCTTTTCTTTGATGCAGACTGTTCTCTTGCACCACCCCCACCCCCCACCACAATCCCCCCGCCCACTACACATTTTCTTTCATTTGTACTATCTATATTACAAATATGATGGCTGAAGATCTGGCAGCCATTTTGGCACCATGAGGTGACTGTGAGGAATAAGCCTTAAAGAGGGTGTGGAGAAGAAAGATAGAAAGATTGAGAAGCCTGAATTCCTGTTGACTAAATAGAGTCCTTATATCAGACCTGGATAACTTAGTTCTAGATTCCCTAGACATTAGGAAAGAAATCAACATCTTCTCTTGTTTTAGCCTTGTAATTGTAAGTTTTGTGATATACCCAGATGAATTTAATACCAATTAATAAAATGAGGGTTCCTGGAATCAGTATAAGTATATATTCACATAACTTACTAAGAATCACTACTCAATCTTTTATTTAGTTGTGACATACAAAACAAGTGTCATGTACCTGAGTGCATAATCTTTTTTTTTTTTTAAGATTTTATTTATCTATTTGACAGAGAGAGATCACAAGTAGGCTGACAGGCAGGCAGAGAGAGAGAGAGAGAGAGAGAGAGAGAAGCAGGCTCCCTGCTGAGCAGAGAGCCGGATGCGGGACTTAATCTTATGGACAGGTCCTCTAAATATATCTGGTGTACTTGCCCAAAGGCTGTTACTTTAATTCCCTGAGAAGGGGAGCATGAAAATTCAGGTTAGTGAGAGGAGTGTTCCTATAAGGAAAGACTTGACAAATTCTAGTGTTGTCATTTATTGCTATTGGCAAGTTACTTATACCTACCACACTATCCCAGTAGAACATTTCAGGGGGATTATAGTGTACTCTCTTGAAACAGTGTTTTTCTTTCATTCAACAATACCATTCTATGGATAAAATATGGTTGTAGATTAATATGGTAGTGGGGGGAATGAAAAAAGCAAGGGGTGATTGAAACAAATATTCAGAAATTAGTGACACATTACATGTAGAGAGATCAAAGAAAAAATTTAAAGATGATGCAAAGCTTTTGAACATAAAATCTGGCATAGTAATGCTATTGGTACAGAAATAGGCAAATTAGGGAGGGGTTCCTTGCAAGGAAATAAATGTTTCACTACTTGAAATTAAGAATATGTTCAATTTAAGAAATAATTCTTCCTCTTGGTACATGTGAATTCTCTGTATAATGCGAGTTGTATCACACCAACATAAAAGAGTTTTCTTATTCTTATTCTCACCCTGAAGGATCCTGCAGGACTTTACCTGCCCTCAGGTTGCAGCTGCTCTTTCACATATTTGAAAGCTGCTTCTATCCATAGACAGTATTTTATTTTATTTTCATAGACAGTATTCTAGAAACTAGTTTTAAAACCATTTACATTTGAATGTATGTGGTAGAACTATGATTCCATTGAAAACAGGAATTCACCATAAAGCAGCATTATGTCTGTGTTTTGACAAAGACTATAATTAGCATCTTAGGACTTACGGTAGTATCTGTTCAACATTTTTGAGGTATACACTTAAGAATGACTCACTATCTTGACTCACTTGTTTAAGTTCACTGTCATTCAAAAGCTCTTTCATTCTGCTTTTCTTTTTCTGGCTTTTCTTTTTTCCCCCCAATGAATAGAATTATTGTAGTAAGTCTCACATTGCTGAATATAACCTTTGTTTTTTCTTAATTGGTGCATATATGCCACGCCTCTAGGCATATTCAAAGCTTTTACTTTTGATGGCTGGCATTTTGCTGTTCAGTCTTGGCAGGAAGTATAGCAGAGTGACAGCTAGTAGTGTGTAAGAATAGTGAGACAAGTTCATTTGTTAATAAAATGAATGTATAAATACTATATAATTTGTTAGTGAACATATACATCTTTTGTTTAGGAGTGTACTATAAATTTAGTTTTTACCCAATTTAGTTGTACCCAGTTAAAGCCTACTCCAGGAACTATCATCAGGCTTCATCATTGAGCTGGCCCGATTGTTTGAAAGAATATTTGCTCAAACAAAATTCTAGGCAAATAATCTGAATAGTTCTTAGAGTTTATGATAGGATCCAACCAATAACGTAAGACTCGGTGAGCAGACCTAAACAATCCATTGTAGAAATTCAGCAAGTTTTGCTACCCTGCATATAGACATTAACATTTGGTTACTTGCACAAGATTTTGAGACCTAGAGACCTGTTTGGGGTACCACTGCTTAATGGCTCTATAATCACCGACCAGTATTAATCTGTCCAACACGCAGTCTTTTCTACAATGGTACCTGTGTCACTAGAGTTGTGATTGGGATTAAATTAGAACATTCTTGTTCCTTCATTTAGTCATTCGGGAAGTTTACTGAAGCTCAGTCATGTGTCAGGTACTGTGCTAAGCTCTGGTTTAGAGTGGTGAATAAAATGGTATGGACTGCTGTGTGGGTTCCGTGAGGAAGACTGAAAACAAAAAGTAAACAAAGAAAATAATTACAGCTTGTATTTTCTGTGAAGAAGGTATCAAGGTGCCATGAAAGAGAACAGCTGAGGAGGAACTCCCTGAAGTGGTAGCTCTTGGGTTGACATGGGGAGCGTGGTAGCTGTGAGCCATGTAAAGAGGAGAGAATTGCAGACAGACGGAATAGAAGAATGTGGGATGGCCCTGTGGCAACATGAAGAAGGGGGTGCTGTGCGGGTAAGAACTGAAGTAAGGCCTGTGTGCTGGGAGTTCTTGCTCGGAGACAGTGGGAAGTGGGATAGGCAGCTGATCGTGATCCGTGCAGTGCCTAGCCATGGCCCCTGATGGGAGTTAGTTGCTATCAGTGTTACAGTGACAATCATTTCTTTATTTAGAGGTCACTTAAAAACTAAAAGGAAGCAAATGGCTTCCAAAGCAGATTCAGCAAAGTCAACGCTTTGAAACTTGTGTTTGTGTGTAGAGACCATTAGTCCCTCACTTGGGGCCTGTTGATTATTTCTTACGTTGTTCACTTAAGTTTGGTTATTTGATTTTGTTACAGCCTAGAAGTGGCAAATTGGGTGTCAATTTAGAGATTCTCCACAAACAGCAAGACATTGCAGTAATAAAAATAAAACTCAAAGTGATAAGTGATTGTTAAAAATGTGAGGTTATGGGGGCGCCTGGGTGGCTCAGTGGGTTAAGCCTCTGCCTTCGGCTCAGGTCATGATCTCGGGGTCCTGGGATCGAGCCCCGCATTGGGCTCTCTGCTGGTGGGGAGCCTGCTTCCTCCTCTCTCTCTCTGCCTGCCTCTCTGCCTGCTTGTGATCTCTGTCAAATAAATAAAATCTTAAAAAAAAAAAGTAGGTTACAAAACCTTTTTAAAAAAGATTTATTGAGGTGCAGTTTGCAGACAATGAAATTCCTCTATTTATAGCATGGAGCTTTGATGAATTTTGGTAATTTTATGAAGTCAGGGCACCACCACCACATCTCGATATAGAAAAGTTCCATCAAGAATCCTGAAAGTTCTGGGCGCCTGGGTGGCTCAGTGGGTTAAGCCGCTGCCTTCCCTGAGATCAGGGTCCTGGGTTTGAGTCCCATATCGGGCTCTCTGCTCAGCAGGGAGCCTGCTTCCTCCTCTCTCTCTCTGCCTGCCTCTCTGCCTACTTGTAATCTCTCTCTGTCAAATAAATAAATAAATCTTAAAAAAAAAAAAAAAAAAGAATCCTGAAAGTTCTTGTTTTCTTCCGTCTCTTTGCCCTACCACCAGCCTCACTCAGACAGCCCCTGATGTGTTTTCTGTCGCTATAATTTTGTGTTTTCTAGGCTTGGATATGAGTGGAATTATATATTATGAGGCTTTTGTGTTTTATTTATGTTGCTGCATGTATTAGTAAATTTGTTCCTTTGTTTTGTTGGGTAGTGTTCCAACTACAGATTAACCGTAATTGATCTGTTTGACAGTTTATGGACATTTGGGTTAGTTTCTTGCCTATTATAAATAAGGTATTCCATAAAATTCTTTATGAACATGTTTTCATTTTGGGCACTCAGTGTAGTAAGATCTTCTCCTGTATCATCTTCTAGAAGTTTGATAGTTTTTGCTCATACATGTAAATCTCTTGTTAGAGTAGGGCGTTAGTTTCTAACAGGATACCCGGAGGCCAGCATGGAGGAGGTCTTGTCCAGCTATAGGGAAAGCCTGTCCTGGCAGCATTCCACAAAAAGCCAGGTCGATCCAGGCAGGCCCAAGATGGTGGTTCCCACATGACAGGAAACCCCTGACCATATAAGGAAGAAACAGCAAGAAACCCTGCTTCCAAGAAATCCCCATCCCAAGTAATGAATGTTCTGATCCCTAGTTAACAACTGTCAGTAAAAGACAGAAACCCTCAGGGCGTGCGGCTCCCTCTCTTGAACTTACCCACTCTCACATCTCTAGACGATATACTTCTCACTTTAAGAAACTTTCCTGCTTGTGTCACTCGTCCACTGTGTTGCATGTCTGTCCTTGAATTCTTTCTTGTAACAAGACCAGGAACATTTGGTGACTCCTTTGCGATGGGCCAGCTCAAGGCCGCAGGGCCCAGGGTCTCCTCATTTCATCTGACAAATACTGAATTTTTTCAAGTTAGTTTTTGTGTACTGTGTGAGGTTAAGAGCCAAAGTTTGTTTTTTTCCTGTATAGATATCTAGTTATTCCAGCATCATTTATTGGAAAGATATTTTCCTCATGAATTATTATGAAACCTTGAAACTATGAGATCTTGTTATCATCTGTAACCATTTTCTTTCAACAAGAATTTGAGCCTGACAATAGAGCTTATCAAATAGAAATAAATCCATCCCGTAATCTTACTGATAAGTGTATATTTTAGGAGGCTGTGCGAATAATGAAAGGAACTGCTTTTCAGGGCTAATTCAAGTTAATAAGAAAGTGCTTGTTGGTGAGGTTCAAGTGCTGATAACTTCTGAGAATTTGTAAAATGCTAAGGAATGAAATTCTGTGCCAAGTTAGTGATATATGATTATCTTTAGAAAAGTGAATTAGAAAAATGGAAGAGTAAAGGTGGTCTTCCATACATTCACAGACTTTAAAAGGAGACCTGGACCAATTAAAAAAACAAAAAAGGAAAAAAAAATCTGCAGCGGTTACCGATTCTAAGAAGAAAGAAATGATAAAGGAATTTACACTGAATAAGTAAAAATACACATAAAAGCTGTGGAAGGTACAGTATTGTAACCTATACTGAATGAACGAGAGTAGTAAGTGCTTTAAAAAATAGTGTCAGGAAGAATCAAGAGCAAGTGAATTGATATCTGTGAACATTTTGGGGTATGAGAAAAACAAATGAAAAAGCATAGTTTGATTCCTGGAAATCTGTACTGACCACCCAGGCCTGCTATTCAGAGCAGGTCATGTAATGTAAACACGAGAGAGAGAATATGTGTCAGACTCTTTTTCTTCCATCTGCTTGTTTTGGTTTTTGCCTTTTTTTGTTTGTTAAAGCAGAAATTTTCTTGTAGGTTGTTCGATTTGTTGATGTATACTTATTTCAGTAGTGTCTTATGGATCCTGTGAGTTTTTGTGGTGTCAGTTGTAAGTTCTCCTTTTTTGTTTTTTATTTTGTTCGTTAGAGCCCTCTCTTTTTTCTCGGTTAGTCTAGCTAAACATTTGTTAATTTTGTCTGTCCTTTCTTTTTTCTTTTTTTTAAAGATTTTATTAATTTATTTGACAGAGAGAGGTCACAAGTAGGCAGTGAGGCAGGCAGAGAGAGAGGAAGGGAAGCAGGTTCCAGCCTTGATCCCAGGACTCTTGGATCATGACCTGAGCCAAAGGCAGAGGCTTTAACTCCCGGAGCCACCCAGGAGCCCTTGTTTGTTTTTTCCAAGAACCAACTTTTAGTTTCATTAATTTCTTCCTTCTTTTCTTAATTTCTGTTTTGTTTATTTCTGCTTCAATCCTCACTTTATTATTTTTACTGACTTTGCCCTCCCCCTCCCTTCTTTTTTCTCCCTAGCTCCTTTAGGTGTTAAGTTAGATTGGTTATATGAGATCCTTCTTGTCACTTGAGGTAGGCCTGTATTGTTACAATGTACCCTCTTAGAACCATTTTTGCTGCATTCCAAAGATCTTGATATATTGTATTTCTATTTTAATTTGTCTCTAGGTGTATTTTGTATTTCTTTGATGATCCATTTGTTCACAGTGTGTTTAATTTTCACATTTTTTGTGTGTTTTTTCCAGTTTTCTTTTTGTAGTTGATTTCTAGTTTTATTCGATTGCGGTTGGAGAAGATGCTTGATATGATTTCAGTCTCCTTGAATTTACTGAGACTTGTTTTGTAGCCTAGCTTGTGGTCTGTTTTGGAGAATATTACATGGGCACTTGAAAAGGCTGTGTATTGTGTAACAATACAGGCCTACCTCAAGTGACAAGAAGGATCTCAAAGGCTTGCTTTGGGATATGGTGTTCTGTATATGTCTACTAAGTCCGTCTGGTCTAATGTGTCAGTTAAGGCTGATGTTTCTTTTTAATTTTTTGTTTGGATCTATCCATTAATATAAATGAGGTGTTAAAGTATGCTACATTGTCAGATGTCAATTTCTCTTTTAGGTCTGTTGATATTTGGTTAATGTATCTCGGTTGTGTGCAGCTATGTTGCATGCATATGTACTGATAAATGTTATGTCTTCTTGTTGGATTGATTACTTTATCATTATGTAATGGCCTTCTTTATCTACTATTACAGTCTTTGTTTTAAAGTTTGTTTTGTCTGCTCTGGGTATAGCTACTCCTGTAATCCCTATCATTTTCTTTTCATTTCCATTTTCATGGAATATCTTTCTCTATCCCTTCACTTTCAGTCTGTGTGTGTCCTTCTGATGTGAGTCTCTTGCAGGCAGCGTATAGGTGCGTCTTGTTTTCTAATCCATTCAACTACTCCTTGTCTTTTGATTGAATAGTTTAGTCCATTTACATTTAAGATAATTATTGATAGAGATGTACTTATGGCCATTTTATTTGTTGTTTTCTGGCTGATTTCATAGCTCCTCTCTGTTCTTTTCTCTATCTCCTCGGTGGTTTGATGGCTTTCTTTAGTTTTATGTTAGATTTCTTTGTTATTTTCTTTTGTGTGTTTGCTCTAAGTTTTTGGGTTGTGGTTACTGTGAGGTTTGTATATAACTTATCAAGTATATATAGTCTGGTTAGTTGATAACAACTTAAATTTTAGTACATTCCCAAACTATACTTTTTTCTCAGTGCCTCCCACATTTTATATTTTTGGTCATATTTTAGATCTTTTTATGTGCCTCATCTAATTACTATAATCTTATTTATTTTTACTCCTATTGTCTTTTAACCTTCATACTTGCTTTATATACTTTGTATACCTTTACTGTATATTTACCTATATTCTAGTAAGATTTTACTTTTGGATGTTTTCTTCAGTAGTGCCATTTCTTTTTGGTTTAGGGACTTACTTCCCTTTAACATTTCTTATAAGGCCAGTTTGATGGTGATGAACTTTTTTAAGCTTTTGTTTATCTGGAAAATGCTTACTTCATTTCTGAATGCTAATCTTGCCAGGTAGAGAATTCTTGTTTGGAAGTTTTTCCATTTTAGCATTTTGAATATGTCATGCCACTCTCTTTTGGCCTCCAGAGTTTCTACTGAAAAATCTGCGCTAGCATTATGGGATTTCCCTTGTGTGTAATTAAGATTTTCTCTTTATCTTTTTATCACTTTAATTATAACATATCTTAAATTGGATCACTTTGGGGAACTGTCTGGGCTTCCTGGACCTGTCCATTTATTTCATTTTTCAGATTAGGAAGTTTTCAGCTGTTATTTCTTCAAATAAGTTTTCTGGCCCCTTCTCTTGCTCCTTTCCTTCTGGGACCCTTATATTGTGATGGTTATTCTCCTTGATGCTATCCCAAAGATCCCTTAAGTTTTCTTTGTTTTTTAAAAGTTGTTTTCTTCTTGCTGTTCTGTCTGGGTGAGTTCTGTTGCTTTGTTTTATAGTTCACTGACTCAGTCATTGACCCACCCACTTTGCTGTTACACACTTTTTGTATTTTTCAGTTCAGTTATTCTTTAGCTCTATAACTTTTGTTTCTGTCGCGGCCAGCGCAACTAATTGACCAGGAACGTGAGGGTAAAAGGATGAAGAAAAGAACTCGAGAAGCAAAGAAATCAGGGCAGGAGGAGCACTGAGGAGGATGTCCAACAGTGCTAAGTTTATTCAAAGCCCTAAGGCCATATATAGTGATAATAGGAGAAGCAATACACCTGTGTCTAGTTGAACAACCCCGAGTTCCCATAATAAGTTTCACATTTAACTCTAAGGAGACCTCCTGACGTCAAGCAGCTGATGCCAGTACAATTGTTCTGTATTGATACAGCAAACCTGAAAGTAATTTATGGGCTGTACTAGGGCAGAAAGGACCAGCAACGAACTTTTGACCCCAACCTAATTGTTCTCATTTGTTTAGCAATAATGTGGGAAGTCAGGTAGGCTAGTGCACAACACATAGCACAGACCCTTTCTCAGTGCTACTCAACTTTTCCCATCCTAAACCTTTTGTTAGGTTATTCGGGCTTTAAAGGAGGCACAAGTCAGGGCCTGGTTGGGTCCTCGTCTCAAGCCTTATTGCGGCCTCCCACATGTTTCAAACTGACTTATATGTTCTGTCTCTTTGTTAAGGATCTCACTGTCTTCATTCTTCTCTGAGTACAGTAAGCATCTTTATGACCATTACTCTGAACTCTTTATTAGGTAGTTTGCTTTTTTTCTCCGTTTCATTAAAGTCTGCCTGATTTTTTTTTTCTTGTCCTTTCTTTGGAGCACATTCCTTTATCTGTTCATTTTGCCTCTTTGTGTTTGTTTTTAACATATTAGATAAATCAACTCCCTTTCCCAGTCTTTTTTTTTTAAAGATTTTCTTTATTTATTTGACAGAGATCACCAGTAGGCAGAGAGGCAGACAGAGAGAGAGAGAGAGAGAGAGAGAAGCAGACTCTCCACTGAGCAGAGAGCCAGTGCGGGGCTCGATCCCAGGACCCCAAGATCATGACCTGAGCCGAAGACAGAGGCCTAACCCACTGAGCCACCCAGGCTCCCCATCCCTTTCCCAATCTCGAAGGAGTGGCATTGTGTAGGAGATTTCCTGTGGAGCCCAGTGGTGCAATCCCGTCTCACCAGCACATCTTGACACCCAAGGGGTGTTCCCTGCGTGGGCTGCAGGCACTCATCTCATGTGGCATAGGTTTGGGAGGAAAGCTGGCTCCTGACCCAGCTGTGACTTGCTGGCTGTGCTGTGCGAATGAGTGGGCTTTCAGTTGGGCGCCCCTCTGGGTCTAACAGGTTAGGGAGATAGTTCCAAAAGGAGCTTACCGGTGCTGAGTTTAGCAAGGTAGGATGAGGTGGTAAAAATGGCACCACCCTGGAGAAAAAGAGTTTCCATCCCCAGAGAAACCCTCAGTGGTTTCCTGCCTGTATGACAGGTGTTTTTAATAAGTGGGTCTCCACATAAAATCTAAGTACTTTTCAGACTGGTGGTGTTTGCACTGGGTCCTGAGTGAAGTCTGTGTGACATTCCTTATGGTGGGTTCTCCATTCCCTACAGTTTAATGACTTTCCTGGATGTAATCCCTATTGGTTTTCAAAGCCCAGTGTTTAAGAGGGTCTTCTGGGATTCAGGGTCTAAGTGATGGCTGATTGATAAAGAGCACAAACCCCTCACTTGTGAGCGAGAAGTTCTTTGTTCTCAAGATCCCTCCTGATGGTGCCTGGGGTGAGCTTTCGCCTCTTTCTTTCTTCCTTTTGCCCTTCCTTCCTTCTCTTCCTTCTTTCTCTTTTCTCCCTTCCTCTCCCTTTCTCCCCCTTCCTCTCGTCCCTCCTCCCTTTGCTCCTCCTCTCCCTTCCCACTTTCCTCCCTTTTCTCTCTCCAGCTGTCTTTGCCTTTCCCATCCTGGATGCTGTCCTCTGTTGTGGAGACTCTGCTCATTTGCTCTTCTGGTCTTTCTCAGAGCAAATTATCCTATCTGTGGTTGTGTATTTGTTGTATCCATAGGAGGAAGTGAGTTCAGGATCTTACTAGGCTGCTGTCTGATCCCAACCCACCAAGAGATAGGTTTAATGTGGTGTTAGAAACATATTGATAAAGGCTTCTGCAGTGCCGCCACAGACTACTAGAAGTGATAGGTCTTGTAAGGATTTTACATTTGATTGATGAATCATATTTAAATTAATTTATCCTGGCAGAGTCAAGATCTCTGTAGTATGTCCTAGGATTTTAACTTATTTAGCAGTTTTTCAGTGGCCAGGGAGAAAATTTCACTTTCATCAGTGGGTTTGTGAAGGAAGAGATAGAGTACAGTGTTGATAGAGATCGCTAAAGTAAGGTTATAAAATTGAGATTTGCCAAGATCTTTTCAGGCTAGAATAATAGACCAGAGTGAAAACAAGATTAAAAATGATAAAATGTCATGTTCTACACTGTGACTGAGATAGCCCCCAAGGGAGGACTGAGATATTTCAATTAAGCATATGCCAAATGCGAGCTCAGTAAATTGACTACCAGCCCGGAAAGAAAAGTGAATTTAGGTGCAGATCAAGAAAGGTGATAGAGCTGTTGTTTTCCCAACATTAGACCTGTTCAAGGATTTTATGTTGAATTTGGGTGTCACATTTTAAAGGGGACTTTAATAAAATGTCATGGTTGAAAAGTGTGACTATCATAGTGATTTATATTTATAGGCTTATCATGTGGAAAAGCCTAATTTTGTTTAGAGCTGAAAGGATAACATTTCTAATAATAATTAGAACATTTTGAGATGGAATGGGCTGACTTGTGAGTTGGGGAAATTTTCATCTCTGGAGGCATTAATGGAGAAATTCTGTGACAGCTTATTAAGAGTGTCATCCAGCAGATATTAACATTTGTGGAAAGTTGAACTAGATACACTTGAAGGTCCTTTACAATTCCTTTAACTTTTTTTTTTTCTAACTTAAATTTTTGCTTTGATACCTCCACAGTCAATTTTCACCAGTCTTGTCCTTAAAACTTTATTAATAATAAATACCCCTTCTTACATGACACCAAAAGTTATAAAATACTTTATGAGCCCGGTTAAATGTGATGTTCACAAGAATTCTACAAGTTGGGCAGGAGATGTTTTAACGGTTTTTAAGCAGCTGTACCTTAATGATTGAGAGTGTGGCTTCTGGATCCCAGACCATTTGGGCTCTGCCACCTGCCATGAGACCTTCAGAAACATGTGTCTCTCTTTCCTCATCTGGAGTGTGGCGATATATTATTCTCTCAGTATGGTGTCTATACCATAGGTTTGTTTGCGTTGATGATCACATGCTTGAGAATATATGCCTAGAACATGATCTGCTTAGACTAGTATCTGACACATAGCAGACGTTTAGTTAATGTTAGCTAGTGCTCTTATTGTCATAATTTCTCATCAGGTGAAAACACTGATGCTCATGCAGTGTGTAACTTGCCCAAGTTTCTATCAGTAATGAGTGGTAGATCAGTTATTACTTATTCTATTGAATGGAACAAAACCAAAATCAGGTGGGAGTTATAGTGCTGGTATATGGACTAATTTTGTATTAATTTGTGTAAGAGTATTAATTTCATTTTGATTTGTTATATGTATTCATCAGACTCTTGTGAAACTATTATTACAGATTTGGGGGAAAGCTTTGTTTTGCATAGGTTTATACACACACATTCCAGGCATAATTCAGTAGGAAAATACTTTCTAAAGCATGTTGTAAATAAAGATAACCATACTTTCTAAAAGATTTATGGTGCTTGATAGCATGAAAAAGGAAGTAGGCAGATAACTTTGGTTTGTGTTGGCATTCCAGTATACTTGCCAGGCAATTTGAGCTTCTGATTGCTAGATTTATCATTAGGTCTCTAGAGAGATATAAGTCAATCTGAAGGCATCTCCTAGAAGTCCAAATTGGCTCTCATTTATAGTGTTGAAATGAACAAAAACAATCTCACTAAAATTCTGTTCTATCTTTAGATAATCCCCTTTAATAATTCATTCATTAGATGCTCTCTGGTTTTCTAGTCGTGTTAGAAATAGTTTGCATGGTATAGTAACGTACTTGTCCCCAGCAGATTGTGTGATGTGCTTTAAGAAAGATTGTTACTTTTGTCTTTTGCTCCTTGCTGGTAAGGTCCTGTGGGCAACACATCCCTTAAGGTAATGATTCTTTTATTCATTTACAAGGTTGTGAACATCTTGAGGGCAGATAGGGGGTCTTAATAGTCTATGTTTCTCAGTACTTGCAAAGAGCCTTTGTCCACACTGAGTTTGTGAAATTGTCAAAGCATTGGTGGTTTTATTGGAAGCCAAGGGACTCATTAGATTGGCTGTATTAAAAATGGTCATTTAGAGTAACTTACCATTCACAATGACTGTAATGTAGTCTATTTGTCCGCGAGTTTATTAAAGTTATGCTCTTGAAAAGAACGGCTGTTGGCAAAACTGCATTTGACAAGATCAGTGTCATATGAAAAAAAGTTTAAGGGATAATAAAAACACAACCCTCTAAAAGGCTTTAAAGGCATGTCAAGAACGCTATAAATGAAAGTTCTAGGAGACCTGGATTTCAAAAATAACCTAGATGTGTCAGCAATAAAAATCCCATTGAATAAGTAAGTGAATTGGTTAGGAAAGTTGTAGTATGATCTGCTAAAGCAGGTTTTCCTGTAAGTCTTGTTTTTTGGTTGTACTTTTTTCTTTTTTTTTTTTTTTTAAAGTAAGCTCTGTGCCTTAACATGGGGTTCGAACTCACGACCCAAGATCAAAACTTGTGTTGTACTTACTGAGGCAGCCAGAGGCCCCCAGGCTTGTGTATTTATTTTTAAGGTGTTTGATCTAGCCCGTGATAGCCTAAAATTTAATGACTTCAGCATTTGTATTATCCTTTTTGTAGTTTTTGCAGTTCTCAGTAAAATACTGATTGTTTGACAAATCATCGTGTTGGATAAAGACCTGTTTCCCTGGGCCTGGTTTTCTATTCATATATCAAGAAGGTGGGATATAGAGTCTTAATTTTCCTCTTTCTGCACCATTACAGCCCCTGTGCCTGGATGGCCTGCTAGAGGATAAACCATGGTTATGAGAAGGAAATAGTTACGCACTTGACATAGTTTTTCTCTCTTTGAATTTGCATTCTTCCTTTCCTTCCTTTAGAACAGTGAGGAAGGGACGCCTGGGTGGCTCAGTTGGTTAAGCGGCTGCCTTCGGCTCAGGTCATGATCCCAGCGTCCTGGGATCGAGTCCCACATCGGGCTCCTTGCTTGGCGGGGAGCCTGCTTCTCCCTCTGCCTCTGCCTGCCACTCTGTCTGCCTGTGCTCGCTCTCGCTTCTCTCTCTATGACAAATAAATAAATAAATAAATAAATCTTAAAAAAAAAAAAAAAAGTTTAGAACAGTGAGGAGAACTGGAAGATGAAGGCATTCTGTCATAAAAGCTGACGTGGCCCTGCTCTTGGCCCTCCTCCTGTTTCCGGTCCCTGCAGGCTGGAAGAAGGGTTGGTAGAGAAGGGACCGTTTGCTTGTGTAGAGGGAGCTACTCTGGAGTCGTAGGAAACTTAACCTTTTCCTGAGGAGGGATTTTTCTCCTAACGTTAATTATGTTTACAATTGTTAATATATGTATCTTTTATATTTTGATAAGGTGGTATATGTACCTGATAAACAACTCAAGGTGTACGCAAGATTAGCCACTGAAAAATAAGTGTCCTTTCCATTCACTCTGCTGGTTTTAATCTCCCCAGGACAACCACTGTTAGTTTTGTGTATTTTTGTGCATTCCTAACCCCCAGCAGGGTGTTATATGCACTATTCTGAACCTTTGCCCTTTTTTTCCTCCCTATTTCCAGTATATCTTGGAAATGAATCCAAATCAGTATGTAATTTTACATCATGATTTTTAATAGCTGAATTGAGGGACACTTAGGTTGTTTCCAGTCTTTTTTGATGGCTTGTGGAGTTGGTCATGCTTATTTTCTTGTCAAAGAGGAATTGGGGTGGTTGTTATAAATGTATTCTATAACTTCAGATGGTATACTCAGTGAGTAGGAAGGAGACAGTGCTTTCTAAGAAATGTTTTCCTCAATGAGCAGGATGGCAGGTCTTTTATGTAGAATGTGTTTTTATAATCAGTCTCCCTGGCGTGTGGTGATATTTCATGTGGGATTTGGTAGAACTCATCGGGTGTAGCATTCTCAAAGAAACTTTTTTCCCCTACTTTAATCGTGTCTTTGAGTTTACTCTTTAACTGATATAATAAAAAATTCACGTAGAGTTTCATGTAACATGTGGCTATAATTTTAGCCAGGTAATTGAGCGCGAGACATTGGGATGGGGATGAGATATATAGCTTAACAGTAAAGAAACCTAAGTTGGAATTTCAGGATATCCAGACAAGATGTCATCTGGAGCCCAGTGGTAGCCCTTTGCTCTTCTTTCATGGGTCAGTTGCATCTAAGATTATTGTCTTTTAAAAAATCCTGAGTATAGTGGTGCTGCTTTCTGTGGAAATCTACATTCTACCACTGCTATTTTTCTCAAGGAGAATAATGTATATGGTGGATTATGTTGGCATAATACTGAAGGAATATTTATTTGAATGTGCTTAGATTGGTTTTTGAATTGGCTTTTGGAACAGAATTTGCATCATTAAAATAGGTTTCCATTTGCCATTATCTCAGTCATTTAATTTTTAATGACTCAGGTCGTAATGAATGAATACCCAAGTAGTGATGATATGTTGGTAGTATCAGAACCAGAGTTATTAAATTTTTACTATGTTTATTTTGCTTTCTTTACGGCCTCAAACTAATTTCTGATCCTGAATTGTTGCCTTTTGTTCTTTTCCTGCATACACTTAACTTTTGCCCCAGGGTATTGCCTTCTGTCCTGTTGTACTGGGTAGAATATCATGAAAGGAGAAATGATAAAAGTTAGGAGACTTGCCTTTTTTACCCCAGCAGTGGACATTGCAGTTGAAATAGACGAATAGATGAACCTCTGTATTTATGCATATCCCTAACCCCCAGCAGGTGTTACATGCGCTATTCTGTTTCCTTCTATGGACCCTACCTCTTTACTAACACATTGTGATTTTCTGTCCTTGTCCACATGGTTAAGTATCTACCTTTCTTGGAAGGCGTGGCTCAAATGTTGCCTTGTAGTGAAAATCTTTTTCTGTCTTCGTTTTCTTTCCTGTTAATTTCTCTGTAGCATTTTTAAAAAGACCTCTATGAAGGGAGATTTATCACATTATTTACAGTGATTCTTTATGTGTTTGATCCCCTCAGGAGATTGTGATCTTTATGAAAAACGTTTTATCCATATTTATTTTCATAGTAACTTAGTGCAGTGGCAGTAGTTTTTGATTTAATGAATATCAGAAAATCTAATCTACCATTTTCCAGGGGAAAGCTGGTCTTTATATTCTTAATCTAATCTTCACTCACATGACTTATTACTTGGTATTCCAAGTAGAATTTTAGGTGTTCATAGAGATAGGGGCGAATTATTTTGATGACTATAGATAACTTTCTTCAAAAAATGTTTTATAGATTTCCATCTAAAACCTCATTAGAGAACTGGGGAGCAAGTTTGTTTCCCAGGCAGCATACTGTTTTATTAAAAAGCTTAAAATGTATTTGGGGAAAAAATGGTTTTTAATTTTTTGACTTATGGTATTAATGTGATCTGTCTTTATATTAAAAATACACTTTATAATAAAAGTAATATATACTTACTAATAACCATGCAGAAAAAAAAATACACAAGGGTAAGAAGAAAATAAAATTGTCTGTAGTTCATCCTCTCAGAGGAATTCAGAGAGTTAAAATGATTGTTAGCATTATGATGCATGTCATTCTTGTTTTTGGTGTTTTTGTTTTTTTTTAAAGAATTTATTTTTAAGTAATCTCTTCACCTTACCAGGGGCTCAGACTCACAGCCCTCAGAATAAGAGTTGCATGTGACTTGTCTCTTTTCTGTTCATGTGCTTTTTTTGTTTTGTTTCCCATGGTAGTTGATTATTGTTTTATTGTTTGGTATTGAAGTAACTTTATTGTTTACGTTGCATGAGCTCTGTAGGTCACATCTCGGGGGTTTATGCTGTGTTACCATAGCAGATCAGAGGTACTTCAAAATACTACCTGCTTTCTTTTTGAGGCCCCTAAATTTTGTGTTTTGCTTTGGTTTTATTTCACTCCCACCATGGGATTTGGTGTTTATAAAATGAGTGGAGAAAAACAAAGCTACTTTGGTAGGCACTAACTAGACATCTAGGCTCCCTCGTCAGCTAGGTGACCCGCTTTCATATACACAGTCCATGATTCAGATTCATGCCTAAGGAAAGTCACCAGTTGTTACATATGATGACCTTTAGGAGTGTTGAAACTGATGAAACATTAAAATCTTCAAATGTCAATGATGAAAGCTGGAGTGTCTTGTGCAATATTTATATACTACAAATTGCCAGTAGTAGTGTGTTGGAAATGTTGTATTTTAAAGTTTGGTATAATTTAAAATTAATGAATCTTTATACTGAAGAACCTATGTGTTGTACTTAGGGGGAAAAAAGATGCAGTTAAAAGGGTTTTTAAAAAAATAAATCCAAGACTGAATATTAAATAGAGGGTATAAATCAAAGACAACTAAAACCATTGACAGGAAACCATGTTTCCCTGCTCCCTTCCCGGGGTCTGGTGATTAGCAGCTGGTAAAGCATTTAAAAAAAAAAAAGAAAAAAGGTTTGATTGTATCAATATTGAACTGCTCCAGTGTAACATTTGGAAATTTTTGCTTGCTTGTTTGTAATAATCACAAACTAGGAAAATGCATTTTGTGTGTGTGTAAAACTCTATGGCACTTTCTGGTATCAGTAAGGAAACTTTGAGGACGTGGTTATCTGAAAGTACCCAGGAATAAGGAATTTGGGGAAGTCATTTTCAGATCTAGGAAGATTTTTCTTTTTATTGGAGGAGGATATTCATTTGCGGAAACACAGTCAGCACACGTAGGTTTGAGCACATTGACTCAGCCAAACCACTTCCTGGTTGCAGTGCGTTAGTTTCTTGGTAGCTTATACCTTATCAGTTTACAGATATGCAGACATTCTCTTTCTCGCTTCACTTTTATGGCGTCATTGGCCAGGGGATAGGCTTTGTAGCCTTCCAGATAATGGGTTTGTATTGAGACTTTGACCCATAATGTAGCTTTAGACCAGTTGCTTAACCTCTCAAGTTTCATTTTCTCATCTGTAAAATATAAATGCTAATAGGCTGTTTGAGCATTCGGTGAGCTATTGTATGTACCTAGCACAGTGCCTGCTGAGTTACAGAAGCTCAATAACATGAGCTGTTAATAAGCACATTCTTCTTCCTTCCCGAGCAGCCTTCAGTGTAGCTGCAGCTTCTGGCCAGTTTTCCCTTTAAAAACACCTCCTTGGGGCGCCTGGGTGGCTCAGTGGTTTAAGCTGCTGCCTTCAGTTCGGGTCATGATCTCAGGGTCTTGGGATCGAGTCCCACATCGGGCTCTCTGCTCGGCGGGGAGCCTGCTTCCCTCTCACTCTCTTTGCCTGCCTCTCTGCCTACCTGTGATCTCTGTCAAATAAATAAATAAAATCTTAAAAAAAAAAAAATAAAAACACCTCCTTGGCTTCCTGTTGATTGGAGGGCATTTCCTTGGCCTCTTGGCCTGATTTAATGCTACTTTGAGGATCCCTTTTGACAGATTCTCTTGACAAACCTCTGTACATTTGCTTGCCATTTCATTTACTCAGAGATTACGTGGAGCGATTAAGAGCACTCTGGGGCCTTATTGCATAGGCCCAGTGCCACTGCAGAGCGGTGTGATCTTGCAAGTTAATTAACCCAACAATTTTCTTGTCTGTGAAATGAACAATAATGATACCTACCTCACAGTTTGGACGTGAGGTCATTACGTGAAATAACATACATAAGATGTTTAGATTGTGCAAAAGAAATGCTAGCTGTTATTATGAGCCAGACTCTTAGTTGGTATTTGTTATATCTAGTCTCCTGATCAGTGACTTTCATATGTGTATAGCACATTTGATGTTTGTTCTGTAAAATAAATCTCACTTATATGAGGCAGGCCAACACAAATTTATTGGTACAGTAACAGTAACAATGGAGAGAATGCATGTTATATTAAACATACATACAAATGTGAGATGTGCATTTATGGTGTTCTTAGGGTTTATTACAGGAGGCAATGACTGTAATTCTATGTTATATGGGAGTTATGTGGTGCTGTGCTTGAAGCTTAGGGCACTTGTGTAAAAAAAATTATTTGAATGGATGACAGCTGCAGTGTGATATGAACACTTAGATTTATTATTTCCCAAGTTGCTGGCTTTTGATAGCTTTTTTCCTTTTTTTTAAAAGTAGTGTCCATGCCCAGCACGAGCCCAGTGCAGGGCTTGAACTCACAACCTTGAGATCAGGACCTAAACTGAGATTAAAAGTTGGATACTTAACTGACCGAGCCACCTAGACACTCTTCAATGGCCTTATATTCTGATTTGAACCTAAGAGCCATTCAGGAACCAAATAATACTTGAATAGTCATACTTTAAAAAAATGTGTTAATCCAATTTTTTGTGTGTGCTACTTTGTTGTACTAGGTGATACTGAGTTCTGTTTTTGTATGCCATTTTAGGCACAGTTTACTATTTGCTTATCATTTTTTAATTTAAAGAGTGGAAATTTTACCATCAGGTTGAAAATAGGGTTTGCCAGATTACCTGTGGAATTCGTTCTGTACCACTGCGGCGGGCATTCTGTGAATTCTCTTCCATCCCCTTGGCCTTATGCATGGTCTACAGGAATCCGCTATAATTGCTTTGTTTCTTGTTGGTATCCAAAGGACTGAATTCAACACAAACTTATAGTGAATATAACTGTACATGCTTTCAGTTCTGAATGAGCTGAAAGTTGTGGAAGTCAAGTAAATGAGGTAGATTCAACAGAGTATGATAGTCCTAGAAATTAATTGTGAGGGCATTTGAGTTAGTATCTACTAAATGCGTAAAGTTTTTTAGCAGAGTTAAATTTAGTATCCATGTGGTGACTGGTCACTCAACTATTTTTGCAGGTTTTTTTGTTGCATTTGTGTGTTTTTTGGAATGCTTCATGTATTTGCATGTCATCCTTGTGTAGGGGCCACGCTAATCCTATGTATTGTTCCAGTTTTTAGAAAATGTGCTGCTTAAGCGAGCACCGCATGTTTCTTGAACATTTCCTATTATCCTAAAACATACAGCTTACAATATAGGAGGTACAATTGCTTAGGATCACAAAGAATATTTCATAAAGGTGTTCTTGGACTCTGCATCATTGAAGTCCATTTTGCACAAATAGTAGACAGTTCAGCGTGGTCAGTTTAGAAGGCTACTGGAAAGAAAACAACCATTAGAATCACAGATAGATTTATTTCTAAGAAAAAAGATGTAAGGACCAGCGGAGGTGAGAAGAAATATAAAAAGATCAACCATTTGTACTTCAGCAAAATAGCTTGGTTGTTAAAAACAGGGCTTTGATGTCAGATAGCCTTGACTTTTAAGTCCTGTTCTGCTACTTACTTCCGCTAGGGCCAGGGTGACTTAACCTTTCCACACCTCAGGCTTCCCATGTGTAAACTGGGGATAGACCTACAACTACGAGAATAGCTTGTGTATGTGAGGTTATGCGTAGTAAATGCTCAGCACAGTGTCTGGCACCTAGTAAACTCTCACTAGATAGGTTGTAAAGTATCCACAAACAGGGAGTTGTTACCAATGAGTCTTGTGTCATCTTCTAAAGCAATCACACTGCTGGAAAAGCAGCTAAGGTATAATCCCGAGTTTGCCAGCAACCTGTAGGCGGATCTAAGTGAGTAAAATGACTCATAAGCTTGTCTTGGTGCTAAGTATCTGTTGTTGACAATTTTGTCATTCAACCCTACCCCCAAATGTGGGAGTTAGACTCATATTCAACAGCTAGTAATTATGCTTCTCATCAGTAGTAATGGTATTTAAATATTGTTGCATCACTCCATATCCTTTTTCTCTATGAATCACCTTACACATAGGCGTAGGAGGTTCTAGTCTGATTTGGGGAGTTCTAGGGAACCGAGACTGACGGTCACAACACAAGAGACTGACAGATAGAGGTCAAAATGTCTGCTCTGTTGGATGATCTGAGGACATGACATTAGAGCGGAAGTGAAAAGGGCTTAGTAGCCCATCGTGACTTAGACTTACGCTGTGACTAGCACAGCCGGGCAACTGCAGGCCTCCCCTCAAGATGGGTGCCTTCATGCTTGAAGAGTAGACCAGTAGACCATGCCCCCTGGCATGCCCCCAGGGGGACTGAGAGAGAGAAAGCAAGGAGTTCAACCAAGCCAACCTCCAAAGTCCTTCTGACCCCATGAGAGGAGTGAGGGAGAAGTGGCGGGAGAGTTCTGGAGCGTTCCTTTAGCTGAAGTGTCTCCACATAGACTTGAAGCACAATGGTAGCACACTCAGCCAAGTCAACAGGACTTCCTGTCAAGAAAGTGAGACTGCAAGATTCTATGAGTAGATTGGGGAGCTGGCTCAAGGACGACATGAGGTAGGGAGTAGATTGGAACACAGACATCACACTCAAGTCTGTGGTTTTCATCTTTCAAGAGGCTCCCCATCTTTCTCTTTCTCTCTTTCTCTCTCTCTCTCTTTCTCTCTCATTTCCTCCCTACCTCCCTTCTTTCCTTCCTTCCTTCCTTCTTCCTTAATAGATATGAAGGACTTGTAATTAATTAGAAGTGCTAATTGGAAATACGCTGTGATTTCTTGTATCTGAATTTTATAGTCTTAATAAAAATTTTTTTAAAGATTTTATTTATTTATTTATTTGACACAGAGAGAGAGAGACAGCACACAAGTAGGCAGAGAGGCAGGCAGAGAGAAAAGTAGGCTCCGCACTGAGCAAGGACCCCGATGCGGAACTCCATCCCAGGCCCCTGAGATCATGACCAGAGCTGAAGGCAGACACTTAACCAACTGAGCCACCCATGTGCTTCAATAAAAATTTTTTAATGCTACCTTGAAATAGAATAAAAAACAAAGCTGATAATCTTTAGTAAAGGTATGCTTTCTGCAGTGAAAGTATATCTGGAAAATAGTTTAAAATCTAATTTTTCAGGCAACTGGTCAATCAGTTGAGTGTCCAACTCTTGGTTTTGGCTCAGGTTGTGATCAAGGTCATGGGATGGAGCTCTCCTGCCTTCAGGCTTGGTGCTCAGCATGAAGTCTGCTTAAGAGGTTCTCTCTCTCCCTCTCCCTCCCCTTCAGGTCCTCCCCAGGCTCATGCTCTCTCTCAACTAAATAAAATAAAAATCTAATTGTTAAAAATGAATAGATATTTTAGTGTTTAGTTGGTTGAATAGTTCACAATAGTGATACATTTTGAGGAGATATTTTTCTTTTTAAGATATGTTTGGTGAGCAGCTACCCTGTGTTAGGCATTGTGATAGTGATACCAAGGTGAATGAGATAACTATCTTTTTGTTCATGACACTTTCAGTTAAATAGACATGTCAATAAATGTATTCAATGAGATATTATGGGTATCAGTTTGGAAGTACGCTAGAACAAATGAAGCAGTGGCCAGTTTTCCCTTATACCAGTGGGCAGGTAGGTAAGGTAGGTAGGTCCACTATAATTCAAGATTGAAATTGAGAAAAAATGGTCTTCTCAATTATAATAAATCTTTGTCAGTAATTTTTTTATTTTAAAAATTATTTTGTTTCTCATCCTTCTAGAAATTAGGAAGTAAGTAATAGAAGCCTACCCAGGAATTATTGTTAAAACTATAAGTTTAAGTATCTTCTTAGTTATGGAAATATTAAATACCTTTGCTGATACCAGGTACTCTGTGTTTAAAATATTAGTGTTTAAAATACCTGTGTTCTGAAGGGTCTTAAAAGTATATGCTTACAAACACAATAAAACAAACAGCCAACCTATCAATTATAAAATGTTGATCTTTTTATTTGTATAAGGAAGACTCAGACCTTGAGAATTATGGGAGAGACTCTGTGAAAGGGAGCTTGAGATGTAGTTGGGAAGCTGATTGGAAGAGAAGTCATATGAGCAGTAGTTTTCTTTACCAAGGTACGCAAAAAAGAAGGCCACTGGGTACAGCTTGCTCTGGCCTGTATAGCACTGTAGGTCTGTGCAGGTCCCCTGGATCACTGTGGAAGAAAGAGGGAGATCAAGTCAGGGGAACTTTGCTCCCTTTCTCCTTAACCTTACCTGCCCGCTTTGCTGGGCAATTGGGCTTCTGTGTAAGAAGTTGTTTGAAGTAATGTGTTCTGCAAATTTAATGAAAAATTTAAAAACTATTCATTTAAAGCATGATATAGTAGAAAATATTGATACCATGCTGATAGTGCTGTAATAGAAATATTTTGAGTGGAAAGAGACAAATCCTCTTCTCACTGATAATTAAAATAAAACCTAAAATTGAAGAGTATTTAAGCTTATATATTTTGAATTTTTTTATGGTATCAGACAATGCATATTAAACCAGAGAAATATGAAGCTATTGTACAGACACTTGTGTGGCTGTTTTGAGAGCAAATGTGGGCATTTCTGAAGACTGGGTTATGGCATTGGTTCTTTCATATATTTAGCTTCCTGCCTTTGGCTGTCCCTTCCTTGATCACGATTATTTATAGTAGTCTTATAATTGCAACTATGATCCGAATCTTTTGTTGTCTTATTCCCAGTGAACATGAGAAAGAGAGAAGGAAGCCAATGACTTTTCTAAGATTATTAACTCTAGTGGAGGAGGGAAGAAGGAGAGAAGTAGGTTTTGGGGGGTTGTACAGTTTTTGATAAGACGTTGTTTAATATGGAATTGAGTTGTGAGAGATGGAAGTGGGGCTGGGCTGGAGTGCCAAGGAATGTTGGATTACAGATGACCTCCCAGTGGAGGGAATGGGCGGAGACCCTGGGTTAGTTGGCGCAGGACTGGCAGGGGGTCGGTATCCCGTGGTATCCTGCCATGCTGTTTCAGAATAAGCTTTCAGGGGCTGGTGCTTGGGTATATGGAACTTGTAGGTGCCGCACCTCATGTCTTCTCACGCAGAGTGACCAGTCACAGTAAGTGGCATTTCACGTTCTCTTGTGACTAGTGCACCTGCTTTTATTTAATTTGTTTTTAGTTATGTTTTCGTGTTAATCTTCTTAACTCTGCCTATTCCTCCTTCCAGTATTCCTTCCAGCCTCGGATCTCATGCGTGACCAAAACCAATGCTGACGTCTTTAGGAGTGCTGCCTGTTAAGATTTTACCATTGAAAGAGCCTCATTTTTGGTCCGTCTTAGTCCGGGGCGTGCTAAGCAAGTGATCACAAACACCCAAAGCCTGCGTAGGCCTGGTCGGTGCCAAGGGCCTCTTTGGGTTGAAAGATGGGGTGGAATGAAGGAACTCATATCATAGACGAGAATAACTTACTCAAATTATTTCAAGATAAAAGAGCATTATTTGTATTGAGCCGGAAGTGAAAGCCACTGGGAACTGAAGCATGAAGCAGCTTCAGGGAGAGGTCCTTCTGTCTCTTTTTTTAGTCATGGTGACTCGCTTTGCTCTGCATGCCAGGTACTGTTTTCCTCACTGCAACAGCTGCTTTTCTCAGTTTCCTGGTCGTTTTTTGCTTCCTGTTTTCCCCCCTAGCCTTTGGTCACCACTGCCTAGTAAGCCCTTCACCTCCTGATGTTTTGTCTTTAACTCCCACTAAAAATGGACTCCCATTTTATCCTTGTCCACATCCCTTAGAGAAGACTGGTCAAAGAAATTAAGGCATCAGGAAGCTTTGCACCTGTGGAAAGGTTGCGGTAGATACTGCTTAAGTGTTTGAGCCTGCTGAACTCTGTCTTCTGTGCCGGCTCTCTGTCGCTTGCTGATTAGCCACCGTAATGCTGGGAGCGGCTGTCTGGAAGTTGGGAGATGCTGCAAACTAGGTCCCTGAGCCCTTACGTCTTCCCTCTAAGAATCGGTTGCTTCTTAGAAGTGGTATTGGCACACCACTGGGTAGATCTGTAGATATTGATATGCACAATCTCCAAGATGAACTGTTAAACATGAAAAAAGAGTAAGGTGTAGAATTATTTGTAGAACGATTCTACTTTTTGACTAGAAAAGGGAAATTGATGTCTGTGTGTACGTATGGATACAGGCAGGGAGGGTCCTTACAGTGCGGAGAATGTTTTTCATAGGTCAAAGCAGCTGCTTTTGGGAAGGGGACTTAGGTTTGGAGTGGGGTCTGGGTTTGCAGATCAGAGTTTGGTTTTGGACACTTGGTCTGAAGTTGATTGTGAACTTTAAAAAGTTGATAAAATTCTTCCGTGATCAGAATAATGTCAGTATCATATGATCACAATAATGTCAGTATCATTTACCTTGGTCTTAAATGTTATGATGTACCTAGGAAGGAAGTAAAATCCTACTGTTGAAAGTGTCAAGGTCATTGAATTCATTTCTCTTATGTGCTTCCAATTCAAATGTAAAAATGCCTTGTATACATTTCTTTACATTTGACTGTGACTTTTATCACTTTATGCTTTGCTTGTTCTGAGATTTCCAAGTCCTTTTACCCTCTTTTTGGAGTCTTTTATGTATAAGCTTTTACTGTATCACTAATAATACCCACTTTCTTCCTGAAGACACCTTGTATTCCCTGTTCAAATGTAGGCTGGCTGCTCTCTAGGCAACTACACAGTTGGCATCTGGAAATGTCTAATTTTAGCCTCCTGTGTCTGCCCCTCTTTTTGATTCTGTTAAAGAAAAAATTCCGGCACTTGTTAAAACAACAAAGAAGACTTTGTTCAGGACGATTGCAGTTAGTGTTGAGACTGTTGTCAATATGGTAGAGAGATTGGGCTCCCCTCCAGACACAGTAAGGACATGGGGGGTTATAGTCAACAGGCAGAGCAAAGGAGTCTGCAGGTAGAGGTGACATCGAGGGTACGGGGTCCTTGCTACATTGACTGAACAGGATCCTGGGTGGAGGCAATGCCAGGATGACCAGCTACAGACTCATGCTACAGCTGGGCTAGGCGGGCTGGACACAGGCTGAGGCCTTGTCAGGAAGAGGGTTAGGAGGGGCCTGACTAAAGTTTGAAAAAGGAGAGAGTCTCTGTCAGCAATTTCTGTTGTTGTCTTGTTTTTCTGTCGTGTATCCTGAAATTCTTTTTAAAAGAAACATTGCATAGGCAGTGAACTTTGAACCATTGTATTGGTTTCCTATCACTGCAATAACAAATGACCACAAACGTGGTGGCTTAAAACAACATAGATTGACTCTGTTACAGATCTGGAGGCCAGAGCCTGTAATCAGTTTTACTGGGCCAAAGGCAAGGTGTCTGGCTGGCTGGTTCCTTCTGGAACCAACCGCGGGAGAGTCTGTTCCTAGTCCGTTCTAACTTCTCGAGACCACCTGCTTTCTTTGGCTGGTGACCCCTTCCTTTCTAACAGCACTCCAGCCTCTTCCATTGCCACATTTTCTTGTCTCCCTTGTATATGGTGCCTTATGATTATGTCAGACCTGTCTGCATGATCCAGAATATTCTCCCCATCGGAGGAGCCTTATGTAATTACGTCTGCAAAGCTCTGCAGATCCCTTTTGCCTTATAAGGTACACTCATAGGTTCCAGGGGTTGGGATGTGGACATCTTCTGGGGAGGTGGTGTCATTCTTGAGCTCAGCACAGCTCATAATATCTAGAAATGTTTTTTATTTTTTTCTTCATGCTTCATTGATAGTTGGGCTTGGTATAGAATTCTAAGTAAATGATAATTTTTTCTTAAAACTTTGGAAGCAGAGTTTCATTATCTTTTAGCTGGTAAGAAGTTTGATACCAGTTTGATTCTCATTCCTTAGTATATGACTTGAAATTTTCCCCTCTCTCTAAGCTTCTGAGATCTTTTGCTTATATTAAATGTTACAGATGAGTTCAGCTGAGTGTAAACTTAATGCGTTAAGTGTCCAGTTACGTGTAATTAACATTCACAAGCATGCCTGTAACATGGCTGTTGGGTTTGTGAAGTGGTTTCCAAAGTGTAGGCCCTTGACCATCTGAAAGAAGGAAGCATTGAAGGGAAGACAGAATAAATAGAATGGAAGAGAACATTTCACAGTGCCATCCTACAGTAATTACACACATTGTTTCACAAAACATGTGTTTCACTTGTATATGTGTGGGGTCTTAAAACTTCCCCAAACTTTCCAAAACCTTCCAAAATTTAGCATGTATTCTACTTAGTGTCTGAAACAGAGGCTGCAGTTTTCATGTTAAAAATTATGTTAAGATGTAACATGTGTTTGAGGGGAACATTTCTACTTAGCTTTAGTTTAATGTTTGCAATTAAAATTGTCTTTGTTGCTTCATGACAAATTTTATGCAAAGTGGTAAGCATGGGGCTGATTCTGCAGTACA